>NC_138774.1:151884108-152149108 GCF_965119305.1 Pelophylax lessonae
CTCCAGGACTTCTCCAGACCTTTTGCTGTCTATTACATGTGCTCAGGGTAAACCTGCTCTCATCTGTTAAAAGCACAGGGCGGCAGTGACGCACCTGCCAATTCTGGTGTTGAATGGCAAATGCCAATTGAGGTTCATGGTGTTGGCCAGTGAGCACAGGGCACACTAGAGGATGTTGGGCCCAGAGGCTACTCTCGTGAAGTCTGTTTCTGATTGTTTGGTCAGACACATTCACACCAGTGGTCTGCTGGAGGTCATTTTGTAGGGCTCTGGCAGTGCCCTTCCTTTTCCTTTTGGCACAAAGGAGCAGATACCGGTCCTGCAGATGGGTTAAATACCTTCTATGGCCCTGTCCAGCTCTCCTAGAGTAACTGCCTGTCTCCTGGAATCTACTCCTTGCTCTTGAGACTGTGCTGGGAGACACAGCAAACCTTCTAACAATGGCACGTATTGATGTGCCATCCTGGAGGAGTTGGACTGCCTGCGCAACCTCTATAGAGTCCTGGTATCGCCTCAGGCTACTAGACACAGTAGACACTGACCCTAGCCAAATGCAAAACTAGTGAAAAACAGTCAGAAAAGATGAGTAGGGATAAAAATGTCAGTGGCCTCCACTTATAAAACCATTCCTGTTTTGGAAGTCATTGCATTGTTGCCCATCTAGTGAACCTGTTGGTAATTTCAATAAAACCAAAGCAGCTGCCACTGATTAACAACCTCCTCTGCTACTTAACTGACCTGATCAATATCCCAGGAGTTTAATTTGATTTGATGCTATACTCTGATTAAAAAGTGTTTCTTTAATTTTTTTGAGCAGTGTAAATTGAGCGTATTCAGTGTGTGGATTTATTTTTTTTTTTTATTGCACTACATTGTTTATTTTGATTTTAGGTTTAATTCTCTGCTAAACTACAGAAAACTATGTTGAGCCTTGGCACAAGATCTTTGTTCCTTATACGTGCTATATTGAGACTTTGGATTTATTGAACAGTGTTTCTACAAAGTGTTTAAAAAATCTTTACAATTGATTAACTAAAGCTAGTCATGGTCATAAAAAAAAATAAAAAAAAGCCATTTGAAAAAAATATATAAATTTTCGAACAACGATGCAAAACATGAATGAAATTCTGAGTACCACAAGCAATTTGAAAAGTTGTAAGTAAAAGTGTACAGTACAGAGACTTACTGTTATATACACTCACCGGTATTAGGTACACCTTTTCAATTGCTTGGTAACACAGATTGCTAATCTGTCAATCATATTGCAACAACTCAGTACATTTAGGATGCACCAGATCTTTCTCCATCCTTGATTCCCCCAGAGGTTCCCTCCCTAGTGAGTTGTTTGTGTTTATGTTTTTAGCCCCCAAGTGCATTACCTTACATTTCTCCACATTAAACCTCATTTGCCATGTAGTTGCCCACTATGTTATTTTGTTCAGGTCATTCTGTAAGATTTCTATATCCTTATTGATGATGGATTTACATTGAGGGACACTAATTAGAGATTGTCAAAAACTTGTCTCTTGTTTTTATTACTGTTTGGCACTTTTATGGTGAATGGGTAGGGGTACTATGTATGATACTTATTCACATGAGGGGGCTGGATCTGGGGGCTCCCTTGTTAAAGGGGGCTTCCATATTTCAGATAAGCCCCTCTCCCACAGACCCCCACAACCATTGGCCACAGTTGTGGGGATAAGGCCCTTGAGGCAGAGCCTCCCCTGCCCCAAAGCACCCCCCCCCCCCTTGTTGAGGGCATGTGGCTTGGTGTGGTTCAGACACCTCAGGCGCTACATTTAAAGGAATTTTTCATTTTTATTGATGCACTTGACGCATAATTCAAATCACTGCTCCTGAAAAAACAAATGCTAAAAACATTTCCATTGGAGCATGTCCCCCAGGGCAGTACCTAGACCCCCATGCCCCTTTTTGGCCAATTACTTGCATGTAAGCCTGCAAAATGGGCACTTTTGATTTTTCCTGGTCAGCACCTATGGACTTCAATGGGGTTTGGGTTAGAACTTCTCCCCTGTTCTGGAGTTCTGCTGCGAATGGGGGTGTTTGGCCCATGTCTACCCCTTAGTACCAATTGAGCATTGTTTAAACACCATGGTGTTTTTGCTGACTATGTCCATCCTTTTATGACTACAGTGTACCCATCTTCTGACGGCTACTTCCAGCAGGATAATACACTCACAAAGCTCAAATCATCTCAAACTGGTTTCTTGAACATGACAATGAGTTCACTGTACTCCAATGGCCTCCACAGTCACCAGATCTCAATCCAATAGATTAATTTTGGGATGTGGTGGAATGGGAGATTTGCATCATGGATGTGCACGCAACAAATCTGCAGCAACTGCGTGATGCTATCATGTCAATACGGACCAAAAATTCTCTGTGAAATGTTTTCAACACCTTGTTGAATCTATGCCACAGAGAATTAAGGCAGTTCGCAAGGCAAAAGAGGGTCTAACCCGGTACTAGCAAGGTGTACCTAAGAAAGTGGCCAGTGAGTGTCTGTATATATATATATATATATATATATATAGAGAGAGAGAGAGAGAGGGAGAGGGAGAGGGAGAGGGAGAGGGAGAGGGAGAGGGAGAGGGAGAGGGAGAGGGAGAGAGAGAGAGAGAGAGAGAGTGAGATAGATCGATAGATAGATAGATCGATAGATAGATAGATAGATAGATAGATAGATAGATAGATAGATAGATAGATAGATAGATAGATAGATAGATAGATAGATAGATAGATAGATAGATAGATAGATAGATAGATAGATAGATAGATAGATAGATAGAAGCAGCTGCCATTTGAAGCATATTTTACTATTGATAGGACTGTGCCACATAGTTCTGTTTGGGTTTCTAAATGTAGAGCTATTTATAACCTGAGGCCTGGGGATCTGCTGTTCTAGTCCAGTCATGTGGTCTGCCAAGAAAAGCTCAGAACATGTGCTTGTTCAGTCTGAATTATACTCAATGAATCCTCATAAAAGGGCTATTTTCAAACTAAAGCCAGCTTTCCTGACAGACTTCATGGCAGCATACATGTGAGTTAACCCCGCCTCCTCTTTTACCCTATAGGACCCCTACTCCCATAAATCTTTAAACTACATTGAGAGGGGAAGTGGGACTTTCTGCGAGACAGATCGACATAAAAAATTAAATAAATGATTACATAAAATACAAGTTTACTATGAAAGTATTTTTGAGGTCCACACAAAGAAATGAACCAACAAATGATTGGACAATACATATTACAACAAATAATGCATCAACATTAATGGATCACAATGGATCACTTATTACATTTCAAGGAATACAGTGAATCACTAAAACTGTGTGTGTCAACGATCTTGCATAGTAACATGAATCCATAGGAAAATTCATAAAATTGAGGTAGATATTGTAGGCTCGACGCGTTTCATGGATCAATGTCCATTCATCAGGAGCTTGAAAAATAGGAATCTAAAAAAATGTATAAATAGGTCACATTGTATATTAGGAAAAAGAAAATATTGATGGGGAATAAAGAGTAAAAACTAGTGGAAGAACACTACCTTGAGCAGTGTCATGTATCCACTGCCAATCCAATGTTAAGATGGGAGACCAGAGCTGATCCTGATATATCTCACCCGGGGCTGAGGCATGAAACCATCGACACACAGGGGCATCAGGAAGGAAAGGACCAAGGATGCAACGTGATGTGATATTGGAAGGCAATTAATCCAGAAATTGATAATAATATAAAGGGCACCCTTCGGTGCAAAAAAGTTTTCTGAAAAACATATAAATTTGCATAAACATGCTATAAAAATAATGCACTGATATAAAGGAATAAAAGCAACCAATGAAGAGCAAGGGAACACCAAGGAAGAGTGCACTAAAATGAAGTGATACAAGGAAAAAGTGAAAAAATAGAATGTTAAAGTGCATGGGAACCTAGATTGAGTGATCAGGGGAAAAGGAATTGCATGAGTGACTGGGAAAGATACCAGATGAAAACATAAATGGAGTGAGTGAATGAACTAAAAAATAAAAATAAATGCTGGCATAGCCGAGGCTAGTGCAAAAAGGATGAAAACGTGACATGGTGGGTAAAGGAAGGATAAATGAATAGGGATTAACAATTACCAAGTAGAAGTAAGGATAAGGGTGACTACCGGTGTAGATCCAGTCCAAGCTGTGCATGGCCAGGTGTCAGGAGGAATACACGCCAACGCCATGCTGAGCGTCAGTGATATATGGTCATAGAACCTCCCACATCCGGTTAGGGACCGGACGTTGGTAGGAACAGACCGCAACTGGCGTCAGGTGGAAAGGTTGCCATGGTGCTGTGATGCCGAAGGGGCGTCAGGCACCAAGTATGACAGGCATGACGCCGATGGGAGGAATCAAGTTCCGCCCGCTGCTTGGATGCCGAATCGGCAGAGACAAGCCGGAGGGGGAAACGATTGGACAACCATCGCAGCCCCGGGTGGGAAAACAGGGGCAGCTCGGATCAACCTCACCCAACATTGGATAGATGACAAAATTGAAAATTGGAAATGTAAATGCAGAAACTGAAAAAACCCATCAATTATACAAAGGACATTAAGGACAAAGAGTATATACCGTAAATGTTTTGGATTAAATAATCTACCTTGAATGTGGCAAAACAACAGGGAGCGGGTGTCTTCCACCCAAGAAAGCAGAAAATTTAATATATTTGCTTTGCCACATCCAGTGTCCAAATGTCTCCATCCCATAAAGGGGTAAACTACATTGAGAGGGGAAGTGGGACTTTCTGCGAGACAGATCGACATAAAAAATTAAATAAATGATTACATAAAATACAAGTTTACTATGAAAGTATTGTTGAGGTCCACACACAGAAATGAACCAACAAATGATTGGACAATACATATTACAACAAATAATGCATCAACATTAATGGATCACAATGGATCACTTATTACATTTCAAGGAATACAGTGAATCACTAAAACTGTGTGTGTCAACGATCTTGCATAGTAACATGAATCCATAGGAAAATTCATAAAATTGAGGTAGATTATTTAATCCAAAACATTTACGGTATATACTCTTTGTCCTTAATGTCCTTTGTATAATTGATGGGTTTTTTCAGTTTCTGCATTTACATTTCCAATTTTCAATTTTGTCATCTATCCAATGTTGGGTGAGGTTGATCCGAACTGCCCCTGTTTTCCCACCCGGGGCTGCGATGGTTGTCCAATCGTTTCCCCCTCCGGCTTGTCTCTGCCGATTCGGCATCCAAGCAGCGGGCGGAACTTGATTCCTCCCATCGGCGTCATGCCTGTCATGCTTGGTGCGTGACGCCCCTTCGGCATCACAGCACCATGGCAACCTTTCCACCTGACGCCAGTTGCGGTCTGTTCCTACCAACGTCCGGTCCCTAACCGGATGTGGGAGGTTCTATGACCCTATATCACTGACGCTCAGCATGGCGTTGGCGTGTATTCCTCCTGACACCTGGCCATGCACAGCTTGGACTGGATCTACACCGGTAGTCACCCTTATCCTTACTTCTACTTGGTAATTGTTAACCCCTATTCATTTATCCTTCCTTTACCCACCATGTCACGTTTTCATCCTTTTTGCACTAGCCTCGGCTATGCCAGCATTTATTTTTATTTTTTAGTTCATTCACTCACTCCATTTATGTTTTCATCTGGTATCTTTCCCAGTCACTCATGCAATTCCTTTTCCCCTGATCACTCAATCTAGGTTCCCATGCACTTTAACATTCTATTTTTTCACTTTTTCCTTTTATCACTTCATTTTGGTGCACTCTTCCTTGGTGTTCCCTTGCACTTCATTGGTTGCTTTTATTCCTTTATATCAGTGCATTATTTTTATAGCATGTTTATGCAAATTTATATGTTTTTCAGAAAACTTTTTTGCACCGAAGGGTGCCCTTTATATTATTATCAATTTCTGGATTAATTGCCTTCCAATATCACATCACGTTGCATCCTTGGTCCTTTCCTTCCTGATGCCCCTGTGTGTCGATGGTTTCATGCCTCAGCCCCGGGTGAGATATATCAGGATCAGCTCTGGTCTCCCATCTTAACATTGGATTGGCCGTGGATACATGACACTGCTCAAGGTAGTGTTCTTCCACTAGTTTTTACTCTTTATTCCCCATCAATATTTTCTTTTTCCTAATATACAATGTGACCTATTTATACATTTTTTTAGATTCCTATTTTTCAAGCTCCTGATGAGTGGACATTGATCCATGAAACGCGTCGAGCCTACAATATCTACCTCAATTTTATGAATTTTACTATGGATTCATGTTACTATGCAAGATCGTTGACACACACAGTTTTAGTGATTCACTGTATTCCTTGAAATGTAATAAGTGATCCATTGTGATCCATTAATGTTGATGCATTATTTGTTGTAATATGTATTGTCCAATCATTTGTTGGTTCATTTCTGTGTGTGGACCTCAACAATACTTTCATAGTAAACTTGTATTTTATGTAATCATTTATTTAATTTTTTATGTCGATCTGTCTCGCAGAAAGTCCCACTTCCCCTCTCAATGTAGTTTACCCCTTTATGGGATGGAGACATTTGGACACTGGATGTGGCAAAGCAAATATATTAAATTTTCTGCTTTCTTGGGTGGAAGACACCCGCTCCCTGTTGTTTTGCCACATTCAAGGTAGATTATTTAATCCAAAACATTTACGGTATATACTCTTTGTCCTTAATGTCCTTTGTATAATTGATGGGTTTTTTCAGTTTCTGCATTTACATTTCCAATTTTCAATTTTGTCATCTATCCAATGTTGGGTGAGGTTGATCCGAGCTGCCCCTGTTTTCCCACCCGGGGCTGCGATGGTTGTCCAATCGTTTCCCCCTCCGGCTTGTCTCTGCCGATTCGGCATCCAAGCAGCGGGCGGAACTTGATTCCTCCCATCGGCGTCATGCCTGTCATGCTTGGTGCGTGACGCCCCTTCGGCATCACAGCACCATGGCAACCTTTCCACCTGACGCCAGTTGCGGTCTGTTCCTACCAACGTCCGGTCCCTAACCGGATGTGGGAGGTTCTATGACCCTATATCACTGACGCTCAGCATGGCGTTGGCGTGTATTCCTCCTGACACCTGGCCATGCACAGCTTGGACTGGATCTACACCGGTAGTCACCCTTATCCTTACTTCTACTTGGTAATTGTTAACCCCTATTCATTTATCCTTCCTTTACCCACCATGTCACGTTTTCATCCTTTTTTGCACTAGCCTCGGCTATGCAAGCATTTATTTTTATTTTTTAGTTCATTCACTCACTCCATTTATGTTTTCATCTGGTATCTTTCCCAGTCACTCATGCAATTCCTTTTCCCCTGATCACTCAATCTAGGTTCCCATGCACTTTAACATTCTATTTTTTCACTTTTTCCTTTTATCACTTCATTTTGGTGCACTCTTCCTTGGTGTTCCCTTGCACTTCATTGGTTGCTTTTATTCCTTTATATCAGTGCATTATTTTTATAGCATGTTTATGCAAATTTATATGTTTTTCAGAAAACTTTTTTGCACCGAAGGGTGCCCTTTATATTATTATCAATTTCTGGATTAATTGCCTTCCAATATCACATCACGTTGCATCCTTGGTCCTTTCCTTCCTGATGCCCCTGTGTGTCGATGGTTTCATGCCTCAGCCCCGGGTGAGATATATCAGGATCAGCTCTGGTCTCCCATCTTAACATTGGATTGGCCGTGGATACATGACACTGCTCAAGGTAGTGTTCTTCCACTAGTTTTTACTCTTTATTCCCCATCAATATTTTCTTTTTCCTAATATACAATGTGACCTATTTATACATTTTTTTAGATTCCTATTTTTCAAGCTCCTGATGAGTGGACATTGATCCATGAAACGCGTCGAGCCTACAATATCTACCTCAATTTTATGAATTTTCCTATGGATTCATGTTACTATGCAAGATCGTTGACACACACAGTTTTAGTGATTCACTGTATTCCTTGAAATGTAATAAGTGATCCATTGTGATCCATTAATGTTGATGCATTATTTGTTGTAATATGTATTGTCCAATCATTTGTTGGTTCACTTCTGTGTGTGGACCTCAACAATACTTTCATAGTAAACTTGTATTTTATGTAATCATTTATTTAATTTTTTATGTCGATCTGTCTCGCAGAAAGTCCCACTTCCCCTCTCAATGTAGTTTACCCCTTTATGGGATGGAGACATTTGGACACTGGATGTGGCAAAGTAAATATATTAAATTTTCCCATAAATCTTTGCTCCACACCAGAGGCCACATTCTTTTTTATTCCTCCTTCTAAGGACCAAATTATGTCGTGATTCCCGGAAGACGCACTGAGTTTCCTGCAGTCCCCAGATATTAGCAGGGTGGAGAAGGGTGATGGATGAGGTAGCAATGAAGAGCTTAGCCTGGTCATTGGCAAGAGAAAAACAGCAGAGGGCCTATTACCTAGCTATTAGAAGGTGGCCTTTTAAGCCCCCTGGACCCGTGCAGCAGCGTCTTCTGGATCCTGGTGTGATCATGGGGATTCTGTGCCTGGTGATGTATTTCCCTCCTTTGCATTTTGCTCCATGGCAGTAGTTTTTGTGTGTTCCTGTTGTGTTCCCTCCTATGCCCTGGCTGCAATTCTGTGGTCTATGGCGGCTTCTGCGTTCCAAGCCACTGTCTCAGTTCCAGCCGATGCATTGCCTGATTGCTTCTGCGCATGCACCATCCATTGCCGGTAATAAAGCTTGGTTTTGTGCATGTGCGGTTCTGTCAAAATGGCGGTGACCGCAATTTTGCGCTGGCTTCGCTGGGCGGCACAGTTTCTCGTGCATGCACGCTTACCAGAAGCAACGATGTCAGCACTGGCGGGAGATTTAAACAGCTGTCAAAGCTGTGACAAGTTGGGATGGACTTCAGGCTCAGGCAGCAGCTTCACCAGGCACTGTGGATCTCTGTAGGAAGTAGGTGCCCTTGCCTGTGTCAGGTGCACCACAAGGTAGTGAACCCAATAGCTGACTGCTGCGGATGGACAGGAAACGTGAGTCCAAGATTCCCCAGGGCGCGGAGTCTAAGGCCTAGCAGGTGTTCACCAGAGCCTCTAATGGTGAGGATGGACTTCGCTGCAGCTGGACCCAGGTCGCGGCCCCTGGGGTCCCCCAGGTCATGCTCCGTAGGGAGAGAGGGGAAGCAGCCACTCAGGACACAAGGAATAGTGATGGGTAAGCCGAGGTCGGGGCAATCAGGCAGACGAGAGTAACCAAGGGACAGGCCAAAGGTCAGGGTCACAGGCAAACAGGAGTAGTCAGAGACGAGCCAAAATCGGTGCACAGCAAGGTAGACATAGCACATGGCAGACAGGAGCATAATCTAACAAACAAAGTTGAACAGCAAAGCAGACCTGCTGTGCACTAGTTAATATAGACTTTCTGGAATGGCCTGGGGTGGAGCCATACAAGGAGGAGAGACGATAAAAGGCAGCCAGAAAGAGAGTCAGGCCTCTAATTGAGACATGAGGAGAAGGTAAGCTGCCAGACACTATTGCATGTCCATGACAGCCTGTCTCCCATTTTGGCTGTATTTTGAAATCCATCTGAGCCTTGTTTTTTTTCCTCTCTCCCCTCTGACCAGCAGCTGGTTATCTCCTTGCAGTTCCTACTTCTACAGTCTCACTGCTATGGATGTGCCACTGCCCCCTTTTGGCCAGCCCTCTCACAGCAGGTAGGGTTGGGTAGTTTTACCCTTTTCTCTTCCGTGCTGTCCTGGGTCCAGAGCATTTTAATACTTTTTTTCCCTCCCCTCTTCATCTCCCATCAGCCCTTCTAGGTCTGAACACCAACTCATGGCACGTGAAGCTGGAGATCTTCTGAAGCTGCAACATCGGCAATCCTCTGCTCGATCTGGTCACCGTAGGTCATTTTCCAGATCTAGGCATGATGGGAGAGACTCCAAGTCCTCATCCAGGCACCGCTCTTTCCACCACAGCTGGGGATGCAGGTCCCAGGTCCCGAAAGGCAGATCACTCTGCAAACCACATTATGCCAGGGCAAGTGAGAGAGAGCCAGCAGGTGGAATCCTTGGTTAGACGAGTGGTCAAGGAATCCCTTAAAGATATGGGCACCAGCCACATACGCAGCTTTTCTACCAGTTTGGTGGGCTCTTGTTTGAGAGATGTCGGGGACCCACTGGATTCCTCCCCACCCAGCCACCTATCACTCAATTCCTCAGGTGGCGAGTCTGAGGTGGATGATTCCAGTGTAGGCTTCGACCTTTGCCCTTGTTCAGCCCCTGGTTAGGGCGTTCAAGGAAGCATTTAAGTGGGGGGAGCCAGTCGACACCCCCTCTAAATGGAAAATAATTCCTCAAGCATCTCAAGTAAGAGTGCTCAAATTTTCCCCTTCATCAGGAACTGGGAGAAATTGTCACGGATGAGTGGAGCAAAGTTGACAAGAAGAACAAAGGTGGCCAAACTGTATCCCTTCAAGAGTGAAGAAGTTAAACACTTGGAGTCAACAGCTTTGGTAGACGCAGCATTGATGCGGTTAGTAAAACACGTGACACTTCCACTAGAGGATATGGTATCCTTTAAAGACGGCCTTGAAAGAAAGATTAACACTGACCTCAAGCGGATTTACGTTACCGCCAGCATGGCCTACAAACCAGCCCTGGCTCTGGCAGCCATGTCCAAAGCAATTCGAGGTCTGGACAGAGAATGTGGATGAGACACTGAGAAGCATCTTGGAAGAGGTGGCAAGGCAACAAGTTGGACAGCACCATCTGCTAAGCCAGAAGAGGGTGCAGCCCAGGAGGCAAAGCTTGGAACGCACCAGAGACGCACGTCTCTACAGACCTGACCATGATCTCAGAAGAAACTGGAGAAAAATCACTTCATAAATCCCCCAAAGGTGGTTCCTCGAGAAGCCGGGAGGCCTCTAAGTCTTTTTGAAATTGAGCCTGCTCAGGCAGGCCAAGTGGGGGAACGTCTTCTCCATTTTCAGCATTCCTCAATCCAGGATATTGGACCTTCAGGACGATCCCCTCAGGCCATCCTTGGGTGTCCAGCAAAACTCCCCAGCTCAGGTTAATTTCCACTACCCTTCCTCACTCCAAAGAGATGAGACTAACCCTCCTGGTTTAAGTAGAGTCTCTGGTAACACAGGGGGCTGCTTTGCCCGTTCCGGATGGCGAAAAGTTTTAGGGCATTTATTCTCCCCTCTTAATGGTCCAGAAGAAAAACAGCGCATGGAGACTGGTCATAGACCTGACCCATCTGAACAAGTTCATAAGCAAAGACAAGTTCAAAATGGAATCCTTACTCGCAATTCAACAAACAATTCAGCCAGGCGACTGGCTTGTGTCCATAGATCTGAAGGATGTTTACTTCCATGTCCCTGTTGTGGAAGTTTTCCAGAAATTCCTTCTCTTCGCCATCGGTCAGATTCACCTCCAGTTTACCTGTCTCAAGTTCGGGCTTTTGACATCTCCTCAGGTATTTTCAAAAGTCTTATTGACTGTGGTAGCTCTGATCAGGACAAGAGGCATTCGTCTACACCAGGGGTCAGGAACATTTTTGGCTGAGAGAACCACGAACACCACATATTTTCAAATGTAATTCCATGAGAGCCATACACTATATTTCAGGGTATATTTCAGGGGTCGGGAACCTTTATTTAACCCCTTCCATACCGCGCCATAGTAAAATGAAGGCGGCAGGAAGTCTTTCTCGATCCGGGCGGCTGTCATATGACGTCCGCCCGGTCTCGCCGCTACTGCGCGCCCCCGGGGGCGCACAGCGCAGCGATCGGGGGTGAGGCTCGTTCCTCGGACTGAGCCCAACCCCGATCAAGGTAAACAGCCAATGAAATTGCCTGTTTACCACGTGATCGGCTGTGTCAATCACAGCCGATCACATGAGCGGCTCCAGCGCGAGCCGCTCGTTCCCTCCTCAATGCGCGCCCCCCGGGGGCGCGCAGCGCGGTGATTGGGGACGAGGCTCGGACTGAGCCCATCCCCGATCTAGGTAAATAGCCAATGAAATTGGCTTTTTACCACGTGACTGGCTGTGTCCAATCACAGCCGGTCACAAATGTCAACAGAGAACAGGTAACTAGCTGTCACCGTGTTCTCCTCCTCACACACTGATCCTGTGTGAGGAGGAGATTGTGGTAACAGCTAGTTACCAATTACAGTGCGCCCCAATCACACTGATTGCCCCCCCCCAATAAAGAGCACCTGTCACTAACCTATCAAAGTACCCGAGTACCTGTCACCAGCCCATCAGGTACTCTGATGACAGGTACTCGGGTACTCTGATGGGCTGGTGACAGGTACTCGGGTACTCTGATGGGCTGGTGACAGGTACTCGGGTACTCTGATGACAGGTACTCGGGTACTCTGGTGACAGGTACTCGGGTACTCTGATGACGGGTACTCGGGTACTCTGATGACGGGTACTCGGGTACTCTGATGACGGGTACTCGGGTACTCTGATGACGGGTACTCGGGTACTCTGATGACAGGTACTCGGGTACTTTGAGTACCTGTCACCGGAGTACCCGAGTACCTGTCATCGGAGTACCCGAGTACCCGTCATCGGAGTACCCGAGTACCCATCATCAGAGTACCCGAGTACCTTCCACCTGCTCATCAGAGTACCTGACACCTGAAATACCTGAGTACTTGCCACCTGCTCATCACTATTCATCAGTACTCATCAGTACCCATCAGTACCTATCACCTATCAGTATCAGTACTGATCATCCGTACCCATCAGTACAGTATCAGTATCACCTATCAGTATCAGTACTACTCATCAGTACCCATCAGTACCTATCACCTGCCTGTCACCTGCCCATAAGAGTACCCGTCACCTGCCTATCGGAGTACTCAAGTACCTGCCACTTGCTCATCAGTACCAGAGTACCTGTCACCTGCCCAGCAAAGTACCCGAGTACCTGTCACCCTGCATACAGCCACCATGTCTAAGTCCAAAAAGGTTTATATACGTCCTCCGTTTAAACCTAAATACCGGTGTTATGGCAGCAGATAGCTGCCATAACCCTGGTATTTTTTTAAACGGTGGATGGTTGGCTTTCCGATAAGGGTGGTCCCAGCGGCAGATTCGCAGCGGGATCACCCTTCCGGGGTGGCAGAAGAGGTGCCCCCCCTCCCGCCGCATTCAGGTCCTTTTCCCCGCTTACCGGTCCCGCCGGCAGCGGGGAAAACGATCCGGTCCCGGATCCTCACAGACAGGATGTCGAGTGAGGGCAAGCTTGCCCTCACTCGACTCTATGGTCTTGGAGGACCGGAGCTACGGCAAACGTCGTTGCCTAGCAACCGGTTTAAAGGTCCCTTTTTTTTTTTTCATTTTATTTTATTTATTTATTTTTTTTCTATCTTTTAGTGTACTTGTGAGATCTGAGGACTTTTTGACCCCAGATCTCACAAAAAAGAGTTCCTGTCGTGCCTTTTTCTATTACAAGGAATGTTTACATTCCTTGTAATAGAAATAAAAATGATCAATTTTTTTTTCCAAAAAACAGTGTAAAAATAAAAAATAATAAATAAAATCAATAATAAAAAAAAAAAAATAAAGCGCCCTGTCCCCGTGAGCTCGCGCGCAGAAGCGAACGCATACGGAAACCCCGCCCACATATGTAAACAGTGTTCAAACTACACATGTGAGGTATCGCCACGATCGTTAGAGCAAGAGCAATAATTTGAGCCCCGGACCTCCTCTGTAACTCTAAGATAGCAACCTGTAGAAATTTTTAAAGTGTCGCCTATGGGGATTTTTAAGTACCAAAGTTTGTCACCATTCCGTGAGCGTGCGCAATTTTGAAGCATGACATGTTGGGTATCTATTTACTCGGCGTAACATTATCTTTCACATTATGGAAAACAATTGGGCTAACTTTACTGGTTTATTATTTTTTAATTAAAAAAAGTGCATTTTTTCCAAAAAAATTGCGTTTGGAAGACCGCTGCGCAAATACGATGTGATAAAAAATATTGCAATAATCTCCTTTTTTTTCTCTAGGGTCTCTGCTAAAAAAAATATATAATGTTTGGGGGTTCTAAGTAGTTTTCTAGCAAAAACAACTGATTTTAGCTTGTAAATACCAAATGTCAAAAATAGGCCTAGGCAAGTGGCTAGGATGCATGATGGTGCTCCTTGGATGTTGGGCCCCTCTATATGGCTAGGCTGTGAAAAAGTTTCACACATGTGGTATTGCCATACTCAGGAGGAGTGGCAGAATGTATTTTGGGGTGTCATTTTTGCTATGTACATGCTATGTGTTAGGAATATCCTATAAATTGGCAACTTTGTGTAAAAAAAAAAAAGTTTTTATTTTTTTCCCACATTTTCCAAAAACTTGTGGAAAAAAAATGACATGTTCAAACGACCCATAATGCATAATAGAATATAAGTTGGAGTGTTTGTTTTCCAAAATGGGGTCATTTTGTGGACTTTTCCATTGTATTGATGCTCTAGGGCCTTGAAAAGTGTGATAGGTAGTAAGAAAGTTTTATGTGTATTTATGCTCCTAAAACGCCTGATGGTGCTACTTGGATGTGGAGGCTCTTTTTGTGGCCAGGCTGTGTAAAAGTCTCACACATGTGGTATCACCATACTCAGAAGGAGTAGCAGAATGAATTTTGGGGTGTCATTTTTGCTGTGTACATGCTATGTGTTAGAAATAGCTTATAAATTGACAACGTTTTGGGAAAAAAAAGAAAAAAACATTTTTTTCTTCATTTTCCCAAGAATTGTGGGAAAAAATTATAACTTCAAAAAACTCAACATGCCTCTTACTAAATACCTTGGACTGTCTACTTTACAAAAAGGGGTCATCTGGGGGGTATTTGTACTGTCCTGACATTTCAGGGCCTCAAGAAAGGAGATAGGCTGTCAGTACATCTGGTGTGATCAATTTTCAGTAATTGGTACCATAGCTTCTAGACTCAATAACTTTCACACAGACTAAATAATATACACTAATTTGGGTTAATTTTACCAGAGATATGTAGCAGTATAAATTTTGGCCCAAATGTATGAAGAAAAATACATTTTTTGCAAAATTTTATAATAGAAACTAAAAAAAAGTGTTTTTTTTTTTCAAAATTTTTGCTCTTTTTTTGCTTATATCACGAAAAAAAAACCCAGTTGTGATAAAATACCACCAAAAGAAAGCTCTATTTGTGTGAAAAAAATGATAAAAAATTTGTTTGGTTACAGTGTAGCATGACTGAGCAATTGTCATTCAAAGTGTGAGAGTGCTGAAAGCTGAAAATTGGTCTGGGCAGGAAGGGGGTCTAACTGCTCTGTATGGAAGCGGTTAAGTAAGTAATGCAGTGATGAATTGCAAAAAATGGTCTGGTCATTAAGGGGGTAAAACCTTCCAGGGCTGAAGTGGTTAAAGGAGCTGAAATATTAAAGTTGACTTCCCCTGTTCACACTAGCGCGATTTGCAGGGCACGACAATGGAAAGGAGAAATAATATTAGAGCAAACAGAAAGTGGATGTGTAGCCCATATGTGCCAAAATGTCAATGTCTGGGGAAATGTTATTAAAAAATTCCACTGTATATATGGCTGCAGGCCGACCTGTTCACCTTTCCATGCAACAACAATTTGGAGAGGTTCTACTCGAGGAATTGGTATCCCCAGGGAAGATGCCCTGACAGATCGGTGGAGATTTTGCAGGGCCTATGGCTTTCCCCCGGTTCCCTTCATTCTTTGGTTCCTGCAGAGGCTCAGGATAGAGTGCGTAGAGATAGTGGCGATAATCCCATACTGGCCAAACAGGCCATGGCTTACCCTTATGACTCAGCTCAGTTTCCGAGACCCAATTCCCTTACCTCTCAGGCTGGACCTTCTGTCTCAAGGTGCTGCCCTACATCCTTGCCTGGCCCATCTGCACCTGAGGGTCTGGTTCTTGAACGGGGGAGGCTGGAGGCCTTAGGTTGCCTGAACGGGGTCATCTTTACACCGATTAGTGCTAGGAGAACAAGCACAAACAGGGTTTACGAGAGAATATGGTCAAGATTTTCGGGAATACATGGCCTCCGCTACCGGTTCATGCAGCAGTCCGGCAGTCCAGGATAGCTTGGGTTTCCTACAATCCGGCCTTAACCTGACCTTGCCAGTCAGTTCCCTCCAGGTGCAGGTGTCTGCAATTTCAGCCTTCACCTGGGTGTCCTTGACTAGACACCCTCTTGTCTACCAGTTCTTCAAAGGATCAATAAGGCTTAGGCCTCAGAGGAAGCCAAGATTCCCCAAATGGGACCTTCCACCCGTCCTCAACTTTCTCTCTGGAGTAGGTTTAGAGCACGTTAAAATTATCTCTATCAAGGATCTTTCTCAAAGAGCAAAGAGAGTCTCAGAGATTTGAGCTCTGGGTTGTAAAGAACCGTTTCTAACCTTCTTTCCAGACCGAGTTGTGCTAATCCCTATGCTAGGGTCAAACCCCAAGGTTACATCTGTTTTTAATGAAAACCAGGTGATTGTCCTACCAACGTTCAGGTCATCAGAAAGTTCTAACATTCATTCACTGGATGTGGGAGAAACTCTGAGTCTGTATCTGCAAGTCACAGCTCCTTTCCGTCTGTCTGACTATTTGTTTGTCCTCTTCCATGGGAAGAACAAAGGAATGCGTGCCTCTTCCAGATCAATCTCAGCGTGGATTGTCCAGACCATCCAGTGGGCTTATAAAAGTAAGGGCTTGGTTCCTCCAGAGGCAGTGACAGCACATTCAACCAGAAGTGTATCTGCCTCACGGCATGTTTCTCCTAAAGTAATCTCCAGAGCAGCCTCGTGATCGTTAATTAACACTTTCATGGCTCACTACTGTGTTGAGACAGCTTCTTTGTCCTGTGTTAACTTTGGCTTGCAAATTCTGTCTGTTGATGGTGCAAATTAAACCTTTTTTTTTTTTTTATCAGCAATTGCCCACCCAGGTGTGTTTGAATAGTTATTTCCCACACGTTTGCTGCCATGGAGTCTGTCAGGAAAATTGAAAATTTCCTATCAAATACTTACCGTACCTTTCCTTTCCTGATGGAATCCATGGCAGCAGGAATCCCCTCCCAATTGCTGGAGTAAGCTAACTATGGAACCCGGCCTTTGGTGTGGAGCAAAGATTTATGGGAGTAGGGGACCTATAGGGTAAGAGAGGAGGCGGGGTTAACCCACATGTAATGCTGCCAAGGAGCCCATCAGGAAATGAAAATTACGGTAAGTATTTGATAGGAAATTTTCTGTTTTTTTTTCTTTTTATTTTTTTGTACACAAAGGAAAAATATAGAATGTTCTTGTCTGCTTAGCTACATGTGATTAACAAGCAGTCTGTAACCAAGTGGATGGAATTTGAGCAGAAGGTTTCATGGTGTGGCTCCACATAAAAGTCCATATTTAATGTGTGCTATAATTAATGCTTAATTGGACTATAATCTACACACAGCATGTCCTTTTATCACCACTTTTTTCTTTTTTTTTTTTACCCATGTTCAATTTCTATATGCAATTTCTATTGGCAATGCAAATACCATTTTAAGCACAATACAAAATGATTGTTACAAATGTGTTTAGAAACCTCCTATTTGTAGCAGGAACCTACCACAACATTTATGTAGTGCTGAGGTAGTAATATTTCTCATAAAAACATTCTCCATTGAGTTCCTGGGCCTTTGTTCCTTATAACAACCTTGAGTCACAGAGTGTTCTTTTTTTTCTCAGTCTTCGTTCTGTATACTTTAAACTTTGTAGTCTACCCTAGTCTTTTTTTTGCAGGGGCAGAGGACCTTTAATTTGATAGCATATTTGGATACATATACAGAAGTGCCCAAAAAATGTATACACACTTCAACATGAAAAATATATGCATAAAAATGCATTACTACATTTATATAAACATCAAAGGGTAGCTGTAAGTCATGTTTGAATTAAGTCATGTTTGAAATGAGCAATCACATTAGGTGCTCAAAGTGGTCACCATTAGCATCCAGACATTTTTGATTTAGGTGAACTACTGCATGAACAACATTGACTAGAGAGAATTTGCTCTGCATGATGTTTCAATTTCTTCCTGTATTACAGGCAGTGTAGGTGGTTTTCTATGGTACACCACATCCTTTAGTGTTTCACACAGATAGAAATTGAGGGGTGTCAGATCTGGGGAACATGGAGGGAATTCAACAGCACCTCTATGTCCTATCATCCTGGCAGAATGTCATTGAGATAGGCTCTCAGGTCTCGGTGGTAGTGAAGTGGTGTGTCATCTTACTGGAAGTAAAATTGTTCATCCTCATTACCCACACAAATGGCTAGTAACACGATGACATCAACAGTGGTGCAACTACTGCCATCTTTAGGGGAACCATAGTACTACACATTGCTGCCATAATTCAATTTGGGTTTTAAAAAAAGGGCATAGATAACAACTGTTAAAGTGCGTATATATTTTTCTTTTTTTTGGGCCCCTCTGTATTTTAACTTCCAAGTTTTATGTAGGAAGAAATAGTGATTTAGAAAAAAAATGTGTTTTTCTGTAATTTACCACAATGAAACCTTTTTATGTAGTTAGTACAGTACGAAATATGTGCCCCAGAATGTAATTATCAGTCTGCTGATTAAAAGTAATTTACCTAAGTGTAATTTTTCTTTAATATTGCATAACAAAATTGTATTACCATTCCAACGCTACATCACGATGCAGACAGGAAAAAATAATCAGGTTGTGTAAATTGTTACTAGCATAGCATTCAGGTACTATACTTTGTTTACCTTCTTTCCCCTCATAATGTGTTTGGAACTTGTCAGTAGTGATGTCGCGAACCTAAAATTCGCGGTTCGCGAACGGCGAACGCGAACATCGGCAAATGTTCGCGAACCGGCGAACCGGGCGAACCGCCATAGACTTCAATAGGCAGGCGAATTTTAAAACACACAGGGACTCTTTCTGGCCACAATAGTGATGGAAAAGTTGTTTCAAGGGGACTAACACCTGGACTGTGGCATGCCGGAGAGGGATCACGCAAAAAAAAGTTCTTAAAAATTATAATTTTTTGATAGAGAGCCAATTATTGGAAAAATTAAAAAAAAATAAAAATAAAAAATTTCTTTGGATTTAGCATCTGGGGGGTCTAAAAAGTGTACCTGTGAAGTTTCAGCTCTGTAGCATGTCCAGAACCCCTAAAAAACAGCATTTTTCTTATATTTTCAGGAATATGGCTTCTCTGCGGCTGGCTTTTTCTCTTGCAGGCATTTAGCGGGCATTTTTTTAGGCAGGCATGTCATTTTTTGTATTTAGTGTCTGGGGGGGTCTAAAAAGTGTACCTGTCAAGTTTCAGCTCTGTAGCATGTCCAGAACCCCTAAAAAACAGCATTTTTCTTATATTTTCAGGAATACGGCTTCTCTGCGGCTGGCTTTTTCTCTTGCAGGCATTTATCGGGCATTTTTTTAGGCAGGCATGTCATTTTTTGTATTTAGTGTCTGGGGGGGTCTAAAAAGTGTACCTGTCAAGTTTCAGCTCTGTAGCATGTCCAGAACCCCTAAAAAACAGCATTTTTCTTATATTTTCAGGAATACGGCTTCTCTGCGGCTGGCTTTTTCTCTTGCAGGCATTTATCGGGCATTTTTTTAGGCAGGCATGTCATTTTTTGTATTTAGTGTCTGGGGGGTCACAAAAGTGTACCTGTCAAGTTTCAGATCTGTAGCATGTCCAGAACCCCTAAAAAACAGCATTTTTCTTATATTTTCAGGAATACGGCTTCTCTGCGGCTGTCTTTTTCTCTTGCAGGCATTTATCGGGCATTTTTTTAGGCAGGCATGTCATTTTTTGTATTTAGTGTCTGGGGGGTCACAAAAGTGTACCTGTCAAGTTTCAGATCTGTAGCATGTCCAGAACCCCTAAAAAACAGCATTTTTCTTATATTTTCAGGAATACGGCTTCTCTGCGGCTGTCTTTTTCTCTTGCAGGCATTTATCGGGCATTTTTTTAGGCAGGCATGTCATTTTTTGTATTTAGTGTCTGGGGGGTCACAAAAGTGTACCTGTCAAGTTTCAGCTCTGTAGCATGTCCAGAACCCCTAAAAAACAGCATTTTTCTTATATTTTCAGGAATACGGCTTCTCTGCGGCTGTCTTTTTCTCTTGCAGGCATTTATCGGGCATTTTTTTAGGCAGGCATGTCATTTTTTGTATTTAGTGTCTGGGGGGTCACAAAAGTGTACCTGTCAAGTTTCAGCTCTGTAGCATGTCCAGAACCCCTAAAAAACAGCATTTTTCTTATATTTTCAGGAATACGGCTTCTCTGCGGCTGTCTTTTTCTCTTGCAGGCATTTATCGGGCATTTTTTTAGGCAGGCATGTCATTTTTTGTATTTAGTGTCTGGGGGGTCACAAAAGTGTACCTGTCAAGTTTCAGATCTGTAGCATGTCCAGAACCCCTAAAAAACAGCATTTTTCTTATATTTTCAGGAATACGGCTTCTCTGCGGCTGTCTTTTTCTCTTGCAGGCATTTATCGGGCATTTTTTTAGGCAGGCATGTCATTTTTTGTATTTAGTGTCTGGGGGGTCACAAAAGTGTACCTGTCAAGTTTCAGCTCTGTAGCATGTCCAGAACCCCTAAAAAACAGCATTTTTCTTATATTTTCAGGAATACGGCTTCTCTGCGGCTGTCTTTTTCTCTTGCAGGCATTTATCGGGCATTTTTTTAGGCAGGCATGTCATTTTTTGTATTTAGTGTCTGGGGGGTCACAAAAGTGTACCTGTCAAGTTTCAGCTCTGTAGCATGTCCAGAACCCCTAAAAAACAGCATTTTTCTTATATTTTCAGGAATACGGCTTCTCTGCGGCTGTCTTTTTCTCTTGCAGGCATTTATCGGGCATTTTTTTAGGCAGGCATGTCACTTTTTGTATTTAGTGTCTGGGGGGTCACAAAAGTGTACCTGTCAAGTTTCAGCTCTGTAGCATGTCCAGAACCCCTAAAAAACAGCATTTTTCTTATATTTTCAGGAATACGGCTTCTCTGCGGCTGTCTTTTTCTCTTGCAGGCATTTATCGGGCATTTTTTAGGCAGGCATGTCATTTTTTGTATTTAGTGTCTGGGGGGTCACAAAAGTGTACCTGTCAAGTTTCAGCTCTGTAGCATGTCCAGAACCCCTAAAAAACAGCATTTTTCTTATATTTTCAGGAATACGGCTTCTCTGCGGCTGTCTTTTTCTCTTGCAGGCATTTATCGGGCATTTTTTTAGGCAGGCATGTCATTTTTTGTATTTAGTGTCTGGGGGGTCACAAAAGTGTACCTGTCAAGTTTCAGATCTGTAGCATGTCCAGAACCCCTAAAAAACAGCATTTTTCTTATATTTTCAGGAATACGGCTTCTCTGCGGCTGTCTTTTTCTCTTGCAGGCATTTATCGGGCATTTTTTTAGGCAGGCATGTCATTTTTTGTATTTAGTGTCTGGGGGGTCACAAAAGTGTACCTGTCAAGTTTCAGCTCTGTAGCATGTCCAGAACCCCTAAAAAACAGCATTTTTCTTATATTTTCAGGAATACGGCTTCTCTGCGGCTGTCTTTTTCTCTTGCAGGCATTTATCGGGCATTTTTTTAGGCAGGCATGTCATTTTTTGTATTTAGTGTCTGGGGGGTCACAAAAGTGTACCTGTCAAGTTTCAGCTCTGTAGCATGTCCAGAACCCCTAAAAAACAGCATTTTTCTTATATTTTCAGGAATACGGCTTCTCTGCGGCTGTCTTTTTCTCTTGCAGGCATTTATCGGGCATTTTTTTAGGCAGGCATGTCATTTTTTGTATTTAGTGTCTGGGGGGTCACAAAAGTGTACCTGTCAAGTTTCAGATCTGTAGCATGTCCAGAACCCCTAAAAAACAGCATTTTTCTTATATTTTCAGGAATACGGCTTCTCTGCGGCTGTCTTTTTCTCTTGCAGGCATTTATCGGGCATTTTTTTAGGCAGGCATGTCATTTTTTGTATTTAGTGTCTGGGGGGTCACAAAAGTGTACCTGTCAAGTTTCAGCTCTGTAGCATGTCCAGAACCCCTAAAAAACAGCATTTTTCTTATATTTTCAGGAATACGGCTTCTCTGCGGCTGTCTTTTTCTCTTGCAGGCATTTATCGGGCATTTTTTTAGGCAGGCATGTCATTTTTTGTATTTAGTGTCTGGGGGGTCACAAAAGTGTACCTGTCAAGTTTCAGCTCTGTAGCATGTCCAGAACCCCTAAAAAACAGCATTTTTCTTATATTTTCAGGAATACGGCTTCTCTGCGGCTGTCTTTTTCTCTTGCAGGCATTTATCGGGCATTTTTTTAGGCAGGCATGTCACTTTTTGTATTTAGTGTCTGGGGGGTCACAAAAGTGTACCTGTCAAGTTTCAGCTCTGTAGCATGTCCAGAACCCCTAAAAAACAGCATTTTTCTTATATTTTCAGGAATACGGCTTCTCTGCGGCTGTCTTTTTCTCTTGCAGGCATTTATCGGGCATTGTTTAGGCAGGCATGTCATTTTTTGTATTTAGTGTCTGGGGGGTCACAAAAGTGTACCTGTCAAGTTTCAGCTCTGTAGCATGTCCAGAACCCCTAAAAAACAGCATTTTTCTTATATTTTCAGGAATACGGCTTCTCTGCGGCTGTCTTTTTCTCTTGCAGGCATTTATCGGGCATTTTTTTAGGCAGGCATGTCATTTTTTGTATTTAGTGTCTGGGGGGTCACAAAAGTGTACCTGTCAAGTTTCAGATCTGTAGCATGTCCAGAACCCCTAAAAAACAGCATTTTTCTTATATTTTCAGGAATACGGCTTCTCTGCGGCTGTCTTTTTCTCTTGCAGGCATTTATCGGGCATTTTTTTAGGCAGGCATGTCATTTTTTGTATTTAGTGTCTGGGGGGTCTAAAAAGTGTACCTGTCAAGTTTCAGCTCTGTAGTATGTCCACAACCCAAAAAAAACAGCATTTTTCTTATGATTTTTAGTAGAAAACTAATGCAGCTGTCTTTTTTTCTTTCTGGCAAGCTGAAATATGATATGCCAAGGCAAACATGCCTATCAGTTGAGCTATGACACAGACAACACTGCACACATGGGGAAATATGTAAAACAAAAAACAGGAAAAGGAAATTAGGTGACGGTAACAAAACATGATATTGTGATTGGCCAAATAAAAAGTCACCTCGCGATGAGGTCGCGCCAAAGTCGCGCTAAGTCGCGCCAAAGTCGCACTGGAAGCGACGCTACTTTAGTGGTAGCGGCAGTGTAAACCAGCACTAAAACATCCAGTGTGTGAATACGATCAGGTATGATGTTTTATCGGTCAAGTAGTGTAAGGGTTACGCCCGTTGCCCGCTTCACAGTGACAGACCAAACTCTGACAGACCAAACTCCCCGTTTAACAGTCAGTCAGTCCATTTGCACAACCGCAAACTCCCAATTTGCACAAGGTTGGATACCAAGCTAGCCATGTCCCGTTCCTTGTCCTCACTGACATCATTGAAGGTCTCTTCCTCCACCCAGCCACATACAACACCAAGGGTCCCCGAAAGGTGAGAACAAGCCCCCTGGGACGCCTGCTGTGGCTGGTATTCCACCTCCTCAAAGCCACCTTCCTCCTCTGACTTCTCTTCTTCAGACTCCTCTCTCTGCGTTGCCACAGGTCCAGCAATTGACAACGACAAGGCTGCTTCTGGTGGTGATGAGGACCACAACTCTTCCTCTTCATGCTCATCTACAGCCTGATCCAGTACTCTTCGCAGGGCATGCTCCAGAAAAAATGCATATGGGATGAGGTCGATGATGTTGCCTTGGGTTCGACTGACCACCAGGGTTGTCATCTCCGCAAAAGGACGCATGAGCCTACAGCCATTGTTCATGAGCATTCAGTAACGCGGCCAAAAAATACCCAGCTCCGCAGAAAGAATGAAAGAAAATGAATGTTTTTTTTTATGAAAAATTATCCTGCGGATCGCTTTTGGTCTGTACACAATGAAGCAACGACCTTATCATCTGGGGTGTGCCAACACAATCCTAGAGGTGATCGCTTCATTGTGATACGCAAGCCCCTTCACCACGACAAGGTAACGATCACGAAGGGGAATTGACACATGTATGTGCCTTTTTTTTTGTTTTTTGTTTTTTTGCAGCCACAGTGTAGCACCAGAGGCCAGAAAAATTAGGCATGTACACATGCATGAAAAAGTAGGTATTGTTGCAGCCGCTGCTGTAGCAGCGGCCTGAAAAATTGAGGTTTTAAGGCAGAAAGTGCACTAAAACATTGCTGCTTGAACCGTAGTTGGTGGCGGAGACGTCACGTAAGTCATCCGGCATGCAGAGAATGATTATATACAGCAGCGTGTGGACCATTTTTAGGCCAAGGCATCTCAGTCATCACCAGGCCTTTTTTAGTCAAATGCATCCCCCACTGTCAGTCCCTTCGGGATCCATGCCTCATTCATCTTAATAAACGTGAGGTAATCAAGACTTTTTTGACCTAGGCGACTTCTCTTCTCAGTGACAATACCTCCTGCTGCGCTGAAGGTCCTTTCTGACAGCACACTTGAAGCGGGGAAGGCCAGAAGTTCAATGGCAAACTGGGATAGCTCAGGCCACAGGTCAAGCCTGCACACCCAGTAGTCAAGGGGTTCATCGCTCCTCAGAGTGTCGATATCTGCAGTTAAGGCAAGGTAGTCTGCTACCTGTCGGTCGAGTCGTTCTCTGAGGGTGGACCCCGAAGGGCTGTGGTGATGCATAGGACTAAAAAAGCTCCGCATGTCCTCCATCAACAAGACGTCTGTAAAGCGTCCTGTCCTTGCCGGCGTGGTTGTGGTGGTAGGAGGAGGATTACTTTCACCTCTTCCCCTGTTGGATTCCCGTTGTGCTGTGACATCACCCTTATACGCTGTGTAGAGCATAGTTTTTAACTTATTTTGTAGCTGCTGCATCCTTTGCGACTGCCGGTAATTGGGTAACATGTCACAGACTTTCTGCTTATACCGGGGGTCTAGTAGCGTGGCCACCCAGTACAGGTCGTTCTCCTTCAGCCTTTTTATACGAGGGTCTCTCAACAGGCATGACAGCATGAAAGACCCCATTTGCACAAGGTTGGATGCCGAGCTACTCATGTCCAATTCCTCGTCCTCACTGATGTCATTGAAGGTGTGTTCTTCCCCCCAGCCACGTACAACACCACGGGTACCAGATAGGTGACAACGAGCACCCTGGGATGCCTGCTGTGGTTGGTGTTCCTCCTCCTCAAAGCCACATTCCTCCTCTGACTCCTCTTCCTCACACTCCTCTTCCAGTGTTGCCGCAGGTCCAGCAATCGATGGTAAGGCTGTTTCTGGTGGTGGTGATGGTGACCACAACTCTTCCTCTTCCTCTTCACGCTCATCTACGGCCTGATCCAGCACTCTTCGCAGGGCACGCTCCAGGAAAAAAACATATGGGATGATGTCGCTGATGGTGCCTTCAGTGCGACTCACTAGGTTTGTCACCTCCTCAAAAGGACGCATGAGCCTACAGGCATTGCGCATGAGCGTCCAGTAGCGTGGCAAAAAAATACCCAGCTCCGCAGAGGCTGTCCTAGCACCCCGGTCATACAAATACTCGTTGACCGCTTTTTCTTGTTGGAGCAGGCGGTCGAACATTAGCAGTGTTGAATTCCAACGTGTCGGGCTGTCGCAAATCAAGCGCCTCACTGGCATGTTGTTTCGCCGCTGAATATCTGCAAAGTGCGCCATGGCCGTGTAGGAACGCCTGAAATGGCCACACACCTTCCTGGCCTGCTTGAGGACGTCCTGTAAGCCTGGGTACTTCTGCACAAAACGTTGCACAATCAGATTCAACACATGTGCCATGCACGGCACATGTGTCAACTTGCCCAAATTCAATGCCGCCAACAAATTGCTCCCGTTGTCACACACCACTTTGCCGATCTCCAGTTGGTGCGGGGTCAGCCACTGATCCACCTGTGCATTCAGGGCGGACAGTAGTGCTGGTCCGGTGTGACTCTCTGCTTTCAGGCAAGTCAACCCCAAGACAGCGTGACACTGTCGTATCCGGCATGTGGAATAGCCCCTGGGGAGCTGGGGGGGTGCAGTTGGTGTGGAGCAAGACGCAACAGCAGAAGAGGACTCAGCCGAGGAGGTTAGCAAAGAGGATGGAGTAGGAGGAGTAGAGGAGGTGGCAGCAGGCCTGCCTGCAAGTCGTGGCGGTGTCACCAACTCCTCTGCAGCAGAGCCACGCATTCCATGCTTGGCAGCCGCCAGCAGGTTTACCCAATGCGCAGTGTACGTTATATACCTGCCCTGACCGTGCTTTGCAGACCAGCTATCAGTGGTCAGATGGACCCTTGCCCCAACACTGTGTGCCAGACGTGACATGATTTCTTTTTCCACAATAGAGTACAGGTTGGGGATTGCCTTTTGTGAAAAATAATTTCGGCCGGGTACCTTCCACTGCGGTGTCCCAATAGCGACAAATTTTTTGAAGGCCTCAGACTCCACCAGCTTGTATGGTAAAAGCTGGCGGGCTAAGAGTTCCGACAAGCCAGCTGTCAGACGCCGGGCAAGGGGGTGACTCTGCGAGATTGGCTTTTTGCGCTCAAACATTTCCTTCACAGACACCTGACTGTGGGCAGGTGACGAGCAGGAACTGCTGAAGGTGAGAGGCGGAGGGGCGGGTTGTTGATAGGGGGCATGGAGGACAGCAGTGGTTGACGTGGCTGAAGATGCTGGACCAGGAGGAGGATGGTGGCTTTCAGTTTGTGTGCTGCTTTTACTCATGTGTTGATCCCATAGGCGTTTGTGATGTGAGATCATGTGCCTTCGCAAAGCAGTTGTACCTAGGTGGGTGTTGGACTTCCCACGACTCAGTTTCTTTTGGCACAGGTTACAAATGGCATCGCTGATATCAGAGGCAGACACACAAAAAAAATGCCACACTGCTGAGCTTTGCAAGGACGGCATTCTGGTGGTGGCAGCAGCTTGCGTTGATTGGCGTGCTGTCTGGCTGACCCCGGGTGCCGAATCTACATGCTGTCTGACTGCGCCACTAGCTCCTTGCGATGACCTCCTCCCCCTGCTTCCAACTCGTCTCCTCCTCCTCTCTGTCTCCCCATCTGAACTTTCCCCCTCTTCTTCTGCTCTTCGAGCAGGCACCCAGGTGACATCCACAGACACATCGTCATCATCAGCCGCTTCACTTGACAACTCAGCAAAGGCAGCAGCAGCAGGTACAACATCATCATCATCACAATGTACGTCCATGTGTATAATGCTGCCTGACTGAGACATATCCCCGTTATCTACATCCTCTGGCACTAATAGTTGCGCATCACTTATTTCTTCAAACTGATGTGAAAATAACTCCTCTGACGGATCAAGTGAAGCGGCTGTGGTGCTAGTGTTGGTGGTGGTGCCGGCGGGCTGGCGAGTGGTAAATTGAGAGGTGCCCGAAGCTGAGCTGGAGGAGGATGGTGCATTAGGGTTCCGAGCGGAAGCTGTAGACGATTGGGTGTCCTGTGTAAGCCAGTCAACTATGGCCTCAGAATTTTTTGAGTTCAGGGTCTGTGGTGGCCTCTGAACACTGGGCATTATTCTAGGGCCTAAGGAAATCACAGCACCACGACCACGACGGCCCTTGCGGGGTGGCCTGCCTCTGCCTGTCATTTTTTTTTTAATGTGTTGTTACTGTTGTACTATGAGTGCAAGCTGCTGTGCCACCTTATATATCAGTGGTGGGTGGGCAGTGGCACAGTACACTCTCTGTGGACCTGACAGCAGTCACTGGCACCCAGGCAACTGCAATTTAAAAAATATATATTTTTTTTTACTTTGCAAGCTGCTGTGCCACCTTATATATCAGTGGTGGGTGGGCAGTGGCACAGTACACTCTCTGTGGACCTGACAGCAGTCACTGGCACCCAGACAACTGCAATTTAAAAAATATATATATATTTTTTTACTTTGCAAGCTGCTGTGCCACCTTATATATCAGTGGTGGGTGGGCAGTGGCACAGTACACTCTCTGTGGACCTGACAGCAGTCACTGGCACCCAGGCAACTGCAATTTAAAAAAATATATATATATTTTTTACTTTGCAAGCTGCTGTGCCACCTTATATATCAGTGGTGGGTGGGTGGGCAGTGGCACAGTACACTCTCTGTGGACCTGACAGCAGTCACTGGCACCCAGGCAACTGCAATTTAAAAAAATATATATATTTTTTTTACTTTGCAAGCTGCTGTGCCACCTTATATATCAGTGGTGGGTGGGCAGTGGCACAGTACACTCTCTGTGGACCTGACAGCAGTCACTGGCACCCAGGCAACTGCAATTTAAAAAAATATATATTTTTTTTTTACTTTGCAAGCTGCTGTGCCACCTTATATATCAGTGGTGGGTGGGCACACAGTGGCACTGCAGTGGGCACAGTACACTCTGTGGACCTGACAGTCACTGGCAGCCCAGGCAACTGCAATAATAAAAAATATTTTTTTTTTTCAATTTATTGCAACAAGATGCTGTGCCAACGTATATATATCAGTGGTGGGCAGTGCACTGCAGTGGGTACAGTGCACTCTGTGGACCTGACACAGCACTCACTGCAATTATGACAGAGAAAAAAAAAATATTTTTTAAAATGCCAGGTACTGTGCCTGTGCCACCCGAAATGAGTGTGGTGTGCACACAGTACAGTCTGTGGTAGGTCTGTGGCCTCTCACACACAGCGGGCAGGCAACTGCAGTGTACAATAGATATATATATATATATATATATATATATATAAAGAAAAAAATCTATTACCTTACCAGCCCTTGAAAGGGCTTTTGGGGACACTATATATATATATATATGTATATATATATAAATAAAAAAATCCTCAATTACCAGCCCTTAAAAGGGCTTTTGGGGACACTAGATAGATATAGATATATATATATATGAAGAAACAACTCAATTACCAGCCCTTAAAAGGGCTTTTGGGGACGCTAGGTATATATATATATATATATATAAAAAAAAAAAAAAAACACAAATACCAGCCCTTAGAAGGGCTTTTTGGGGTGCTGATATTACAGCAGTAGTGGACCAAGAACACTGCAAGACCAGGAACACTGACTAACTGTCCCTAGCTTAACAGCAGCAGCAGCAGCAGCAGCTCTCTCCCTATTCTCACTACACACACTGCTTCAGAATGATCTAAGATGGATGCTGCCCTTGCTTATTTATAGGAGGTGGGAGGGTGTGGGAGGGAGGTACGCTGATTGGCTGGAAATGTGTCTGCTGACTGTAAAGTTCAGGGTCAAAGTTTGCCTCAATGATGTCTTATGGGGGGCGGACCGAACATCGCATATGTTCGCCGGCAGCGGCGAACGCGAACATGCTAAGTTCGCCGGGAACTGTTCGCCGGCGAACAGTTCTATACATCTCTACTTGTCAGTGGAGACCCAATAAAGCCCAGAGGCTGATTTTCTGTAGGTGTCATGGGAAAAGAAAGTTAAGGGAAAGTGAATACACATCTGACAGAGGTTCTAACCCCCCCCCCCACACACACACACACACTTTGTCCAAAACAAAAAGTGTTTTGGCCAGAGTTGAGCTTTAAAATATATCTAAATCTAATCACTAAAATCGAATATAAGTGTAGAGCTCCTAAAGAGTTGATCCTATTTCCTCCGGGCACACACAGCCAGGCACACAGCAATTTCCTCATTCTTCCACTGATTAGTAAACACACCCTGAAAATGCTGTATAGCAGCATTATCCCTTTATTTTGGAAAGGATTTTCAGGCACTATAGAATCCTGTAAAAAAAATAATATATTTAACCTACATATTTGTATAATTTATTATATTACAGAAATGTGTGGCAGGGACTCGAGGTAAACCCTAATTTCCAGCTTTTGCAAAGGAAAGTGAAAGTCTATAGTGAATATTTGCAGCTGACGTTGTGGTGAATGTCTAGTGAATGTGTGTGGAGCGGCATTATAAACATGTCCCTTCCCTTAGTTACTCAAATTTATTTGCCGTAATTCCCTGTACTTTGCACTGCATTAATATTTAAAATTGACATAATGTTTAGGCACTGCAGACATTTCCACTTAGCTCAAACAAAAAAAGGAAGTGAATGAAATGCAATCGTCAGTTTGTACAAAATAGTTTCAGGTATGGCATACCTCCCAACTTTCTAAGATAGAAAAGGGAGACACATTATAGTGAATAGTATCCAGGCAAAGGACACAGTCGTTTTTGTCCACCCGCAAAGAAAAATCCAGACACATCCAAAACAATTATAGAATCATTCATGGGTCTTGCAGCAAAGATAAATCCAAGGAAAAAGTACAGTGCCTTGTGAAAGTATTCGGCCCCCTTGAACTTTGCAACATTTTGCCACATTTCAGGCTTCAAACATAAAGATATAAAATTTTAATTTTTTGTGAAGAATCAACAAGTGGGACACAATCATGAAGTGGAATGAAATTTATTGGATATTTCAAACTTTTTTTAACAAATAAAAAATTGAAAAATTGGGCGAGCAAAATTATTCAGCCCCCTTAAGTTAATACATTGTAGCGCCACCTTTTGCTGCGATTACAGCTGTAAGTCACTTGGGGTATGTCTCTATCAGTTTTGCACATCGAGAGACTGAAATTTTTGCCCATTCCACCTTCCAAAACAGCTCGAGCTCAGTGAGGTTGGATGGAGAGCGTTTGTGAACAGCAGTTTTCAGTTCTTATCACAGATTCTCGATTGGATTCAGGTCTGGACTTTGACTTGGCCATTCTAACACCTGGATATGTTTATTTGTGAACCATTCCATTGTAGATTTTGCTTTATGTTTTGGATCATTGTCTTGTTGGAAGACAAATCTCCGTCCCAGTCTCAGGTCTTTTGCAGACTCCATCAGGTTTTCTTCCAGAATGGTCCTGTATTTGGCTCCATCCATCTTCCCATCAATTTTAGCCATCTTCCCTGTCCCTGCTGAAGAAAAGCAGGCTCAAACCATGATGCTGCCACCACCATGTTTGACAGTGGGAATGGTGTGTTCAGGGTGATGAGCTGTGTTGCTTTTACGCCAAACATAACGTTTTGCATAGTTTCCAAAAAGTTTGATTTTGGTTTCATCTGACCAGAGCACCTTCTTCCACATGTTTGGTGTGTCTCCCAGGTGGCTTGTGGCAAACTTTAAACAACACTTTTTATGGATATCTTTAAGAAATGGCTTTCTTCTTGCCACTCTTCCATAAAGGCCAGATTTGTGCAGTATACGACTGATTGTTGTCCTATGGACAGAGTCTCCCACCTCAGCTGTAGATCTCTGCAGTTCATCCAGAGTGATCATGGGCCTCTTGGCTGCATCTCTGATCAGTCTTCTCCTTGTATGAGCTGAAAGTTTAGAGGGACGGCCAGGTCTTCGTAGATTTGCAGTGGTTTGATACTCCTTCCATTTCCTTATTATCACTTGCACAGTGCTCCTTGGGACGTTTAAAGCTTGGGAAATCTTTTTGTATCCAAATCCGGCTTTAAACTTCTCCACAACAGTATCTCGGACCTGCCTGGTGTGTTCCTTGTTCTTCATGATGCTCTCTGCGCTTTAAACAGACCTAGGAGACTATCACAGTGCCGGTGCATTTATACGGAGACTTTATTACACACAGGTGGATTCTATTTATCATCATTAGTCATTTAGGTCAACATTGGATCATTCAGAGATCCTCACTGAACTTCTGGAGAGAGTTTCCTGCACTGAAAGTAAAGGGGCTGAATAATTTTGCACCCCCCAATATTTCAGTTTTTTATTTGTTAACAAAGTTTGAAATATCCAATAAATTTTGTTCCACTTCATGATTGTGTCCCACTTGTTGTTGATTCTTCACAAAAAATTACAGTTTTATATCTTTATGTTTGAAGCCTGAAATGTGGCAAATGGTCGCAAAGTTCAAGGGGCTGAATACTTTCGCAAGTCACTGTATTTAAAGTCATTAGCTGCAGTAAATGTAGCTGCAGAAAGGCCCCTTTCACACGGGCGCTCCGTATGTCCGTTTATCACCCCATCCATTTGCAGGTGATATACGAACATAATGCATGTCAATGGGATTGCGGATGTCAGCAGATGACCATCCGCTGACATCCGATTTGCATCCTTTCAGTTCTGTTCTGTTTTTTGGAACGGAACAGAACCCTATTTTTCTTCCGTTTAAAAAACGGAAAGGATGCAAAATCGGATGTCAGCGGTGTCATCCGCTGACATCCGCAATCCCCATAGACATACATTATGTCCGTATATCATCCGCAAACGGATGGGATGATATGCGGACATACGGAGCGGATGACACCAGTGTCATCCGTGTCCGTGAAAAAAAAAAAGTGTCGGAGCGGATCGCAATACGGTCCGCTACATGTAAAAGAAGCCAAAGTCAGATAGAGCCTGCTGGATTTTCTGGCTGGAGGATGTCCACCATTGTCTAGCCCTTTCCTCCCCAGTCCTAATGCTTTTGGCCTGCCACCTTTCATTCATTGGAATCGAAATCTTTCAATCATGAAGGCTCTGCATCAGATGTGGTTACTGTCTAGAGCAGTCTGCATGTGAATGCAGCCTAGCTGGGTACACATGCTGCGGCCATGGCTCACAGCAGGGGGTCAGGTGCTGTTCAACAATTCAGGTGCTGATCAGGTCTGAATTTCTTCCTGAATTCGCACCTGATTCAGAGCCAAAGACGCACAGGACCCTTTCCAAATGAGGACCGCGGCCATCCTGGAGATGTGTGAACCGACTCCATTGAGAGCTGGTCACACTCTACTGTCATGTGAATTGGATGTGGGGAAACCCGCATCCAATTCGCATAAGTTTGAACCCAGCTTTAGTCCTCTAGACTGACATCTATTAATCAAGGCACTTTGATATTTGAATAACTCCTCCTGAGAACCAGCTAGGGTTGACACCTTATCCCTTTAAACCCAAACAAATATGAATTACACAGGTTCTGAGGTCTAATTTAATGCAGATAAGGCACCAAGTAAGTTTAATTATCACCCTAATTAGCCACAGAGCCTGTGTAATTAATATGTGTTTGGTTTTAAAGGGATCAGGTGGCAACCCTAGAACCAACCCAGTTCTTGCATCAAGGCTGAGGGTTCTAGAAAGGAGTACTGAGACAGCATGCTGCAATGTTTTTAGGAGGCTATGTACAGCACCCTGGCCAGCTCCTTCTATCAGCCATGATCAATCTGCATTGCATAGAGAAGCACATAAACTGAGTGATATTGTCACTGGGTCTAAAAAAGGTATATAAAGAAAATGGAAGGTTTTATTGAAAAAAGCCATTTGCATGTTGATGAACTTAATAGTTTGAGAGAATGGGAAGGAGTAGATTTTTTTTTAACTTTTTACTTTCATGTTTTTGTGGATTCAAATACCAGATCAAACCCGACATATTGCAGCATCAGAATGACAAATACCATATTAGTCAAAAGACAGAAAAATGATTTAAAAATCATTTATAATTATTTACTAACCTTTTTTGTTTTATTAAAGTCCTCCAATAAAATCAGTGGTAAAACAGAGATGAAGAAGCTGCTGAAATAGGAGGCCATAAGCAATAAACAGAGATTTGGTTTGTATGAGTAATGGTTGAATTGGTCAGAGCTGCTCTAAGGAATGTATACATAAGTAACACACACATTCACATTTTCAGCTATTTTTCTGTGACAATACAATTCCCCTGGCAAATTACAGATGAATGTGTGTAGCAGAACAACTGCTAATGTTGCATCTGTGCAATATAAATCTCTGGAATGAGCTCCCTCTTGCATTGATCTGTGCTCTGTAGCATCTGTGCTTTGTCTCTTCAGATTAGAGGAAATGTATAACCTTCCTTCTTTCCTCCCTCGATCCTTCCTTGTTTCCTTCCTTTCTTCCTCCCTTCCTTATTTTTTATTATATTGATGGCGTGTTAGTGGAACTCTAGAGTTCTTTTCATGTTTGCCTGGCTAACCCTAAAGCCCAAATATGTGCTGCCAACCTCAGTAATTCCTTTCTGCCTGGGCTACAGATGAACCATCTATAGAACAGATGTTACTTGGTGCATTTGTATACTTGAGCTCAAGGCTGTCTGAAATTGTTTCCCTGAATTCTGAACTATACGGCTACCTAAAATCATTTCCCCCAAACTTAGGACTCTTCATTTTCTTCTGATCCCTGGGGATGCTCAAACCCCAGGTCCAAACAGTGACCTCCTGACCCATCTAGCTGGAGCTTTCTGGATCCCAAACCAGGAGGAAATCCTCTGTTTTTAACATGAATTGTTAGACAGTGTCATTTTTTTTTTTGCAGGCTGGCTGGTAAGTGTGCTGGGAATTTTTTGTTTGTGTTGAGCGTTGCCCTTCCATGTGCACCTTACTACAAAAGCTAGTTAAAAGTTGGGGTAGCTGCCATATTTTTTAAAGCTTGTTAATTGAATTTGGCGTGTGGGCACAGTGTATACCTTCAGCTGCCATTGTGCTCTTGCTGGGCGTCCAATGTGTCCCTATGTCTTTAAGGAGGAGTGGGTTCTGTCCAGGAAAACCTGCCCTTAATTTATCCACTGCTATATATGTTCCAATTTGGAGAACCTCAAAAATATGAAGTTAGGAGTGCAGTACACAGAGCAGCCTTGACGTGGTGAATTGTTAGACAGGTTAATTTGTTTGCTTGTTTTTTTTTTTTTTTGCAGGCTAGCTGGTAAGTATACTGGGAATTTTTGGCTGTTTTTGGTGTTATTTGGTGTACTTTCATACTTGAGCACAGGGCTGTCTGAAATGGTTTCCATGAATTCCGAACTCCAGGGCCACCCAAAATCATTTTCCCAAACTCAGGACTCTACATTTGCTTCTGATCCCTGAGAGAAGCTCAAACCCCAAGTCCAAACAGTGACCTCCTGACTGATATAGCTGGAGCTTTCTACATTTCAAACCAGGAAAAGAACATTTCAAGTACTCAGGGTCATCAGAATCGGCTTTAACATAGTGTCCCGCATCCTTGCCCTACAGAGGCATGAGGATCTTTAGTCAGAAACATCTACACCCCTTACAGAGTCCTTACTGGTGACAACTGTGCTCCTCCTCATACAGGATCTTTCATGAGAAGTCCCTATTCCCAATAATGAATGTCCCAACTGGAATGTAGTTGCATAAAAAACACATTTTTATTGATGTATGAACCTCCTTCCTTGCCCTGATGCCCACCTGTTTCGTTTACACAGGCCCTGGAGATATATAGGCCTCCACAGCTAACCCATCAGAAACGTCATTTCAACAGTGAGTCTTTGGAGGGACCTTTCAAATCTCACTAACTTGCAGCATTCTTATTCTTAAAGTGGTATTAAAACCCAAAAGCATACATTTATTATATTGCAGCTAAACAATCCTTAGATGTGATGGCTAAATTTGTTTTCCTTTTTTAGGCTTTCTTTCTTGTATGTTCACCTGGTGATCTAGCTTTTAATCTGTTGTTTTTCAAAACAAAATGCTGTCCTGCAGATGTAGCAATTACGGGGTTGAGATAAACCATGTGCCACTGACAGGGGTGCGTACAATGATCAGCATTTATATAACTATATGAAACCTTTATCTGAAAAGGGAAAAAAATTATGCTGTAACTGCCTAACTGCTTGCCGACCGTATACTGTATATATACGGCAGCAAGGCGGCTCTCTACAAGTACACAATTCTGCACTTCCGGGTCTTGGGCGTGCACATGCACCACTGGCTACCCACTTCCACTAAGCAAGAACACAGATCTCTGTCTTCTTACAGTACAAGCACCCCAATAGGTTAGTAAGCACTCCCTAGGAACACATTTAACTCTTGATGTCAAACTTTGATCGCTCCTGATGTTAACCACTTCCCTGCTAGTGTCATTAATACAGTGACAGTGCATATTTTTATAACTGATCACTGAATTGGTGTCACTGGTTCCCCAAAAACGTGCAAAAGTGTCACTTAAGCCCCGTACACACGTACCGAATGTCGGCCGAACGATCGGCCGTCTTTTGTCCGGTGCTGTCCTGTCGGCTGAAAAGTGCTAAAGACTGCACACGAATTTAGTCGGCCAACAACAGCCGACTGCAGAAGTGATGTCATGTGATGGTTAACTTTCCGTGTCTTTTTTCTTTTCTGAGCATGCCCAGTCTTTCAAATCTGCTGTTTGTTGGCCGAATTCTGTACTGACTGGCGAACAATCGGCCGTTCTGGTGTTGGCCAACAAAAATTTTAATGCCTGTACACCCGATTCTGTTCGGCCGAAAAGTCGGAGTCGGTTGTCGGAAGCATCATACTAACAAGCCAACAATCGGCCGATCGTTCGGCGGCCGAATATTTACGGCCGACAATCGCTACGTGTGTACGGGGCTTTTCAGAAAAGAAAAAACACACGGAAAGTTAACCATCACATGACATCACTTCTGCAGTCGGCTGTTGTTGGCTGACAAAATTCATGTGCAGTCTTTTGCAGTTTTCAGCTGACAGGACAGCAAAAGACGGCCGATCGTTCGGCCGACATTCGGGACGTGTGTACGGGGCTTTAGTGTCGGATTTGTCTGTCGCAATGTCCTGCTATAAGTCGCTGATCGCTGCCATTACTAGTAAAGTACTAATAGATAAAAATTCCATAAAAATATCCCATAGTTTGTAGACACTGTAACTTTTGCACAAACCAATCAATATACACTTATTGGGATTTTATTTACCAAAAATATGTAGCAGAATACATATTGGCCTAAATTGATGAATAAATTCGATTTTTTACATTTCTTTTTTATTGGATATGTTTTAAAGCAGTAGTAAAGTGGTAGCAAACTAAAAAATATATATATTTTTTTTTTCAAACTTGTTGGTCTTTTTTTGTTTATAGCGCAAAAAATAAAAAATGCAGAGGTGATCAAATACCACCAAAAAGAAAGCTCTATTTGTGGGAAAAAATGAACATATATTTCATTTGGATACAGTTATGCACGACTGCGCAATTGTCATTTAAAGTAATGCAGTGCCGTGTCGCAAAAAAAATGGCCTGGCCATGAAGGGGGGTAAACCTTCTGGAGCTGAAGTGGTTAAAAAAATGTTAACTGGAGTGTGGCTTCAATTTGTTTAGTGTATCTAAATCTTCTAGTCCACCTATCACTAACCCCCCAAGACAATGTTGCTGTCCGAAGGTGCTCAAATATATCTCTGAGCTCCTTCATCCAAAATGTAGACAGTTCACCAGATGAAAACAGAAGGGAAAAGCCTAAAAAAAAAAAAAAAAAAAACTAATGGAGCCACCACAAATAATGATTGGTAAGCTGCAATATATTAAATGTTTGGTTTTGTGTTTAATATCACTTTAAAGCACATGCACAGGCCCTGTGACTACAACCCAGGTGACCTCTTTAAATGACCTCCATGCTATGCCTCCTTTCTGCAATGCCCTAAAGTAGAATGGATCACAAAACCCATTACATGTACAGTTTAGTGACCCTTTTTTTTTATAAATTAATCTATATCTCCTTTTTATTTAAGTTGACCAGTAATCAGTATGTCTTGATATACTGTCAGTATTGGTACACCTCTGTTCTGTCACAGAGGAAGAGAGAGATCTTGTGATTCAGCTAAGCTGAAACACCGATCTCTCTTTTCCTCTAGTAAATCCAGTCCCCCCACAGTTAGAAAGCACTCCCTAGGAGCACACTAAACCCAGTGATCACCCCTAGTGTTAACCCTTTCCCTGCCAGTGTTATTTATACAGTAACAGTGCATATTTTTAGCACTGATCTCTGTATTTGTGTCATTGGTCCCCAAAAAGTGCCACTTAGTGTCAGATTTATCTGCCGCAATGACGCACTAAAAATCGCTGATCACCGCCATTACTAGGAAAAACAATAAAAAAAATAAAAAGTCCATAAATGTATCCCATAGTTTATAGACACTGTAACTTTTGCACAAATCAATCAATATACACTTATTAGGATTTTATTTACTAAACATATGTAGCAGAATACATATTGGCCTAAATTGATGAAACAATTAGATGTTTAAAAAAATTTTTTGGGTATGTTTTATAGCAGAAAGCAAGAGATATTGTTTTTTGTTTTCAAATTTGTGGTTCTTTTTTTGCTTATAGCGCAAACCGCAGAGGTAATTAAATACTACCAAAAGAAAGCTCTATTTGTGGGGGGAAAAAAAGACATCACTTTTATTTTTGTACAGCATTATACGACTGCACAATTGTCAGTTAAAACAACGCAGTGCAGTATCGCAAAAAATGGCCTGGTCATTAAGGGGTAAAACCTTCCGGAGCTGAAGTGGTTAAAGTTCATGTGCGTGTAAAGGCAGGTGTCCCAATACTTTTGGTAATATAGTGTATATGTATATGTCAACTTAGGGTGAAACAAATCTTATCTCTTATCTGTCCTATGTGCATGAATCTTTTCCGGGCAATCAGCCAACCAAATTTTCTTTTTTAAGCAGTAAATAGAACTCTTCTGATTTCATTCAATTACATCTACTCAGTGATTAAACTATAAAAATCTGTGCACATGATTAGTGTTTTACTGACCATTTCTATGCTAATCTTGCCACAAGGGATGGCATCCCGTGTAATGTAGCTAAAGACCCATGATGGGTGGAATGTGATTACACCATTCTGTTATGCTATTACTCTTAACCATTTTAACAATGTTGTGATGGGTTTATGTTGTCACAAGATTCATTTTAAAACAGAATTAAAAAGTACATGTTAGCAATGAGAGGGGAAGCCTACATGATGAGCATCCTACATATGTTGCATTGCTGTGTACTGAACCTTCATATTACTTCTGATTGGCAGCTCTCTCCCTAATCTGATTGATTGATTGTACTGAAGAATAGTGAAGACTAGAAAGACCTGTATATAGCTGCTTGGAAGTATTAAGCCCCACATCTGGGGAATTGGAGGTGGGAATAATCTGGTCTCAGAGACGACTACTGTGCAGACCTCCGCCTGTGTATATGAAGAGTGAAGTGGTGTGTTCTCTGAGTATACTTTTATAAGTGTATTTGTGTCCTGAAAAAATATTGCCTCTTTTGCTGCGTTAACTCTTCTACACAGAGTGCCAAACTTCCTGGCCAATTTTTTGTACAACTGGTGTGATAGACCAGTGCCCCCCCCCCCCAATACCTCAAATTGAAGTGGGGTGTTATTTAACAGTATACTTTTATAACAGTGTATTTTAGTCCTGGGAAAATTTGACCTCTTTTGCTGCATTAACTGTGCTACACACAGTGACAACAGTTACTGGCCATTTTTTGTAGAACTGGTGTGACAGACCAGTGGCCCCCCCAATACCAAATATTGAAGTGGGGTGTTATCTGAGTATACTTTTATGAGTGTATTTGTGTCCTGCAAAAATATTGCCTCTTTTGCTGCGTTACCTCTGCTACACACAGTGCCAAGCTTACTGGCCAATTTTTTGTACAACTGGTGTGATAGACCAGTGACCCCCCAATACCACAGATTGAAGTGGGGTGTTATTTAACAGTATACTTTTATAACAGTGTATTTTAGTCCTTCAAAAGTTTGGCCTCTTTTGCTGCGTTAACTGTGCTACACACAGTGACAACAGTTACTGGCCAATTTTTTGTAGAACTGGTGAGATAGACCAGAGGCCCCCCAATACCACAGATTGAATTGGGGTGTTATCTGAGTATACTGTTAGAAGTGTAGTTGTGTCCTGTAAAAATATTGCCTCTTTTGCTGCGTTAACTCTGCTACACACAGTGCCAAACTTACTGGCCAATTTTTTGCACAACTGATGTGATAAACCAGTGGCCCCCCAAAACCACATATTGAAGTGGGGTGTTATCTGAGTATACTTTTAGAAGTGTATTTGTGTCCTGCAAAAATATTGCCTCTTTTGCTGCGTTAACTCTGCTACACACAGTGCAAAACTTACTGGCCAATTTTTTGTACACTTGGTGTGATATACCAGTCCCCCCCCCCCATAACCACATATTGAAGTGGGGTGATATCTAAATATACTTTTCTAAGTGTATTTGTGTCCTGCAGAAATATTGCCTTTTTGGCTGCATTAACTCTGCTACACACAGTGCCAAACTTACTGGGCAATTTTTTGTATAATTGGTGTGATAAACCAATGCCCCCCCCCCCAATACCACATATTGAAGTGGGGTGTTATCTGAGTATACTTTTAGAAGTGTATTTGTGTCCTGCAAAAATATTGCCTCTTTTGCTGCGTTAACTCTGCTACACACAGTGCCAAACTTACTGGCCAACTTTTTGTAGAACTGGTGTGATTGACCAGTGCCCCCCCCCCAATACCACAGATTGAAGTGGGGTGTTATTTAACAGTATACTTTTAAAATAGTGTATTTTAGTCCTTCAAAAGTTTGGCCTCTTTTGCTGCATTAACTGTGCTACACACAGTGACAACAGTTACTGGCCAATTTTTTGTAGAACTGGTGAGATAGACCAGCGGCCCCCCAATACCACAGATTGAATTGGGGTGTTATCTGAGTATACTTTTAGAAGTGTATTTGTGTCCTGCAAAAATATTGCCTCTTTTGCTGCGTTAACTCTGCTACACACAGTGCCAAACTTACTGGCCAATTTTTTGTACAACTGGTGTGATAAACCAGTGGCCCCCCAATACCACATATTGAAGTGGGGTGTTATCTGAGTATACTTTTATAAGTGTATTTGTGTCCTGCAAAAATATTGCCTCTTTTGCTGCGTTAACTCTGCTACACACAGTGCCAAACTTACTGGCCATTTTTTTGTAGAACTGGTGTGATAGACCAGTGGCCCCCAATACCACAGATTGAAGTGGGGTGTTATTTAACAGTATACTTTTATAACAGTGTATTTTAGTCCTGCAAAAATTTGACCTCTTTTGCTGCATTAACTGTGCTACACACAGTGAAACAGTTACTGGCAATTTTTTTTTGTAGAACTGGTGTGATAGACCAATGGCCCCCCAATACCACAGATTGAAGTGGGGTGTTATCTAAATATACTTTTCTAAGTGTATTTGTGTCCTGCAAAAATATTGCCTTTTTGGCTGCATTAACTCTGCTACACACAGTGCCAAACTTACTGGGCAATTTTTTGTACAATTGGTGTGATAAACCAGTGGCCCCCCCAATACCACATATTGAAGTGGGGTGTTATCTGAGTATACTTTTATAAGTGTATTTGTGTCCTGCAAAAATATTGCCTCTTTTCTTGCGTAAACTCTGCTACACACAGTGCCAAACTTACTGGCCAATTTTTTGTACAACTGGTGTGATAAACCAGTGGCCCCCCAATACCGCATATTGAAGTGGGGTGTTATCTGAGTATACTTTTAGAAGGGTTTTTGTGTCCTGCAAAAATATTGCCTCTTCTGCTGCGCTAACTCTGCTACACACAGTGCCAAACTTACTGGCCAATTTTTTGTACAACTGGTGTGATAGACCAGTGGCCCCCCAAAACCACAGTGTATTTTAGTCCTGCAAAACGTGGCCTCTTTTACTGCGTTAACTGTGCTACGCACAGTAACAACAGTTACTGGCCAATTTTTTGTAGAACTAGTGTAATAAACCAGTGGCCCCCCAATACCACAGATTGAAGTGGGGTGTTATATACCTTGTTCCACATATACTGCGCTTCTCTAGAGACTTATGTCACAGGGTAATTTAAAAAATGACAGGCAGAGGAAGAGTGATTGTAATCAAACATGGTCTACTGGTCACATGTGTTGAATTCCTTAGAGATCCATACCTCATTCATTTTTATAAATGTGAGGTAGTCAACACTGTTATGAGCTAGGCGAGTGCGCTTATCAGTCACGATCCCCCCTGCTGCGCTGAATGTCCTTTCGGACAGGGCACTGGATGGGGGGCAAGCCAACAGTTCCATTGGAAATTGTGCAAGCTCTGGCCAGAAGTCAAGCCTGCCCACCCAGTAGTCCAGGGGTTCATCACTCCTCAGAGCGTCCACATCGGCTGTTAACCCGGCTATAATCCTTGCTCTGTCCATCGCCCCTGATCTCATCCTGGCTCCATCCTTCCCCTGATCCCATACCAGCTCCATCCATCCCAAACACCCCTCCCAGCTCCATCCACACCCACTGCAGCTCCACCCATCCCAGTTTGGATCCACCCCAAATACCCAACCTAGCTTCATCCATCCCCCATCCAGCTCCATCCACCCCAAATACCCACCCAGCTCCATCCACCCAAATGCCCACCCCAGCTCCATCCACCCTCCCCAACCCAGCTCCATCCATCCCAAACAACCATCCCATCTCCATTCACCCCAGCTCCATCCATCCCAAGTGCCCACCACAGCTCCATCCATCCCAAGTGCCCACCCCAGCTCCATCCATCCCCAGCTCTATCCACCCCAATTGCCCACCCCAGCTCCATCCACCCCAAATGCCCACCCCAGCTCCATTCACCCAAATCCCCCTCAGCTCCATCCACCCTAAATCCCCCTCAGCTCCATCCACCCCAAATGCCCCCCAGCTCCATCCACCCCAAATGCCCACCCAAGCTCCATCCACCCCCCAGCTCCATCCACCCCAAATGCCCACCCCAGCTCCATCTATCCCAAACACACATCCCAGATCCATCCATCTCAAATACCCCCCAGTTCTATCCATGCCCCCAGCTCCATCCACCCAAAATGCCCACCCCAGTTCCATCCACCCCAAACACCATCCCAGCTCCATCCATCCCAAATGCCCATCCCAGCTCCATCCACCCCCAATGCCCCCCCAGCTCCATCCACCCCAAAATGCCCCCCCAGCTCCATCCACCCCCAATGCTCCCCCATCTCCATTCACCCCCATGCTTCCACCCAGCTCCGTCTACCCCTCCCTGCTCAATTCACACCCACTGCAGCTCCATCCATCCCAAACACCCATCCCAGCTCCATCCACCCCAAATGCCCCCCCAGTTCCATCCACCCCAAATGCCCTCCAGCTCCATCCCTGCCCCAAGCTCCATCCACCCCCCAGCTCCATCCACCCCAAATGCCCCCCCCTCCAGCTCCATCTATCCCAAACACTCATCCCAGATCCATCCATCCCAAATGCCCCCCAGTTCTATCCATGCCCCCAGCTCCATCCACCCAAAATGCCCACCCCAGTTCCATCCACCCCAAACACCATCCCAGCTCCATCCATCCCAAATGCCCATCCCAGCTCCATCCACCCCCAATGCCCCCCAGCTCCATCCACCCCCAATGCCCCCCCAGCTCCATCCACCCCAAAATGCCCCCCAGCTCCATCCACCCCCAATGCTCCCCCAGCTCCATTCACCCCCATGCTTCCACCCAGCTTCGTCCACCCCTCCCAGCTCAATTCACACCCACTGCAGCTCCATCCATCCCAAACACCCATCCCAGCTCCATCCACCCCCATCCCAGCTCCATCTATCCCAAAACACTCATCCCAGCCCCATCCAACCCAAATGCCCACCCCATCTCTATCCATCCCCCATCCAGCTCCATCCACCCCAAATGCCCACCCCAGCTCCATCTATCCCAAACACCCATCCCAGCTCCATTCACCCCAAATGCCCACCCCTGCTCCATCCATTCCAAGCACCTATCCCAGCTCCATCCACCCCAAAATGCCCCCCCAGTTCCATCCACCCCAGATGCCCTCCAGCTCCATCCATGCCCCAAGCTCCATCCACCCCATATGCCCACCCCAGCTCCATCCACCCCAAATGCCCACCCCAGTTCCATCCACCCCAAACACCATCCTAGCTCCATCCATCCCAAATGCTCATCCCAGCTCCATCCACCCCTATGCCTCCCCAGCTCCACCCACCCTCAAATGCCCCCAGCTCTGTCCACCCCCAAATGCCCCCCAGCTCCATCCACCCCCAATGCCCCCCCAGCTCCATCCACCCCCATGCTCCCACCCAGCTCCATCCACCCCTCCCAGCTCCATCCACACCCACTGCAGCTCCATCCATCCCAAACACCCATCCCAGCTCCATCCACCCCCACCCCAGCTCCATCTATCCCAAACACCCATCCCAGCTCCATCCACCCCAAGTGCCCACCCCAGCTCTATCCATCCCCCATCCAGCTCCATCAACCCCAAATGCCCACCCCAGCTCCATCTATCCCAAACACCCATCCCAGCACCATCCACCCCAAATGCCCTCCCCTGCTCCATCCATCCCAAACACCCATCCCAGCTCCATCCACCCCAAATGCCCCCCAGCTCCATCCACCCCAAATGCCCACCCAGCTCCATCCACCCCCAGCTCCATCCACCCCAAACACTATCCCAGCTCCATCCATCCCCAATGCCCCCCCAGCTCCATCCACCCCCAATGCCCCCTCCCCCAGCTCCATCCACCCCCAAATGCCTCCCCAGCTCCATCCACCTCCAAATGCCCCCCAGCTCCATCCACCCCCATGCTCCCACCCAGCTCCACCCACCCCTCCCAGCTCCATCCACACCCACTGCAGCTCCATCCATCCCAAACACCCATCCCAGCTCCATCCACCCCAAATGCCCAACCCAGCTCCATCCATCCCCACCCAGCTCCATCTATTCCAAACACCCACCCCAGCTTCATCCACCCCAAATGTCCACCCCAGCTCCATCCATCCCCCATCCAGCTCCATCCACCCCAAATGCCCACCCCAGCTCCATCCACCCCAAATGCCCACACCAGCTCCATTCACCCAAAATGCCTCCCCAGCTCATTCCACCCTAAATCCCCCCTCAGCTCCATCCACCCCACAATGCCCCCAAGCTCTATCCACCCCCCAGCATCCACCCCAAATGCCCCGCAGCTCCATCCACCCCAAATGCCCACTCCAGCTCCATTCACCCCCCAGCTTCATCCACCCCAAAAGCCCACCCCAGCTCCATCTATCCAAAACACCCATCCCAGCTCCATCCACCCCAAATGCCCACCCCTGCTCCATCCATCCCAAACACCCATCCCAGCTCCATCCACCCCAAATGCCCCTCAGCTCCCTCCATGCCCCCCAGCTCCATCCACCCCATATGCCCATCCCAGCTCTACTACCCGCCAGCTCCATCCACCCCAAATACTCACCCCAGCTCCATCCACCCCAAACACCATCCCAGCTCCATCCATCCCAAATGCCCATTCCAGCTCCATCCACCCCCAATGCCCCCCAGCTCCATCCACCCCCAATGCCCCCCCCAGCTCCATCCAACCCTAATGCCCCATCCACCCCTATGCCTCCCCAGCTCCATCCACCCCCAAATGCCCCCCCAGCTCCATCCACCCCAAATGCCTCCCAGCTCCATCCACCCCCAATGTTCCCCCCAGCTCCATCCACCCCCATGCTCCGACCCAGCTCAATCCAACCCTCCCAGCTCCATCCACACCCACTGCAGCTCCATCAATCCCAAACACCCATCCCAGCTTCATCTATCCCAAACAACCATCCCAGCTCCATCCACCCCAAATACCCACCCCTGCTCCATCCATCCTAAACACCTATCCCAGCTCCATCCACCCCAAATACCCCCCCAGCTCCATCCACCCCAAATGCTCCCCAGCTCTATCCACCCCCCAGCTCCATCCACCCCAAATGCCCACCCCAGCTTCATCTATCCCAAACACCCATCCCAGCTCCATCCACCCCAAATGCCCACCCCTGCTCCATCCATCCCAAACACCTATCCCAGCTCCATCCACCCCAAATGCCCCCCAGCTCCATCCACCCCAAATGCCTCCCCAGCTCCATCCACCCCAAGCTCTATCCACCCTAAATGCCCACCCCAGCTCCATCTACCCCAAATGCTCCCCAGCTTCATCCACCCCAAATGCCCCCCCAGCTCCGACCACCCCCCAGTTCTATCCACCCCAAATGCCCACCCCAGCTCCATCCACCCCCCAGCTCCATCCACCCCAAATGCCCCCCAGCTCCATCCATCCCAAATGCCCCCCAGGTCCATTCATGCCCCCAGCTCCATCCACCCTAAATGCCCACCCCAGTTCCATCCACCCCAAACACCATCCCAGCTCCATCCACCCCCAATACCCCCACAGCTCCATCCACCCCCAATGCCCCATCCACCCCCAAATGCCCCCCAGCTCCATCCACCCCAAATGCCCCCCCCCAGCTCCATCCACCCCCAATGCTCCCCCAGCTCCATCCACCCCCATGCTCCCACCCTGCTCCATCCACCCCTCCCAGCTCAATCCACACCCACTGCAGCTCCATCCATCCCAAACATCCATCCCAGCTCCATCCACCCCACATGCCCACCCCAGCTCCATCCACCCCCACCCCAGCTCCATCTATCCCAAACACCCACCCCAACTCCATCCTCCCCAAATGTCCACCCCAGCTCCATCCATCCCCCATCCAGCTCCATCCACCCCAAATGCCCACCCCAGCTCCATCCATCCCAAATGTCCCCCCCAGCTCCATCCACCCCAAATGCCCACCCCAGCTCCATCCACCCCCACACCAGCTCCATCCATCCCAAACAACCATCCCAGCTCCATTCACCTCAGCTTTGTCCACCCCAAATGCCCACCCCTGCTCCATCCACCCCGAATGCCCACCCCAGCTCCATTCACCCAAATGCCCCCTCAGCTCCATCCACCCTAAATGCCCCCAGCTCCATTCACCCCCCAGCTTCATCCACCCCAAATGCCCACCCCAGCTCATCTATCCCAAACACTCATCCCAGCTCCATCCACCCCAAATGCCCACCCCTGCTCAATCCATCCCAAAGACCCATCCCAGCTCCATCCACCCCAAATGTCCCCCAGATCCATCCACCCCAAATGGCCCCCCCAGCACCCTGCATGCCCCCCAGCTCCATCCACCCCATATGCCCACCCCAGCTCCATCCACCCTAAAATGCCCACCCCAGCTCCATCCACCCCAAACACCATCCCAGCTCCATCTATCCCAAACGCCCATCCCAGCTCCATCCACCCCCAGTGCCCCATCCACCCCTATGCCTCCCCAGCTCCATCCACCCCCAAATGCCCCCCCAGCTCCATCCACACCCACTGCAGCTCCATCCATCCCAAACACCCATCCCAGCTCCATCCACCCCCACCCCAGCTCCATCTATCCCAAACACCCATCCCAGCTCCATCCACCCCAAGTGCCCACCCCAGCTCTATCCATCCCCCATCCAGCTCCATCAACCCCAAATGCCCACCCCAGCTCCATCTATCCCAAACACCCATCCCAGCACCATCCACCCCAAATGCCCTCCCCTGCTCCATCCATCCCAAACACCCATCCCAGCTCCATCCACCCCAAATGCCCCCCAGCTCCATCCACCCCAAATGCCCACCCAGCTCCATCCACCCCCAGCTCCATCCACCCCAAACACTATCCCAGCTCCATCCATCCCCAATGCCCCCCCAGCTCCATCCACCCCCAATGCCCCCTCCCCCAGCTCCATCCACCCCCAAATGCCTCCCCAGCTCCATCCACCTCCAAATGCCCCCCAGCTCCATCCACCCACATGCTCCCACCCAGCTCCACCCACCCCTCCCAGCTCCATCCACACCCACTGCAGCTCCATCCATCCCAAACACCCATCCCAGCTCCATCCACCCCAAATGCCCAACCCAGCTCCATCCATCCCCACCCAGCTCCATCTATTCCAAACACCCACCCCAGCTTCATCCACCCCAAATGTCCACCCCAGCTCCATCCATCCCCCATCCAGCTCCATCCACCCCAAATGCCCACCCCAGCTCCATCCACCCCAAATGCCCACACCAGCTCCATTCACCCAAAATGCCTCCCCAGCTCATTCCACCCTAAATCCCCCCTCAGCTCCATCCACCCCACAATGCCCCCAAGCTCTATCCACCCCCCAGCATCCACCCCAAATGCCCCGCAGCTCCATCCACCCCAAATGCCCACTCCAGCTCCATTCACCCCCCAGCTTCATCCACCCCAAAAGCCCACCCCAGCTCCATCTATCCAAAACACCCATCCCAGCTCCATCCACCCCAAATGCCCACCCCTGCTCCATCCATCCCAAACACCCATCCCAGCTCCATCCACCCCAAATGCCCCTCAGCTCCCTCCATGCCCCCCAGCTCCATCCACCCCATATGCCCATCCCAGCTCTACTACCCGCCAGCTCCATCCACCCCAAATACTCACCCCAGCTCCATCCACCCCAAACACCATCCCAGCTCCATCCATCCCAAATGCCCATTCCAGCTCCATCCACCCCCAATGCCCCCCAGCTCCATCCACCCCCAATGCCCCCCCCAGCTCCATCCAACCCTAATGCCCCATCCACCCCTATGCCTCCCCAGCTCCATCCACCCCCAAATGCCCCCCCAGCTCCATCCACCCCAAATGCCTCCCAGCTCCATCCACCCCCAATGTTCCCCCCAGCTCCATCCACCCCCATGCTCCGACCCAGCTCAATCCAACCCTCCCAGCTCCATCCACACCCACTGCAGCTCCATCAATCCCAAACACCCATCCCAGCTTCATCTATCCCAAACAACCATCCCAGCTCCATCCACCCCAAATACCCACCCCTGCTCCATCCATCCTAAACACCTATCCCAGCTCCATCCACCCCAAATACCCCCCCAGCTCCATCCACCCCAAATGCTCCCCAGCTCTATCCACCCCCCAGCTCCATCCACCCCAAATGCCCACCCCAGCTTCATCTATCCCAAACACCCATCCCAGCTCCATCCACCCCAAATGCCCACCCCTGCTCCATCCATCCCAAACACCTATCCCAGCTCCATCCACCCCAAATGCCCCCCAGCTCCATCCACCCCAAATGCCTCCCCAGCTCCATCCACCCCAAGCTCTATCCACCCTAAATGCCCACCCCAGCTCCATCTACCCCAAATGCTCCCCAGCTTCATCCACCCCAAATGCCCCCCCAGCTCCGACCACCCCCCAGTTCTATCCACCCCAAATGCCCACCCCAGCTCCATCCACCCCCCAGCTCCATCCACCCCAAATGCCCCCCAGCTCCATCCATCCCAAATGCCCCCCAGGTCCATTCATGCCCCCAGCTCCATCCACCCTAAATGCCCACCCCAGTTCCATCCACCCCAAACACCATCCCAGCTCCATCCACCCCCAATACCCCCACAGCTCCATCCACCCCCAATGCCCCATCCACCCCCAAATGCCCCCCAGCTCCATCCACCCCAAATGCCCCCCCCAGCTCCATCCACCCCCAATGCTCCCCCAGCTCCATCCACCCCCATGCTCCCACCCTGCTCCATCCACCCCTCCCAGCTCAATCCACACCCACTGCAGCTCCATCCATCCCAAACATCCATCCCAGCTCCATCCACCCCACATGCCCACCCCAGCTCCATCCACCCCCACCCCAGCTCCATCTATCCCAAACACCCACCCCAACTCCATCCTCCCCAAATGTCCACCCCAGCTCCATCCATCCCCCATCCAGCTCCATCCACCCCAAATGCCCACCCCAGCTCCATCCATCCCAAATGTCCCCCCCAGCTCCATCCACCCCAAATGCCCACCCCAGCTCCATCCACCCCCACACCAGCTCCATCCATCCCAAACAACCATCCCAGCTCCATTCACCTCAGCTTTGTCCACCCCAAATGCCCACCCCTGCTCCATCCACCCCGAATGCCCACCCCAGCTCCATTCACCCAAATGCCCCCTCAGCTCCATCCACCCTAAATGCCCCCAGCTCCATTCACCCCCCAGCTTCATCCACCCCAAATGCCCACCCCAGCTCATCTATCCCAAACACTCATCCCAGCTCCATCCACCCCAAATGCCCACCCCTGCTCAATCCATCCCAAAGACCCATCCCAGCTCCATCCACCCCAAATGTCCCCCAGATCCATCCACCCCAAATGGCCCCCCCAGCACCCTGCATGCCCCCCAGCTCCATCCACCCCATATGCCCACCCCAGCTCCATCCACCCTAAAATGCCCACCCCAGCTCCATCCACCCCAAACACCATCCCAGCTCCATCTATCCCAAACGCCCATCCCAGCTCCATCCACCCCCAGTGCCCCATCCACCCCTATGCCTCCCCAGCTCCATCCACCCCCAAATGCCCCCCCAGCTCCATCCACCCCCAATTCTCCCCCCAGCTCTATCCACCCCCATGCTCCCACCCTGCTCCATCCACCCCCCAATGCCCCCCTGTTCCATCACCCCCCATGCCCCCCAGCTCCATCCACCCCCCCCCTCCCCATGCTTCCCTATTCAGCAAGTTAGCATAGTAGTTAAAAGCAGACCTCAGATCCCGTGCATCTTGCAGAGTGGTGTGCTGCTCCCCACCTCCCCCTCTGTGTATATGAAAACACAGGAAGGAGGAGGGGCAGGTTCAGTGCACTCCCCTCTGCACCTCTGTGTCAGAAGCAGCCTGGGACTGAGACAGGCTGCCATGTGTTGCTTGCGGCGTGCGGGAATCAAGCCACCCGTGCTGCCGTGAGCATTCCTGATTTGACGGGATCGCGGTACACGGACCATTTCCCAGGACGATCCCGGTGAGTCAGGGACAGTTGGGAGGTATGCAAAAACAGTTTTTACTTTTGGGATAAAAGTTTACATTAATAAAGAAAAGCGTAATCTTGCTCTTATGATTTTTTTCGGACGAAAACTGTACTAATTAAAGTAAATCTGAAGTTGTGTTCACGTATGTTTTAAAATTTTATAGCCTGCACATTCAGTTTTTATCGTCCGAAAATTCGTAATCAGCTGGTGAAAGCACAATACTGACGATCCGAAAATCAGCATATCGTGCGTTGGACGAAATTTTACTTCCGATTTTCTTATCGTGTGAACAGGCCTTAAGTCAAAGTTGATTTATTAAAGCCATTGGCTCTCATGAATGACACTTCTCAATCCTTCATGATTTTGGTGGAAAATAGGAGTTACAGTTGACAATTGCTGCAGCTCTTTATTGTTCCTCCAGAGGGTGTTTACCGAATAATAAAACAAATAGTTATTTTCTTATACATATGGACGGACACCTATTATGAATGTAAATTTTATCATATCAAAATTTATAAATTATAATTCGTTTTCATTATGGTAAGTAAAAAACATCACACCAGGATGTGTTTCTTCCTGGACTGTTATAACAACAACTTTATGATCGCTATTAGCAGGCTCTGGCTTAATGGAAGTTTACATTAACTATTTCTGACCAGAATACAGCCTGCTTGAGGGCTCTGATAAGGGTTTCATGACATAGTGATTTAAGACATGGCTTAGTTAGAAGTCTTTTAAAGGCTTTGCACACCCTGGTTAACTACTGTGCATTCAAGTGGAGCTGATTGTTTTAGCTCCTTGTCTGGCCCACCCACAAAAAAATTAAATCTAATTGTTTTGTCGCTGACTTACAAATTTTGAAGGGTGGCACTGGGGTCTGCATGTATCCCCATTCTCGATACTCAGTTTGGGTTTCTTCAGACCTCCTTTTTTTTCACATGATGTGCTGCAATACTCTTACCACTTTCTCAGGCCAGTGTACAAAATGAATACATACCGTAGTTCCTGACTGTCTGTTATTTGGAAGGACCATTTTTTTTTTTTGCAGATTTTCTAAATTGTTCCACTTTTTGCCTCATGTATAAGCCTTATAGAAAATGTGCTATTCAGCTAAAACATTTTAGTGCAGTACATTTTTCATTTTTCCTTTTAAATTATTGCATTGGCTTTTAAAAAATCCAGCATAAGGGAAAAGTTGTGGTGGAAGGAAACCTTTGAATTTGACCAGTCATTTGTTCATATTAGAGACGTGTCCAACTGAAAATTTTGTTTCATTTCGCTTCAGGTTCGTTAAAGTTAATTATTTAGTTTTTTCATTTAGTCGTTATTTTCTTTTTCGGAATTCGTAATGTATATTCCGACTCAGTTAGTATATTCCTTATTTTCAAACTGATTCAAATCCCAGATGACAGCTATATTTGCTTATTCTATTCTATTCTTTTTTTTTCTATTATATTTTATTCTTTTCCATTCAATTAGAATTTTAAAAAACAGCTTTATTCGTTCTATTTTTTATTTTATTCTGTTCTGTTTATTCTATCCTATTTTTGCTATTCTATTCTATTTCTTTCAGTTCTATTCTATTTTTTTCTGCCCTATTATTTAAAGCAGCCAAAGTAGGAATTATAAACTTATTTCACTTTTATACCTTATTGTATTTATTGCAATATGCTTCCATTTAAAATTCGTTGTCTATTTCAAATTTATTTTAAAATTCAAATTAATTTTAAAATTTAGATAATTCATTATTTTGTTATATATTGCTTTGTTATAATTTATTTTGGATTAGTTGAAATGTGTTATTATTGTGATTCAGAAATTAGAATACATACAAATCTCGGAATAACGAAAATTTTGACCTAATTCCGATTTGTAACGAAATGACTCACATATAGGGTTGAGCGAACACGGACTGTATTGTTCGTGTTCGTACCGAATAATTGGATTTTTGTTACCCGAACACAGACCCGAAAACTTTACTGTATATTCGGGTAAAAATCCGTGTTCGGTCATTTTATTTCCGGGTTTTGTATGCATTGGCACGCTTTTCATGGTGGGCTTTCAACAGCCAATCAACAAGCGTTTAACTGGTGTGCCTTAAGCCATCCCAGCCATGCCTACAAATGTATTCGTAGCTGTGATTGGCCATCTGAAGCATGTGACCAAGTCTTTATAAGTTCGAGCCAGCGCCGCTGCGTCATTCTGCTGTGTTAGTTCAGGGACAGAGCACACATCATACGTGCTGGCTGCTGATTAGGGACAGAGAGACAAAAACCATTTGTGTCCGGATAGAATTGAGGGACAGGTCGGAGTGTGTTAGGCAGGGCGAGTTGTAGGGCATTTTAGGGCGAGGCTGCTGATTTTTAGGGTCAATGTTCTACAACCGATATTGCTGTGTGAGGGGGGGGTTTGCAGTGACCGATCTTATCAATCCTTTTAGGGAGAGGCTGGAGATAGGCAGGTGTCAGTGGTCCACATCGATTTTGCTGTGTGTGGGGTGCAGTAAACACAATCTTTTTTGCCCACTGAGGAGGAGGGAGAAAAGTATTTTTCTATCAGTCACTGTGTGCAGCGTTTTTCCGACCTTCAGTGCTGTGCTGAGCTGACTGTGATCATACACTGCTGTGTTCAGTGTTCACATCATGTGCTATTATTGAGAGATTTCAAAAGTTATACACTTTTTTTCTATTCCACTATTCAATATACACCCTTGGGTTAAAAAAATTAAATTGTGGCATAGTCTGTACTAATCTAGTTAAAAATTAAAAACTTAAAAAGGGGATTTTTTTTTTCCCTCCATAGCCTGCAGCAGAGCTGGTCCACATCGATTTTGCTGTGTGTGGGGTGCAGTGAAAACAATCTTTTTTGCCCACTGAGGAGGAGGGAGAAAAGTCTTTTTCTATTAGTCACTGTGTGCAGCGTTTTTCCTTCAGTGCTGCTGTGCTGACTGTGATAATACACTGCTGTGTGTGTTCACATGTGCTATTATTGAGTGGTTTCAAAAATCATACACTTTTTTCTATTCCACTATTCAATATACAGCCTTGGGTTAAAAAAATTAAATTGTGGCATAGTCTGTACTAATCTAGTTAAAAATTACACTTAAAAGGGGATTTTTTTTCCCTCCATAGCCTGCAGCAGAGCTGAATGATATAAGACACTGCTGTTCACATGTGCTATTGATAAATCACACCAATTTTATATCATATTTTCTATTCCGCTATTCAATAAAAACCTTTGGGTATAAACAATTAAATTGCGGGATAGTCTGTGTTGGTACGTGTGAGATACACCTTTCCAATTTTTGGGGTGCATCTCATACTTCTGAGGATTTGAGGGTGCTGCCTGTTCCAAACTCCTCCTACTCCTCATCCTGCCTTTGGGGGTACAAAAAATAGTAATTGGGGCCTAGTCTGGGTCTCTACGTGTGAGATACATACACTTTTTTTGATAATATTTTCTATTCCGCTATTCAATCAAAACCTTTGTGTATAAACAATTAAATTGTGGGATAGTCTGTGTTGGTACCTGTGAGATACACCTTTCCAATTTTTGGGGTTCATCTCATACTTCTGAAGATTTGAGGGTGCTGCCTGTTCCGTACTCCTCCTACTCCTCATCCTGCCTTTGGGGGTACAAAAAATAGTAATTGGGGCCTAGTCTGGTTCTGTACGTGTGAGATACATACACTTTTTTTGATAATATTTTCTATTCCGCTATTCAATCAAAACCTTTGGGTATAAACAATTAAATTGCGGGATAGTCTGTGTTGGTACGTGTGAGATACACCTTTCCAATTTTTGGGGTTCATCTCATACTTCTGAAGATTTGAGGGTGCTGCCTGTTCCGAACTCCTCCTACTCCTCATCCTGCCTTTGGGGGTACAAAACATAGTAATTGGGGCCTAGTCAGGTTCTGTACGTGTGAGATACATACACTTTTTTTGATAATATTTTCTATTCCGCTATTCAATCAAAACCTTTGGGTATAAACAATTAAATTGCGGGATAGTCTGTGTTGGTACGTGTGAGATACACCTTTCCAATTTTTGGGGTTCATCTCATACTTCTGAAGATTTGAGGGTGCTGCCTGTTCCGAACTCCTCCTACTCCTCATCCTGCCATTGGGGGTACAAAAAATAGTAATTGGGGCCTAGTCTGGGTCTCTACGTGTGAGATACATACACTTTTTTTGATAATATTTTCTATTCCGCTATTCAATCAAAACCTTTGGGTATGAACAATTAAATTGCGGGATAGTCTGTGTTGGTACCAGTGAGATACACTTTTCCAATTTTTGGGGTGCATCTCATACTTCTGAGGATTTGAGGGTGCTGCCTGTTCCGAACTCCTCCTACTCCTCATCCTACCTTTGGGGGTACAAAAAATAGTAATTGGGGCCTAGTCTGGGTCTCTACGTGTGAGATACATACACTTTTTTTGATAATATTTTCTATTCCGCTATTCAATCAAAACCTTTGGGTATAAACAATTAAATTGCGGGATAGTCTGTGTTGGTACGTGTGAGATACACCTTTCCAATTTTTGGGGTGCATCTCATACTTCTGAAGATTTGAGGGTGCTGCCTGTTCCGAACTCCTCCTACTCCTCATCCTGCCATTGGGGGTACAAAAAATAGTAATTGGGGCCTAGTCTGGTTCTGTACGGGTGAGATACATACACTTTTTTTGATAATATTTTCTATTCCGCTATTCAATCAAAACCTTTGGGTATAAACAATTAAATTGCGGGATAGTCTGTGTTGGTACCTGTGAGATACACCTTTCCAATTATTGGGGTGCATCTCATACTTCTGAGGATTTGAGGGTGCTGCCTGTTCCGAACTCCTCCTACTCCTTATCCTGCCTTTGGGGGTACAAAAAATAGTAATTGGGGCCTAGTCTGGGTCTCTACGTGTGAGATACATACACTTTTTTTGATAATATTTTCTATTCCGCTATTCAATCAAAACCTTTGGGTATAAACAATTAAATTGCGGGATAGTCTGTGTTGGTACCTGTGAGATACACCTTTCCAATTATTGGGGTGCATCTTATACTTCTGAGGATTTGAGGGTGCTGCCTGTTCCGAACTCCTCCTACTCCTCATCCTACCTTTGGGGGTACAAAAAATAGTAATCGGGGCCTAGTCTGGGTCTCTACGTGTGAGATACATACACTTTTTTTGATAATATTTTCTATTCCGCTATTCAATGAAAACCTTTGGGTATGAACAATTAAATTGCGGGATAGTCTGTGTTGGTACCTGTGAGATACACCTTTCCAATTTTTGGGGTGCATCTCATACTTCTGAGGATTTGAGGGTGCTGCCTGTTCCGAACTCCTCCTACTCCTCATCCTACCTTTGGGGGTACAAAAAATAGTAATTGGGGCCTAGTCTGGGTCTCTACGTGTGAGATACATACACTTTTTTTGATAATATTTTCTATTCCGCTATTCAATCAAAACCTTTGGGTATAAACAATTAAATTGCGGGATAGTCTGTGTTGGTACCTGTGAGATACACCTTTCCAATTTTTGGGGTTCATCTCATACTTCTGAAGATTTGAGGGTGCTGCCTGTTCCGAACTCCTCCTACTCCTCATCCTGCCTTTGGGGGTACAAAAAATAGTAATTGGGGCCTAGTCAGGTTCTGTACGCGTGAGATACATACACTTTTTTTGATAATATTTTCTATTCCGCTATTCAATGAAAACCTTTGGGTATAAACAATTAAATTGCGGGATAGTCTGTGTTGGTACGTGTGAGATACACCTTTCCAATTTTTGGGGTGCATCTCATACTTCTGAAGATTTGAGGGTGCTGCCTGTTCCGAACTCCTCCTACTCCTCATCCTGCCATTGGGGGTACAAAAAATAGTAATTGGGGCCTAGTCTGGTTCTGTACGTGTGAGATACATACACTTTTTTTGATAATATTTTCTATTCCGCTATTCAATCAAAACCTTTGGGTATAAACAATTAAATTGCGGGATAGTCTGTGTTGGTACCTGTGAGATACACCTTTCCAATTTTTGGGGTGCATCTCATACTTCTGAGGATTTGAGGGTGCTGCCTGTTCCGAACTCCTCCTACTCCTCATCCTGCCTTTGGGGGTACAAAAAATAGTAATTGGGGCCTAGTCTGGGTCTCTACATGTGAGATAAATACACTTTTTTGATAATATTTTCTATTCCGCTATTCAATAAAAACCTTTGGGTATAAATAATTAAATTGCGGGATAGTCTGTGTTGGTACCTGTGAGATACACCTTTCCAATTTTTGGGGTGCATCTCATACTTCTGAGGATTTGAGGGTGCTGCCTGTTCCGAACTCCTCCTACTCCACATCCTGCCTTTTGGGGTACAAAAAATAGTAATTGGGGCCTAGTCTGGGTCTCTACGTGTGAGATACATACACTTTTTTTGATATTTTCTACCGCTATTCAATAAAAACCTTTGGGTATAAACAATTAAATTGCGGGATAGTCTGTGTTGGTACCTGTGAGATACACCTTTCCAATTTTTGGGGTGCATCTCATACTTCTGAGGATTTGAGGGTGCTGCCTGTTCCGAACTCCTCCTACTCCTCATCCTGCCTTTGGGGGTACAAAAAATAGTAATTGGGGCCTAGTCTGGGTCTCTACGTGTGAGATACATACACTTTTTTTGATAATATTTTCTATTCCGCTATTCAATAAAAACCTTTGGGTATAAACAATTAAATTGCGGGATAGTCTGTGTTGGTACGTGTGAGATACACCTTTCCAATTTTTGGGGTGCATCTCATACTTCTGAAGATTTGAGGGTGCTGCCTGTTCCGAACTCCTCCTACTCCTCATCCTGCCTTTGGGGATACAAAAAATAGTAATTGGGGCCTAGTCTGGGTCTCTATGTGTGAGATACATACACTTTTTTTGATAATATTTTCTATTCCGCTATTCAATCAAAACCTTTGGGTATAAACAATTAAATTGCGGGATAGTCTGTGTTGGTACGTGTGAGATACACCTTTCCAATTTTTGGGGTTCATCTGATACTTCTGAAGATTTGAGGGTGCTGCCTGTTCCGAACTCCTCCTACTCCTCATCCTGCCTTTGGGGGTACAAAAAATAGTAATTGGGGCCTAGTCAGGTTCTGTACGTGTGAGATACATACACCTTTTTTTGATAATATTTTCTATTCCGCTATTTAATCTACACCATTGGGTAAAAACAATTAAATTGCGGGATAGTCTGTGTCGGTACATGTGAGATACACCTTTCCAATTTTTGGGGCGCATCTCATACTGCCGAGGATTTGAGGGTGCTTCAGTCTGCCTCCTGCCTGTTCCGAACTCCTCCTACTCCTCATCCTGCCTTTAGGGTACAAAAAATTGTAATCGGGGCCTAGATTGTGTTTGTACGTGTGAGATACACTGTTTTGTGAAATTTGTCCTATTCCGCTATTCAATATACACCCTGTTTGAGTGTAAAAAATTAAATTGCTGGGATAGTCTGTATCGGTACATGTGAGATACACCTTTTTAAATTTGTTTGGCGCATCTCCTTCTATCGCCGAGGATTGCAGGGCGCTTCAGTTTGCCTCCTGTTCCCAACTCCTCCTGCTCCTCTTCCTCATCCTGCCTTTAGGGTACAAAAAACTGTAATCGGGTCCAAGTTTGTGTTTGTACATGTGAGATACACCGTTTTGTAAAATTTGTCCTATTCTGCTATTCAATATACACCCTGTTTGAGTGTAAAAAATTAAATTGCGGGATAGTCTGTATCGGTACATGTGAGATACACCTTTCCAATTTTTGGGGTGCATCTCATACTTCTGAGGATTTGAGGGTGCTGCCTGTTCCGAACTCCTCCTACTCCACATCCTGCCTTTGGGGGTACAAAAAATAGTAATTGGGGCCTAGTCTGGGTCTCTACGTGTGAGATACATACACTTTTTTTGATATTTTCTACCGCTATTCAATAAAAACCTTTGGGTATAAACAATTAAATTGCGGGATAGTCTGTGTTGGTACCTGTGAGATACACCTTTCCAATTTTTGGGGTGCATCTCATACTTCTGAGGATTTGAGGGTGCTGCCTGTTCCGAACTCCTCCTACTCCTCATCCTGCCTTTGGGGGTACAAAAAATAGATATTGGGGCCTAGTCTGGGTCTCTACGTGTGAGATACATACACTTTTTTTGATAATATTTTCTATTCCGCTATTCAATAAAAATCTTTGGGTATAAACAATTAAATTGTGGGATAGTCTGTGTTGGTACCTGTGAGATACACCTTTCCAATTTTTGGGGTGCATCTCATACTTCTGAAGATTTGAGGGTGCTGCCTGTTCCGAACTCCTCCTACTCCTCATCCTGCCTTTGGGGGTACAAAAAATAGTAATTGGGGCCTAGTCTGGTTCTGTACGTGTGAGATACATACATACTTTTTTTGATAATATTTTCTATTCCGCTATTCAATCAAAACCTTTGGGTATAAACAATTAAATTGCGGGATAGTCTGTGTTGGTACCTGTGAGATACACCTTTCCAATTTTTGGGGTGCATCTCATACTTCTGAGGATTTGAGGGTGCTGCCTGTTCCGAACTCCTCCTACTCCTCATCCTGCCTTTGGAGGTACAAAAAATAGTAATTGGGGCCTAGTCTGGGTCTCTATGTGTGAGATACATACACTTTTTTTGATAATATTTTCTATTCCGCTATTCAATCAAAACCTTTGGGTATAAACAATTAAATTGCGGGATAGTCTGTGTTGGTATGTGTGAGATACACCTTTTCAATTTTTGGGGTTCATCTGATACTTCTGAAGATTTGAGGGTGCTGCCTGTTCCGAACTCCTCCTACTCCTCATCCTGCCTTTGGGGGTACAAAAAATAGTAATTGGGGCCTAGTCAGGTTCTGTACGTGTGAGATACATACACCTTTTTTTGATAATATTTTCTATTCCGCTATTTAATCTACACCATTGGGTAAAAACAATTAAATTGCGGGATAGTCTGTGTCGGTACATGTGAGATACACCTTTCCAATTTTTGGGGCGCATCTCATACTGCCGAGGATTTGAGGGTGCTTCAGTCTGCCTCCTGCCTGTTCCGAACTCCTCCTACTCCTCATCCTGCCTTAGGGTACAAAAAATTGTAATCGGGGCCTAGATTGTGTTTGTACGTGTGAGATACACTGTTTTGTGAAATTTGTCCTATTCCGCTATTCAATATACACCCTGTTTGAGTGTAAAAAATTAAATTGCTGGGATAGTCTGTATCGGTACATGTGAGATACACCTTTTTAAATTTGTTTGGCGCATCTCCTTCTATCGCCGAGGATTGCAGGGCGCTTCAGTTTGCCTCCTGTTCCCAACTCCTCCTACTCCTCTTCCTCATCCTGCCTTTAGGGTACAAAAACTGTAATCGGGTCCAAGTTTGTGTTTGTACATGTGAGATACACCGTTTTGTAAAATTTGTCCTATTCTGCTATTCAATATACACCCTGTTTGAGTGTAAAAAATTAAATTGCGGGATAGTCTGTATCGGTACATGTGAGATACACCTTTTTAAATTTGTTTGGCGCATCTCCTTCTACCGCCGAGGATTGCAGGGCGCTTCAGTTTGCCTCCTGTTCCCAACTCCTCCTACTCCTCTTCCTCATCCTGCCTTTAGGGTACAAAAAATTGTAATCGGGGCCTAGTCTGTGTTTGTACGTGTGAGATACACCGTATTATAACATTTTTCCTATTCCGCTATTCAATATACACCCTTTTGGAGTGAAAAAAAATGTAATTACGGCATAGTCTGTATCGATACGTGTGAGATACACCTTTTAAATTTGTTTGGCGCATCTCCTTCCACCGCCAAGGATTGCAGGGCGCTTCAGTTTGCCTCCTGTTTCCAACTCCTCCTACTCCTCTTCCTCATCCTCCCTTTAGGGTACAAAAAATTTTAATCGGAGCCTAGTCTGTGTTTGTACGTGTGAGATACACCGTTTTTTATCCTTTTTCCTATTCCGCTATTCAATATACACCCTTTTGGGGTAAAAAACATTAAATTGCGGCATAGTTTGCATATTTGACTGTGAGATACACCCGTGCGATACTGTTGTTGTTTTGTTCCGCTATTCAATAAACACCTTTCTAGGGCAAGATCTTAAATTACAGAAATATGAGGAGACCGTCAAATAGGGGCCGTGGCCTGGGTCGTGGTGCTGCTGGTAGAGCTCCTGTTGCAAGGAGAGGACGTGGTCGATCTGTGCCAGCTACACGCACAAGTAAAACACCTTCCTCAAGTGTTAGTAGGCGACAGAACCTGCATCAGTATTTGGTAGGGCATCATACGCCTCTAGAAGTGATGATGCCAGAACACGTAGAGGCGATAGTAGATTGGTTTGCTGCTGACAGTGCCTCCAGTTCCTTCACATTGTCTCCCACCCAGTCTACTGCAGAAAGGTCAGAGTTGGCACCTGCAGCCGATGTCCAACCGTCTTTCACCTCACCCCCTTGCAAATCAGGCAAGCAGTCTGAGCCCCAAGCCATACAGCAGTCTCTTCTTCTTTTTGAGGACTCTGTAAGCAGGGTTTCCCAGGGCCATCCACCTAGCCCTGTCCCAGAAGTGGAAGAGATTGAGTGCAGCGATGCCCAACCACTTATTTCTCAAGATGAGTACATGCAAGGACCATCGCAGCACGTCTCCGATGATGACGAAACGCAGGTGCCAACTGCTGCGGCGTTCAGAATTGTGGAGACCGACAAGGAGGGCAGGGGTGAAGACTGGGTGGAAGATGATGTGGAGGACGATGAGGTCCTCGACCCCACATGGAATGAAGGTCATGCAGGTGACCTGAGTAGTTTGGAGGAAGAGGCGGTGGTCGCACAGAGCCACTAGCACAGCAGAAGAGGGAGCAGGGTGCAGAAGCGGAGCGGCCGTGCCCTAGACACTACGCCTGCTACTGCCCAATGCAGCAAGGGAACGAGCGCACCAAAGCCAGCTCAAAGGAGTTCTCTAGCGTGGAAGTTCTTTAGAAAATGTGCTGATGACAGGACACGAGTGGTTTGCACCCTGTGCAATCAGAGCCTGAAGCGAGGCATAAACCTTCTCAACCTGAGCACAACCTGCATGATCAGGCATCTAAATGCAACGCACGAGCTGCAGTGGAGTAGACACCTTCAAAACCAAGAAACGTCTCTGGCTCATCCTGCTTCCTCTTCTGCTGCAGTCTCGGCCGCTCCAGCCACATCTGTAGTGATACCGGCACCTGCCACCTCGCAAACAGACGATCTGTCAGCAACACCACCACCTGGGTCACCAACCATCTCCACAATGTCCCGTGGAAGCGTTCAGCTTTCCATCTCCCAAACACTTGAGAGGAAGAGGAAGTACCCCCCTACCCACCCGCGATCCCTGGCCCTGAATGCCAGCATTTCAAAATTCTTGGCCTTTGAAATGCTGTCATTCCGTCTGGTGGAGACGCACAATTTTAAAAACCTTATGTCGGTGGCTGTCCCACAGTACGTCGTGCCCAGCCGCCACTACTTTTCCAGGCAAGCCATCCCTTCCCTGCACAACCAAGTGGGGGAAAAAATCAGGTGTGCACTGCGCAACGCCATCTGTGGCAAGGTCAACCTAACTACCGATACGTGGACCAGTAAGCACGGTCAGGGGCGTTATATCTCCCTAACGGCACACTGGGTAAATGAAGTGGCGGATGGGCCTGAGGCGGATAGCAATTTGGCGCATGTCCTTCCACCACCGAGGATTGCAGGGCGCTTCAGTTTGCCTCCTGTTCCTAACTCCTCCTACTCCGCTTCCTCATCCTCTACCGCCTCCTTATCCGGACAGCGTAACACCTTCACCACCAACTTCAGCACGGCCAGGGGTAAACGACAGCAGGCAGTTTTAAAACTTGCCTGTTTGGGGGAAAAACCACACACCGCGCAGGAGTTGTGGAGGAGCATGGAAAAGCAGACAAATGAGTGGTTGCTGCCAGCGAGCCTCAAGCCCGGCCTGGTGGTGTGCGATAACGGGCGAAATCTCATAGCAACTCTGGGCCTAGCCGGTTGACGCACATCCCTTGCCTGGCGCATGTGCTGAATTTGGTGGTGCAGAGGTTCCTTAAAAACTACCCCGATATGTCAGAGCTGCTGCAGAAAGTGCTGGCCGTCTGTGCGCACTTTCGGCGTTCTCACCCTGCTGCTGCTCGCCTGTCAGCGCTGCAGCGTAACTTCGGCCTTCCCGCTCACCGCCTCATATGTGACGTGCCCACAAGGTGGAACTCCACCTTGCACATGCTGGAAAGACTGTGCGAGCAGCAGCAGGCCATAGTGGAGTTTCAGCTGCAGCACGCACGCATGAGTCGCTCTGCGGAACAGCACCACTTCACCACCAATAACTGGGCCTCCATGCGAGACCTGTGTGCCTTGTTGCGCTGTTTTGAGTACTCCACCAACATGGCCAGTGCCGATGACGCCGTTGTCAGCTTAACTATCCCACTTCTATGCCTCCTTGAAAAAACAATTCGGGCGATGATGGAAGAGGATGTGGCACAGGATGAGGAGGAGGATGAAGAGGTAACATTTCCAAGGCTTTCAGGGCAGTCATTCACAAGGGGCTCTGAGGGTGGGTTCCTGCACACACAAACGCCAGGGACACAATTGTCCAGCAAGGGCACAGTTCTGGAGGATGAGGAGGAGGAGCTGGAGGAGGAGATGGAACCATGTTCACAGCAGGGTGGCACCCAGGCCAGCTCATGGCCATCACTGGTGTGTGGCTGGGGGGATACAGAGGACACAGACGATACACCTCCCACAGAGGACAGCCTTTCGTTGCCTCTGGGCAGCCTGGCACACATGAGCGATTACATGATGCAGTGTCTCCACAACGACCGCCGAGTTGCCCACATTCTAACTTGTGCTGATTACTGGGTGGCCACGCTGCTGGATCCCCGTTACAAGGACAACGTACCGTCCTTAATTCACTCACTGGAGCGCGATCACAAGATGCGCGAGTACAAGCGCACGCTGGTAGACGCCATGCTGCTGGCATTCCCACCTGACAGCGGGGCCACAGTGGAAGCACAAGGCAGAGGAGGAGGAGGAGGAGGAAGAGGTCGCCAACGCACCCAGGGCACCGCCAGCACCTCAGAAGGCAGGGTTAGCATGGCCGAAATGTGGAAAAGCTTTGTCAGTACGCCACAACAAACAGCAGCTCCAGCAGCTCATATGGAACGTCTTAGCAGGAGGCAGCATTTCACCAACATGGTGTAGCAGTATGTGTGCACACGCCTAGACGTACTGAATGACGGGTCTGCCCCCTTCAACTTCTGGGTCTCCAAGTTGGGCACATGGCCTGAGCTTGCCCTTTACGCCTTGGAGGTGCTGGCGTGCCCTGCAGCCAGTGTATTATCTGAACGGGTATTTAGCACGGCTGGGGGCGTTATCACAGACAAGCGCAGCCGCCTGTCCAGAGACAATGAACCAGGCATGGATCCCACGGGACTTTTCCGTACCTTGTGCAGAATAGCGATGGATACCGACCTTACCCAGCCATTGTTCTATTTTTGCTCTTTCTCACTCTTTTGGGGTGTACCCTCATTTAAAATTTCTGAAAAAAAGCAGTGTTGGCTACCTCGTTCTCCTCAGGGCCAGATTAACATAGGTACTATTGGAGCTGCAGCTCCAGGCCCCTACCTTAATATAGGCCCCGGGTTGGCCATATTCACTGTTATCGCTCTTTTGTCACTTGTAAACACAGAAGTCTGGCTTCTATGCTCGCTTCCCCAGGCAGCTCCCTCAGAACCTCCCCACACAGCATGAAGGCCGGACAAGGAGGGACAGTTGCCGATGCATGGATGTGTTTATGGGCTTCAGAGACAGCATCCCATGTTGAATTAGGCATGCATGGCTGCACCCTTCCTCCTCTGGGTGCATGCCAAGGCACGGCCCTTAAGGCCCTTCAAAATCCTCAGCACCAAGCCCATGATGCTCTTAATCCGGCCCTGGTCCTCCTCCACCGCCGCTTCCACCTACACCGCCCATAGGTGTGCGCAGCCTATTGCATTAGGGTGTGCACCCCAAAGTTTAAATACACATGCATGTGTTTACCTACATGTACATGGCCCAGATACATTACTCTCCCTACTGGCAAAGAGAAATAGAGCACAGCAGGTCCGAGGGAGATCTTTCCCATCTCCTCACTGGCAAACAGAGCGATAATGCTATGTGCCCTAGGTGATTAGGGTGTTCCCAGGTACACCCGGCACACCCTGTGCGCACGCCTATGACACCACCACATCCACCACCACCTCAACCTCCCTCCTACTCCTTTTGGCCTCGTCCTTCAGAGATGAAGAACATTGTTTTATTTTTCTTTCTTTTTTTGTTGTTTTAAGTTATTTCCCTATCCACATTTGTTTGCAGAGCACTTGCCATGCTCTTAACTACGTTTTTCTGCCATTTGCAGCACTCTAGCCCTTTCCATTGGTGTTTTAGTGCCATTTTAGTGCCTGAAAGTTCGGGTCCCCATTGACTTCAATGGGGTTCGGTGTCCGGGAAAAGTTCGGCAAAAGTCCGGGACACGGACCCGGACTTTTTTTTTAAGTTCGGCCGAACCCGCTGAACACGGACATCCAGGTGTCCGCTCAACTCTACTCACATATCTAGTTCTAATCAGACAAAGGAAAGGGATCAGCTGAACAATCAGAAACCTTTAAGATTATACCTAGCCTTGTGGGTGAAAACATGTCAGAAGAGTAGGTCCAGTCAAAGACTCTCTGTTCATGTTCTCCGGAGAAACATTTTTACAAAACTTTTCATTTTTTTTTCCACTGCAGCCAATCTTTTTTCTTAGGATAAGCTGGCATTTAGCACCCGATGTTCCAAATGCGAGACTCAATTCAGGACTTGGTTGCAGATTGCCCTATACTTTTGCCATTGTTTGTTGAGACTGGGGGCCTGGCAGGATCTGTCCCTTGTCTATATAATTTGTCTTTTAATGTGCTTCTCTTTCCCATCTTAGAAACTTTTGAGGTAGTACATTAACCTGAAATCACCTCTGGCTTTCCAACTCACAATTGCTCAATTCCTTCCATTTTCCTTACCTACCTTCTGCTTTTGCCACATGGATGCATTGTTGTAACATGCAGTAAAATATGTATGTACTGTGAGTTACTGCTACACACATCAACACATGACACGTTGGGGTTGATTTACTAAAGGGAAACAGATTGTACACTTTGCAATGTCCGGTTGCACTCTGCAAGTGCAGTTGCTTCAGAGCTTAGTAAATGAACAGAAGCTCTGTTGACTCCCATCGTCCAATCATGTACATGCAAAAATGCTGTTAGGTTCGGTTCACACTGATGCGACCTGTAAGTCGCACAACTTGCAGTATGACTTTGCCAGGTGACTTGAGTACTGCTTTGATAGAAGTATAGAATAGAGGTAAAGGAACCTTTTCTGAAGTCGGAGCAACTTCAGTAGTGCTAATTAAGACCGCTCTCATTGACTAACATAGGATTTCACATGTCACGCGACTAGGGGGTCTCAGACAGTGGAAGCCGGCCGATATGGGGCGCAGGGGCGCTGCCCCCCCCAAAAAAAAAGAAGAAGAAAAAAAAAGATTAAATTAAAAAAAAATTGTCAATTTTTGCCAGCTAGGGGCGCTGGACTTAGTGCTGGGTATGGGGGGGGGGGGGGTTTTGACCCCACGTGCTGCAAACAGAGGCGCCGATTGGCACTCTTCTGCCCCGCTGTAGCTGCTGGCACAGAATAACTGGAAGTCTGCGCTCTGCAGGAGGATCACATCCTGTCACTTCTTCACCTCCAGGGATCGGCAAAAGAGGAGCTGCCCGCAGTGCCAGAGAAGTCGGGGTGTCCTGTGTCGGCGTGTCGTCCCCTCATGGCCTGAACCTGCGGAGGGAGCACCATGTGGGGGAGCTGTCCCTCCAGACCCAGGAGCGACGTGTCTCCCGTCTTCAGCAGCCCACAGCACAGCAGTCGGTCCGGTTGAGTGAGCCAGCCCAAGAGCAGGTAAGTGACATGACCTGTGACATGCCTGTACCATGACCTGTGACATGACCTGTGACATACCTGTGACATGACCTGTGACATGACATGTACCATGACCTGTGACATGACCTGTGACATGCCTGTGACATGACATGTGACATGACCTGTGACATGCCTGTGACATGACATGTGACATGACCTGTGACATGCCTGTGACATGACCTGTGACATGACCTGTGACATGTCTGTACCATGACCTGTGACATGACCTGTGACATGTCTGTACCATGACCTGTGACATGACCTGTGACATGACATGTACCATGACCTGTGACATGACCTGTGACATGCCTGTGACATGACATGTGACATGACCTGTGACATGCCTGTGACATGACATGTGACATGACCTGTGACATGCCTGTGACATGACCTGTGACATGACCTGTGACATGTCTGTACCATGACCTGTGACATGACCTGTGACATGCCTGTACCATGACTGTGACATGACCTGTGACATGCCCTGTGACATGCCTGTACCATGACCTGTGACATGCCTGTACCATGACCTGTGACATGACTGTGACATGACCTGTGACATGCCTGTACCATGGCCTGTGACGTGACCTGTGACGTGACCTGTGACATGACTGTGACATGACCTGTGACATGCCTGTACCATGACCTGTGACATGACCTGTGACATGACCTGTACCATGACCTGTAAAATACCTGTGACATGACCTGTGACATGACCTGTGACATGCCTGTACCATGACCTGTCTTTGACATGACCTGTGACATGCCTGTGACATGACCTGTACCATGACCTGTGAAATGCCTGTACCATCACCTGTGACATGCCTATACCATCACCTGTGCCATGCCTATATCATCATCTGTGACATGCCTATACCATCATCTGTGCCATGCCTGTGCCATGCCTGTACCATCACCTGTGACATGCCTATACCATCACCTGTGACATGCCTGTACCATCACCTGTGACATGCCTGTACCATCACCTGTGACATGCCTGTACCATCACCTGTGCCATGCCCTTACCATCACCTGTGACATGCCTGTACCATCACCTGTGACATGCCTGTACCATCACCTGTGACATGCCTATACCATCACCTGTGACATGCCTATACCATCACCTGTGACATTCCTATACCATCATCTGTGACATGCCTATACCATCATCTATGCCATGCCTGTACCATCACCTGTGCCATGCCTATATCATCATCTGTGACATGCCTATACCATCATCTGTGCCATGCCTGTACCATCACCTGTGACATGCCTGTACCATCACCTGTGACATGCCTATACCATCACCTGTAAAGAAAACAAACAGGTGAAGCGCCTCTAAGTGCAGTACGTTTATTAAAGTTAAGGCACACAAGATGAAGCAACTCACATGGGATAAGAATAAATAGGCTCAATCAGAAGTCCCTCGGTGAACGTGAAATCTATACCTGGTCTCAGAAGTTGGATCCGAAGTCACGGCAGTGTGAACCGAGCCTTAGTATTCCTTGCAAAGTGAACAGTTACAAAGATACAATCGTGCAAACAATCACACACTAAATAGATCAAATTGCAAGCTGAACACTAAAAGGGTACATCACTTAGCCCAGTCTTCAAGCATAAACATCATAAAGTGAACAGTTACCTCATTTACTAAGATCTGGAGCAACTGCACTTGCAGAACAAAACTGCACTTTACAAAGTGCACAGTTTATTTGACTTTAGTAAATGAATCCCCTTGTGCTTTGCATTCTAATGTACTTATGCACTAGCTGCCAACACACCCACAGTACATTGCACCGCAACAACCATAGATGTGTGCTGTACTGTTGAAAATTCTGCAAGTGCATTTTTTCATGAGCTGCCTGCCCATTCTAAAAAAAATAGGCTATCTTAACGCGGTCCCCCTTAATGCAAGAAAAATAAATTCTGTTAATGCAACACATACTGAAAATAGTGGAGAAACACTCAAACAAAAATTTCTAGAAAAAGGATACCCACTGCCACTTATTGAAAAAGCATACAATACATATCTAGACTCAGACACCTCATAAAAACATGGAGCACATAGTAAATAAACACTGGCCCATACTATTTCAAGAACCCCATCTGAGACATAGTATACCCACAAAACCCAAATTCTCCTATAAGAAAGCCCCTAACATAAAAGAGAAAAAAACACCTAGTAAATTGAAGGTCAGGAAGCACCAATCCTCATCTTTAAAATTATTTTCTAATGGTGGCATGTACCAGTGTCGGAAACCTTTGTGCAGTTTTGTCCATCACGAACAAAAAGAATTCACAGTCATGGGGAAAACATACAAAATACAAGAGTTCTATACGTGCTCCATCTAATATGTGGTCTCCTGCTTATCCTGCTCCTGCAGCCTATACTATGTGGGCAGAACAATAGGTGCCCTTCATAAACATTTCAGGGAACACCGCAGGCTCATCAAAGCCGGCAAAGACCAACACAGTGTCCCCGACACTTCGCAGAATATCATCATAAATCCACCACTGGTCTAAAAGTATGGGTAATTGAATCTATCCTCGCCAGCTTCTCTGGGCAGAAGTTTTCCAATGTTTTTGCAAAAGAGAAACTTATTGGATATATGCCTTAGACGTACTCTCACCAGGGGGTATGAATGAAGAACTGGAAATCGACACCATACTTTAGAATTGGACACCGCCCCATACACTATATCACACTCAGATACCATCCACTAAATCGACTTCAAAGGCATTTAATACCTTCTATTTTTACTCCTTAACCCACTTATTCACACTTGTGTGACTTGTCATGCGACTTTGGACCCAAAGTCACACCACATGTTTCCCAATAAGTACCGTTCATATCTATGAGACTTAAAGTCACAGCGATTTTAAAGTAGTTCCTGCACTACTATGATGTGACTTTCATGCGACTTAAAGGCCATAGACTTCAATGTAAACCTGTTAAAAAGTGTTGCATGAAAGTCGCACATGCATTATATACATGCGATTTGTGTGCGACTTTGTAGAGCACAGACAGTCACATTGGTCAAAACCAAAGTCACAACAAAGTCACACTCATCCAAAATCACATAAAAATTGCACCACTGTCACATCAAAGTCGCATCAAGTCACACTGTAAAGTCGCAATGGAAATTGCACAATTGTGAAGTTGCACAAATGTAAATGGACACTTAAAAGGACAGTTTATGTTTTTGGATTTTGTTTTCTCATTGAACGGACATAACTTTCTTTTAAAGCCAGCAACATGCACAGGGCTAACATTTTGTAATTATGTGCATATTTGCTTTGTCTCTGTGTGATTGGGAAATAAGACCCATTTTTACCTTTTATAGTCAATCACACGTTCTTACACATATAGAAACAGTCCTAGTTCTGGCAAATAATAAATAAAGGTTTCTTCGTAATTTTGAATTGCGACACAAGATGGCAGCATTACTCTCTTTTTTTGTAGGGACCACAAAGCAGTCTACTTAAAGGAAACCCATTTTTAATGTTGTTTTTTTATTGTTAGTCTTTCCTTTTTTGCCATTATGACAACCTTGGGACCCCAGTGGAAGAGCCTTGATAGCTGGATGCACAGGAAGCTGTAAAGGGTGTGCATATTTATTCTTAATAACTATGCATATTAGCTATAACTAATTATAGCATGATTGGGACTGAAGTTATAAGGGAAGTGGGCCTGTGACCCTTTGAGCCTGCTTAGATAGGTGCTTAGATGTGGCCACAGATGCTCAATAGGGTTTAGGTCTGGAGACCTATCACATGAAAAGATATAATAAAATATTTACAAAAATGTGAGGGGCGTACTTACTTTTTTTAGATACTGTATATGCAAAAGATTTCAGGGGAGGGGGAGGATCTCTCTCTCTGGCTCTGGACCATTTAAAGCGGAGTTCCTGCCTGGATTTTTTTTTTTAAATACCCCCGGGACAGTCAGGGCTAGTGCATTCCACAATGGCTAGCCTCTGATCTGTCCCGGGTTGCACTTACCTGTTAGGACAAATACTTACCTTGAAAAAGTCTTGTCCAGCGCTGCCATCTCAGATGTGGGCAGCTTGAAGCCAGCGCGATCCTCTTCAGCGCCCTCTTCCGCCTTCTTCGGTCCCACGATGCCCTGCGCCGGCCCCGCCGTCACTTCCGGGCGCGCGCGTCATCCCTCCACAGCTTCTGGGCATGCCCAGAAGCTGTTTAGAAGGGGATGACGCATGCCCCGGAACTGATGTCGGGGCCGGTGCAGGCGCAATGATTCCTGGGAGCGATGACGTTCAGCTCCCAGGAATCATTGCAGAGCCAGGAAGTGACGACGGGCCGCGGCCGAGGAAGGAGGAAGAAGGAAGTAAGGTAAGTATATTTTCTTCGCTATGAGGTAAGTAAAAAAAAATGCAATTAGCCATTTGTTTTTCAGGTGACCCTGAGCGAGAAGATGGAGGTAAGTATAAAATTAGGGTGGAACTCCACTTTAAGGTCCAAAAGAGTGATTACAAAGGTTCTGGAAGATGAAAAAATCAGGGGTTTTTACTCAAACCTTTTCATAGTCCTCTTGCCAAACAGAGACGTGAGACCTAGTCTGGATCTCAAAGCTCCAAACCAGTTTCTAAACATTCGTACTTTCCGAATGGAGTCAATTCACTCAGTCATGGCCTCCCTGCAGGGAGAGGAATTTTTAGCATCCATAGACATCAAGGATGCATACCTTCACGTGCCTACCTTTCAGGCCCATCAAAGGTTTTTACGCTTAGCAGTAGAAAAACATATTTTTCAGTTTGTGGCTCTGCCCTTCAGGTTTGCCACTGCTCCAAGAATGTTCACAAAGATCCTAGCTCCAGTATTGGCTGCTCTAAGGTCTCAAGGGATAACAGTGATCAGATATCTAGATGATCTATTACTAATAGACCGATCGGCTTTGGCTTTAAGCTGGAATGTGTTACGGACAATTCAGTTCTTAGAATGTCTGGGTTGGATTCTGAACTTGGCAAAGTCAGCATTACAGTTGGTCCAGCGTCTGGAATATATGAGTTTCCTTGTGGAAAATACAGACAAAGGTATTCTTGCTAACAAGGAAGGTCCAGACCTAAAGGATCTGATTTGATCCGTAAGAAGGAAAAAGTATCCTTCTGTACATTTTTGCTTGAGGTTATTAGGGAAGATGGTGTCCTCATTCACAGAGGTCCCATATGCTCAATTCCATACCAGACCTTTACAAAACAACATTTTGTCAGCATGGACTAGAAAGGTCCAGTCCCTAGATGGGTGCATGTGTCTGTACATCAGAGTCTAGGTTGGTGGTTGTTAACCAGAAGTTTGGAAAATGGGGAAAAAGGGGAATCCTTTCTTCCAGTAGTCTAGAAAGTAGTGACTACAGGCGCCAGTCTCTCCGGCTGGGGAGCAGTTCTGGAGGAAGCCACTGTTCAGGGAAAGTGTTCTTCCCATCAATATCTTGAAAATCTTAGCATTTTGTTGGGCTTTAAAGTACTGGACGCCCAAACTTCAGGGTTACCCTGTCTGGGTAAAATCTGACAATGCCACAGCTGTGGCTTATATCAACTATCAGGGAGGCACCAAAAGTCAGCCAGCCCAGAAGGAGGGGGATCTCATCCTGTCCTGGGCAGAGAAATTTGTTCCATGCCTATCAGTGGTTTTCATTCCAGGAATAGAAAACTGGCAGGCATTCCAGGGGAATGGTCCTTACACCCCAAGATCTTTACATTGATCTGCCAACACTGGGGGATCCCAGATGTAGATCTGTTGGCATCCAGGTTCAACAACAAGTTGAAGAGATTTGTGTCGAGGACCAGGGATCCACTCGCAGTTGGAGTAGATGCCCTTTTGACTCCATGGGAGGAGTTTTCCCTGATCTATGCCTTTCCTCTGGTGCAGTTGCTGCCACGTCTTCTACGCAGAATCCAGTTAGAGGGGAAACCAGTCATCCTAGTGGCTCCAGCATGGCCCAGGAGGTTTTGGTATGCACAAATTCTAAAATTGGCAGTGGTAAAACCTTGTGTTCTTCCACTACGTCCGGATCTGCTCTCTCAAGGTCTGATATTCCACCCTGCTTTATAGTCTCTAAATTTGACGACTTGGCTATTGAAGCCTTGATCTTGAAAGAGTGGGGTATATCTGGCCCTGCAGTCTCTACCCTGATAAATACTAGCAAACCAGTCTCTAGAGGCATTTATTACAGAGTGTTACATTTTCTGGTGGACAGAAAATGGCATCCCCACAAATATATGATCAGAAGAATTCTAGCTTTCTTGCAAGCATAGGTATATATGAAACTAGCCCAAGGCACTATTAAGGGTCAAATTTCAGCCTTGTCGGTTTTTTTTTCCAGAGACCGATTGCTTCACATTCCTTAGTTCAAACCTTCTCAAACCTTCGTTCAAGGGGTGCTACGTATGCTTCCACCACCAAAGCCACCATTGTGTCCTTTGGATCTAAATTTGGTGCTGGCAGTTTTACAAAAACAGCCTTTTGAGCCCATGTGGTATATCCCTCTGGTCCTGTTGACCAGAAAACTGGTCTTTTTGGTTGCAGTAACTTTAGCCAGAAGAGTATCAGAATTAGCAGCTCTTTCTTGTAAAGAGCCATGCTTGATATTGCATCAAGATAGGGTGATTCTTCGTCCACACCCAGGTTTTTTGCCCAAGGTGGTGTCCGCTTTTCATTTGAATCAGGACATTATACTGCCTTCCTTCTTTCCAAATCCTCAAACAGCAGAGGAAAAGTTATTACATTCTCTTGATGTAGTACGTGCATTCAAGATTCATTTGAAAAGGTCAGCTCAGATTTGTAAGACCGACCTTTTGTTCCTGCTGCTGAAAGGGCCCAGGGAAGGGCAGGCAGCATCTAGATCTACCATTTCTCAATGGATTCTCGAGGTTATTATCTCTTGTGGTCTGATGGCGGTATTTTATGGTGTCCCCCCCTCCCATCAAATGCATTGCTTTGGGATGTCCCATATAGTAATGAATATGGCTGCTCTGTGTCCCGTGATGTACGACAGAAAAATATGGATATTTCCTACAGCTTACCTGTAAAATCAATTTCTTGGAGTACACCAGGGGACGCAGAGGTCCCTCCCCTCTTGTCTGGGATGTTTATTGCTTGCTACAAAACTGAGGTACTTCCTATATTGGTGTGGTTATATGGGGGGTCTTCCTATCTAATTGGTTGCTAGTGTCCATTCACCTATAGGTGGCGTATAACCCATATAGTAAGGAATATGGCTGCTCTGTGTCCCGTGATGTATTTCAAGAAATGAATTTTATAGGTAGGCTGTAAGAAAAATCCTTATATTACAAAAGACCAATAAAAAAAAAAAAAAAAAAAAAGGATTTTTAATACAGAAATGTTGGCTTAAACTTAAAAGTATGTCCATGTATAGTGTAGTATGCACCTAATACTTGGTCGGAGCACCTTTTGCATGAATTACTGCATCAATGCGGCATGGCATGAAGGCGATCAACCTGTGGGATTGCTGAGGTGTTATGGAAGCCCAGGTTGCTTTGATAGCAGTCTGTAGCTCATCTGCATTGTTGGCTCTGGTGTCTCTCATCTTCCTCTTGACAATACCCCACAGATTCTCTATGGGGTTTAGTTCAGGCGAGTTTGCTGGCAAATCAAGCACAGAGATACCATGATTATTAAACCAGGTATTGGTACTTTTGGCAGTGTGGGCAGGTGGCAAGTCTTGCTGGAAAATGAAATCAGCATCTCCATAAAGCTGACCAGCAGAGGGAATCATGAAGTGCTCTAGAAATTTCATGGTAGAGGGCTGTGCTGACTTCGGACTTGATAAAACACAGTGGACCAACACCAGCAGAAGACATGGCTCCCCAAATCATCCCTGACTGTGGAAAATTTTGCATTTCATTTGGAAATCAAGGTCCCAGAGTCTGGAGGAAGAGTGGAGAGTCACACAATCCAAGTTGCACAAGGTCCTGTGTGAAGTTTCCATAGACAGTCCATTCCTCCCTCCCCATTTTCTCTCCCTTCCCCTTCCCCTTCCCCCTCCCCACCTCCATCCTTTCTCTTCCTTCCTTCTCCCTTTCTCTTTCCCCCTCTCCTTCCTTCCCCCCTCTTTCCTACTCTTCCCTCTGTTTTTCTTCCACTTCCTTTCCTTTTTCCCCTCTTCCCCTCTTTCCTCTCTTCATCCCCCCTCCTCCTCCTCCTCCTTATACCATACTTTTTTGCATTTATTACACTCTTTTTCAGTAGGGTATAATGTTTTTTTTTTTTTTCCATATAATTCTTACTCCTCTATTTTTATTGTAGCTATTAGTTGTTGTTCCAGTCTAAATGCTTGCTGCATGCCGCCCCCATGTTTGCAGTGGGAGAGACTTGATGACGCTGCTGTCTTGGTTGCCTGTAAGTTCTTATTGTCCTTGGTAAGCGACACTGTGACTTTGATCCTACCCTACATTACTGTCTCCTGTAATATTTTTGTCTTGCATTTTCATTGGCCCGTTACCATGTTACTATGTTTATATCACAAATATTATTTAATACTGCTACTCCTAAAGAAGTAGAGGAATCCGCAAAACATGTAGAGTATTTACTGTTTACTGAGGATTAACTACACCCTTTATTCTCAATCACCGAGGTTACCAAGCACCAATGTAACATGTTCTCATTTGTTCTACAGTTATTGGTCCCAACATGAGACAGCTGTCTTTTTAAACATTTGTATCTGGATACCTAATTTTTATATTTTGTATTAAATAAAAAATGTACGTTTTATCTTCAATGTGTAATCACTGGGTACAGAGATAGTCCATTGGATCAATTTTTATGGAGACATTTGGGGGAATTGTCTCCAGCCTCCCTGTAACTGCTGTCATAGGGTTTAACATTGTACAAGCAGTGAGGCTGGACAGTGCGTCTGTGCCTTCCTTCTGCACCTAAACACCAGGATCTTGTGCACAGAGGCTAAACACCCAGTGTGCATTAGACCTATAGCAGGCTGTACATGTTATCGTAGAATTACCCAGGCTTTCTGACAGCTAATTACCAGAAAAGGCTTGTGTGACTGAATACAATAAATACTCAGCAGTCTCTAATGACATGAAACACCCACAGTAAGATCTTTATTTCCATTACTTGTGCCTGTTGGCATGAAATATTTACTACTCAGTTTATATCCCCTCTTTTAGGATTTTGATGGCACACAGCAGGGGGTCCGGTGCATCCCTGTTCACCGATTCAGGTGCGAATCAGGTCTCCATTTTTGCCTGAATTTGAACCTGAACAGAGCCAAAGATACACAGGACCCTTTTCCAGTTTTCCATTGAGAGACGGACACACTCGCCTGTCTTGCGAATTGGATGCGGAAAACCTGCATGCCCCTGGTAGCCAAAGATCAACTGATCATTACCTTGACTTTGGGTCACATAAGGCAGCTCAAAGTTTTTATTAATGACAATAAAAATATATACTTTTAGCTTAAAATAGTCATGTAAACTGACAATGCTGATATAGCTCATTCATTCATGTTAATGTAAATATCAATGTTAAATCTACTTTTTTTTCAAAAGATAAGCAAGTGTTCAACCAGCATTTTTTCAAACTAGAGATTCAGAGTATTATCAGTAAATAGAGACAATAAGAAATCTTTAGATCTAGTATAAAATGCAGTCCTGTTACACAGAGCTGTAATTTTTGTGTCAGTATTGTATGACACCTGCAAGTAAATTGCTATTGCTAGTTGTGTTTATCACTCATTTATTGGCCAGACATGGGGCAAGAAATAACCGTCTCTGACCTGTTCTTAAAACCTAGACTTAGTTTAAAAACAAATCAGGCCCATTTTGACATGATGGGCTCTATGAATACACTGGTGTGGGTTATTTTTGTCCTAGTTTTAAAGATTAGTCACATTAAGGGTGACCACAATCCCCACTTAACTAAATGCTCCCAGACTGAGGTCACTTGACAGCTGCTATCAGAGCTATAAAATGATATGTGGAAAGCTTATAACAGGCTTTCTCGTAAAGCTCTAATCAACTCAACAATGAGGAAGGATTGTAAATGCAATGAGAAGGGAAGTAGTGCTGATATCATTTGTTATGAAGCTGTCTGTTCAGACAAGACAATAATATTGGTCTGAGCCATTCTTTTTGTTCTACAAAGGAATTGTTCTTCATTGCACTTACATAGTTACATTACAGTTAGTGAGGTTGAAAAAAGACTAAAGTCCATCTGGTTCAACCTATGATGAGTGTGTGTGTGCTATGTCAATAGTACATCATATTTTGTGGTCGTTAAGGTGCCCATCTAATAGTTTTTTTAAACTATCGATGCTCCCTGCTGATACCACTGCTTGTGGAAGAGAATTCCACATCCTTACTGCTCTGACGGTAAAGAACCCTTTACACAGTTTATGGTTAAACAGCTTTTCTTCTCATTTTAATGAATGGCCGCGAGTCCTTTTATATTCCCTTTCGCTGAAAAGTTTGTTTCCTATGCTAAGGTCACCGAGATGGTATTTGTACATTAATATCATATCCCCTCTCAAGCGTCTCCTCCAGAGAGAATAAGTTCAATGCTTGTAGTCTTTCCTCATAACTGAAGTCCTCCATTCCCTTTATTAGCTTTGTTTCCCTTCTCTGAGCTCTCTCCAGTTCCAGTACATCCTTCCTGAGGATCGGTGCTGGAACTGGATGGCATACTCAGGATGCGGCTGGACCAGAGTCTTGTAGAGTGGGAGAATTCTCGTTTTATCTCTGCAGTGAATCCCCTTTTTCAAACATGCCAGTATTCTATTGGCTTTGCTTGCAGCAGCTTGGCATTACATGCCATCGCTGAGCTTGTTGTCTACTAAGACTCAACTGTATTGTTTAAATAGGCTGGTCGTGGGGGAATATACTGGCTTGACTGAACTGTGGTCCTTTTTCAGATCTCACTGGGAAACATATCTGCATGGAACTTGTGTATTCATGTTTTCCTGTACTTCCCCCAGGGTGCTTCCATTTCATTCTGTAGCCAAATAAAATCTAGTAGGTTAAAGTAAAGGTAAACCCCAAAAATGAACTTCCCTTTTTTGCTCCCTTTTGCTCTGGTAAATATACCATTAAAATATTTAGTTATATCTGTTCAACAACTTCAAAAAGCTCATTAAAGTGGTTGTAAAGGCTAAAGTTTTTTTTTTTTTTTTTTTTTTACTTTAATGCATTCTCTTTATTAAAGTAAAAAACCTTCCCATGATCAGATCAAGCCCCCCCCCCCCACACACACACACACCACCCCTGAACTCTTACCTGAGCTCGATCTCTATCCAGCTGTATGCCCAAGCTCAGCAGTGCTGCTTTCTCCCCCCTCACAGCACTCAGCAGCAGGATTTATTGGTTCCTGCTGTTGTCAATCAAATCCCGTAATAGAGGCACACAGCCCAGCTCGGAATCAAGCTTGCACAAATGCCCCCATAGCAAGCGGCTTGCTATGGGGGCACTTGGAAGGGAGGCGCTGCAGAGAGCACTGCCAGGGGACCCCAGAAGAGGAGGAGTGGGGCTGCTCTGTGCAAAACTATTGCACAGAGCAGGTAAGTATAACATCTTAATCATTTAAAAAAAAGTAAACTTTACAATCATAGTTACATAGTAGTTGAGGTTGAATAAAGACAATAGTCCATCCAGTTCCTACCTGTGTAGGCGCGTGTGGCCGTAATCCTCTCTCATACCCCTTAATGTTCTGATCCTTGAGATGTACATCCAAGAGTCTTTTTAAAGTAACCATACTCCCCGCAGAAACTACACTCTTGTAGCCCTAACAGTAGAGAAACCCCCGCCGTTGCCTAAGGTCGAAATGCTTCTCCTCTAGTCGCATTGCATGTCCTCGAGTCCTCATGCAATCCTTGCAACTGAATAGCTTTTTTTCAATGCTGAGATCACCATTGAGGTATTTATAAATTGCTATCATGTCTCCTCTCAGGTGTCTCTTCTCCAGGGAGAATAAATTAAGCGATTGTAGACGTTCTTCATAATTAAGGTCCTCCAATCCCCTAATTAGTTTAGTTGCCCTTCTCTGGACTCTCTCCAGCTCCAACACATCCCTCCTGAGGACTGGCGACCAGAACTGGATAGAATACTCCAGATGCGGTTGGACCAGAGTTTTATAAAGTGGTAGGATTATAGTTTTATCTCTGGAATACATCCCTTTCTTTATGCATGCTAATATTCTCCTGGCTTTGGCAGCTGCCGCTTGACATTGCATGCTATTGCTTAGTCTATCTTCTACCAAGACTCTCCATTTTTGATTCCCCCAAAGGTTCTCCCATAAAGTGTATTGTGCTCTTATGTTTTTAGTTCCCAAGTGCAAAACCTTACACTTCTCCACATTAAACCTCATTTGCCATGTCGTTGCCCACTCTGTTATTTTGTTCAGGTCATTCTGTAGGATATCTGCCTCATGCTGTGCAGTTATTGCCCTGCCCAATTGTGTGTCATCTACAAAAACTGATATAGAACTACTGATCCCGTCCTCAATGCTGTTTATGGTTAAATTGAACAGGGTCGGTCCCAGGACTGAGCCTTAGGGGACCCCACTTACCACCCCAGACCAGTCTGAGTATGCGCTATTTATTACCACCCTTTGGACACGCCCAGTTTAGCCAACCTTGTGGTCGATGACTGCAGACCTTATTTTATAAATTAAGTGCTTGTGGGGAACTGTATCAAACGCCTTAGCAAAATTTAGGTACACCACATCCACTGGTCTCCCCCTATCTAGCTCACAGCTCACCTCCTCGTAGAATGTTAAGAGATTGGTTTGACAAGAATGCCCTTTAGTAAACCCGTGCTGATTACTGCTGATGATGTTGTTGTCTTTAGCAAACTCTACGAAATAGTCCCTTATCATCCCCTCCAGAAGTTTACATACTATCGATGTCTGACTGACCGGCCTATAATTTCCCGGGACATGCCTCTGCCCTTTTTCAAATATCGGTATTACGTTAGCTTTCCTCCAATCCCCTGGTACATTTCCTGTCATAATACTGTCAGCAAAGATCAGGAACAGTGGTCTAGATATAGTTTTACTAAGTTCTTTGAGTACTCTCGGATGTACGCCATTCGGACCTGGTGATTTATTTGTGTTTTATCCAGCCTTTCCCTGATTTTACCCTCTGTTAGCTGAGGTCAGTGTTCCTAGGGTTTGGTCCCCCGTCAGTGATTGTCATCTGTCACCCCATCAATCATCGTCACTTGTCACCTCATCAATCATTGTCACCTGTTACCTCATCAATCATCGTCACTTGTCACCCCATCAGTCATCGTCACCTGTCACCCCATCAGTCATTGTCACCTGTCACCCCATCAGTCATTGTCACCTGTCACCCCATCAGTCATTGTCACCTGTCACCCCATCAGTCATTGTCACCTGTTTGCCATATACATGCAATCACTTACTGACCGCCTAACGACTACATGCGTCGGCCATTAAAAGCTAATTACTGGGGTTATGGCAGCAGATAGCTGCCATAACCCCGGTATTTTTTGAAACGGCGGGCGGTCGGCTTTCAGATAAGGGTGGTCCCAGTGGCGGATTCGCTGCGGAATTACCCTTACGGTGCAGGGGAAGAGGTGCCCCCCCCCCCTCCTGCCGCGTCCCAGACATTTTCCCAGCTTACCGAACCCGCCGGCAGCGGGGAAAACTATCCGGTCCCGGATCCTCAGAGACAGGAAGTCGAGTGAGGGCAAGATGGCCCTCACTCGACTCTATGGTCTTGGAGGACCGGAGCTACGTCAAAAGACGTTGCCTAGCAACCGGTTTAAAGGGCCGCTTTTTTTTTTCTCCTTCTTCAACAATTTTTTTTTTCTTTTTTAGTGTAGTTGTTAGGTGTGAGGTCTTTTTGACCCCAGATCTCACAATAAAGAGGACCTGTCATGCATATTTTTATTACAAGGGATGTTTACATTCCTTTAAATAGGAATAAAAATGATCAAAACATTTTTTTTTTAAACTGTGTAAAAATAAAAAAATAATAAATAAAATAAATAGGAAAAAAAAAAATTAAAGCGCCCTGTCCCCGTTAGCTCGCGCGCAGAAGCAAACGCATACGCAAGTCCCGCCCACATATGTAAACGGTGTTCAAACCATACATGTGAGGTATCTCCGCGATCGTTAGAGTGAGAGCAATAATTTGAGCCCTAGACCTCCTCTGTAACTCTAAGCTAGTAACCTGCAGACATTTTTAAAATGTTGCCTATGGGGATTTTTAAGTACCAATGTTTGGCGCCATTCTGTGAGCATGCGCAATTTTGAAGCATGACATGTTGGGTATCTAAGTACTCGGCGTAACATTATCTTTCACATTATGGAAAAAAATTGGGCTAAATTTACTGTTTTCTTATTTTTTAGTTCAAAAAAGTGAATTTTTTTAAAAAGAATCGCATTTGGAAGACTGCTGCGAAAATATGGTGTGATAAAAAATATTGCAACGATCTCTATTTTATTCTCTAGGGTCTCTGCTAAAAAAAAATATATAATGTTTGGGGGTTCTAAGTAGTTTTCTAGCAAAAAAAATGATTTTAGCTTGTAAACACCAAGTGTCAAAAATAGGCCCAGTCTTAAAGTGGATAAATGGACAACTTTGTGAAAAGTGCTACTTGAATGTTAGGCCTATGTATGTGGCCACGCTGTGAAAAAGTGTTACACATGTGGTATTGCCATACTCAGGAGGAATAGCAGAATGTATTTTGGGGTGCAATTTTTGCTATGTACATGCTATGTGTTAGAAATATTGCATAAATGGACAGCTTTGTGTAAAAAAAATGTGTTTTCATTTTCTTTCCACATTTTCCAAAAACTTGTGGAAAAAAATGACATATTCAAAAGACTCATTATGCCTCAAAAATTATACGTTGGGCTGTTTGCTTTTCAAAATGGGGTCATTTTATGGGGGTTTCCATTGTCCTGGTGCTCCAGGGCCTTCAAAAGTGCGATAGGTTGTCAGGAAATTATATGTGTAATTTGTGCTCCTAGAATGCCGGACGGTACTACTTGGATGTTAGGCCTCTGTATGTGGCCAGGCTGTGAAAAAGTCTCACACATGTGGTATCGCCATACTCAGGAGGAGTAGTAGAATGTGTTTTGGGGTGTAGTTGCAAATATACATATGCTGTGTGAGAGAAATAACCTGTTAATATGTCAATTTGTAAAAAAAAAATAAAAAAATCTTCATTTTGCAAAGAGTTGTGGGAAAAAATGACAACTTCAAAAAACTCACCACGCCCCTTATTAAATACCTTGGAATGTCTTATTTCCAAAAAGGGGTCATTTGGGGGGTATTTGTACTTTCCTGACTTTTTAGTGTCTCAAGAAATGAGATACACCTTCAGTACATCAGGTGTGGTCAAGTGTGATCAATTTTCAATGATTAGCACCATAACTTGTGGACTCTATAACTTTCACAAAGACCAAATAATATACACTTATTTGGGTTATTTTTACCAAAGATAAGTAGCAGTATAAATTTTGGCCAGAATTTGTGAAGAAAAATTACTCATTTGCTAAATTTTATGACAGAAACAAAGAAAAATGCGTTTTTTCACAATATTTTCAGTCTTTTTTTATTTATAGCTCAAAAAATAAAAAACCCAGTAGTGATTAAATACCATCAAAAGAAAGCTCTATTTGTGTGAAAAAAAGGACACAAATTTTTTATGGGTACAGTGTTGCATGACTGAGTAATTGTCATTCAAAATGTGAGAGCACTGAAAGCTGAAAATCAGTCTGGGCAGGAAGGGGGTGAAAGTGCACTGTAGGCAAGTGGTTAATTAACTTAATGTTTAGCTATGGTAACTATATTACTCTGTGCAGTTTTTATTATTAGGGTAATATGATCAGGGGGGGAATGTCCTCCTGTGGGATATATATTCTGTGTGAGTTTGTCAGATAAATGTTCCAGTTGTATACAAGCTATTGTCGGCTAGTAAATTGCAGTTATAATATCTGATATCTATGTTCAAGACTGGAGAAAGCAGTATACTGGTGGAAGCACTTAAGCACAGTGTGGGTCGGTTCTGTCACAGTTTCAATCACAAATAATTCAAAAGCAATGGATTTGTTTCTCATTTAAAGTGTATATCCAGCCATTTTCTCTGGTGTGTGTGTGTGTGTGTGTGGGGGGGGGGGGGGGTTGGGTACAGTAAATAAAGGTTAGAACTGTCAATTTAACTACTATCCAGGTCTTTATTACATTGATTTAACTGATTTAACTCTCATTTATGGTCCTGGCAACAATGGTTTTGCATTTTTTTTTTTGCAATGGTTTTGGTTTTTCAGACAAGACTTGAGGGACACTCTAATAAAAAAAAGCGTTTTTATTTCCTTATTTCTGTCTTGGTGGTGCTGTTGGAGATCTACCCTGTAACAACACCCCGGGTATGAAAGGGGTTACAGTCGTTTAGGACATTTAATTTCCGAACATAAAGGCAGCTACCGGACACTCCACTCAGCCGAACAAGAAACCCATACGAATAATCCCCCCCCCCCCCAAGTACGAGACGAGGCTCTGTATTGAGGGTCAAGCAGGATTTAGACTGTTTATTGAAAGGCATACAGGCTCTTTATATACACCTGAGAGTACTACAGTCATCACAGGATAATGACCCAAATCCAGCCCCCAACATCACACAATGGTTACATAACGAGCCCCCAATACACATTACTCTGAGTGTCAATATATCCCTTATCAGACAACAGGTGAGTTCATTAGTACATTTAACAATAGGTGAATGGAAAGCCACCTCAGACAAGATTATCACAATTTACTTATCCAGACAAAAGCAACATCGTTAAGCGATAGACAGTCGGTCTCTTACACTGAACTTACTGGAATGCCCATATTAGGAGTTATACTTCCTGGTCATAGACCAGTGTACAGGGGATAAAATCTTCATACTTCTCGAGAGACATTGTTAATGAATATCACTGTCCCATTTGAAGTAATCCAACCATATTCTCAGTGTTCACTATTTCCTTGGTCACCCTGCACCCAAAGTGACTCCCGTCACATACCCTCAATAACTGTATTTGGAAATGGTTGTCACTGAAATCATTAATATAGCCCTGAATAGTATGAACAACCCGACAGTGATTATAACTCTTCTTTCTCTCCCCTCCCCATTCCCCTCCCCCTTCCCCCCTTTCCCCACCTTCTATTCTTTCCTTCATGGCTTTTTCTCATACACCAACCCCTCAGGATACTTACTTTGTCGGCCATAGCTATTTTTTCTGTTGAGAGGTATTTCCATAGACAGGCGGCTAATGGCAGTTTTCAACTAATATAGATGTGCTAGCTATGACGTTGTGGGTGGCTACACAATGTGTTAATAAATGGTAAAAGTAACATTCTTGTATTGATAGGTGTAAATAACTTTGTATACATATATGTAACCATGTACACATTGGTATGCATTCCGATTCAGGCATTTGATCTCCCATTGGTGGCATGGACCGTTCGGCGCGGGCTTTTCCGGTCATCTGTGATGTCCCACGGGCGGGCAGGAGATGTACAGAGGTTCTTGATGTGCACGATTACACACAGTCCCTTTGTCTACACGGAGTAATCCGTTTCCTCACGCCATTCCATCTGCATCCGCTTAGTGTTGCTTTTCGGCGTCCCAGGTTGCGTGGCAACCTACGGAGGGACGGCCCTCTGTGTCTTTGACAGCTGCGCGCCGCGTCTACCGACGCGCGTGCGCTGTTGTACATCTGACTCCGCGACGTCACCGAGGCGCGCGTCGCCGTTGTGTGACGGCGGAGTTGATGACCTATTTAAGACAGGTATGGTAGCCAGCTAGTGTGCAGACGATGGAGCTCCGACATATGGATCAGTAAACGGTAACTACGCTTCAGCCTCCTTATCACCCACTATCCCTTTTTTTTTACCTTGCACATTCTGCATTTAGCCACGTACCCTCTCCCTCAGAGTTTTGGTATGGGCATTAAGCTGCACTTACTCAGCAATCTGTGACCATGTATGGACTCAGAGTATGTTTAGAACCAGCCTGTTTAAGCTCCCCTTTTTGCTAATTTTGCTACTTTCCTCTTCTTTTAAAACATTTTACAGAGCGGTACTGGCTAAATTGGAGATTGAGATATGATGGTTCGCTTGATTTGCGATATCATTTCTGTGCCTCTCTGATCGCATATTCTCTCCACCCTTTCTCCATCGTCTGACCATCACACAAGCCTTGGCATAGAGTCTGGTAGGTTTTCATATACTCTATTGATGTCATTTTTTGGTGAGTTCCCCCCCCCCCCCCTCACCCCCTTCCTATCTATAAAGATTGGAGGCGTTTCAATTTATATTTCTAAATTTTTCAACACCAATTTCTACTCATATTTAATGATCTGAATAATGTGACCAATATAATCTGCAGTATATATTTCTGCAGCCTTTAAATGAATACAATACTCCATATACCAGCATTCTCTATATTTTCCACTGTCTAGGCTTTTTTGCCAATTGGTCATCCTTGCCCGCCCGGGGGACAATTTTTTGGTGACCGACGCCTACGCTCCGTTTGCCATTAACCATCAGTTCCACCACTGGAAGTATCACATATATGCTTTGGCCTGCATGCCAGTGTAGATCACTCTTCTTATATATTCATGTAAGTAAAATGTCTACCATGTGATCGAATAAATGACGTACTAGTGTCAGAAGTAGGAGGGGCTTATCGCCAACTGCTCCATACTTGACACACACCGATATTCGAAACAGCAAAACGAATATGTATATGTACACACGCTTTTATATATGTATGATAATCATGTATCTACTTTTGTCATTCTTTAGTGGCTTTTTATCAAGTTACATCCTTTATACCCCTGAAGAAGCGGTATTACCGCGAAACATGTCGGGTAGTGGTATTTGGAACGACTAGAGGGACACATACCAGTTCTGGCACCTCCAGACTGACTGTGACCCCTGACGAGTCCTGTCCACAATTTCAAGGAAATTATCTTTGACGATATTTTATCAATTTTGTTGTTACTATGATGATGTATCATATTATCTTGTAACAGTAATGTCCTTGTATTTGTATTTGTATTATTTTTTTCATTCTATGTGATATAATAAAATTATATACTTTTTAGCTATCCCTGTAGATACATCTCTTTTATTAGTTATATAACGGTACCCTTAAAATCCCATCCTGGCCCCACACTTTGCTACCTTTCCGAATTTGTCCAGGGATGAGGTACCTAAATACCTAATATCTAATTCAATGGGCTAATTTCTGCTATATACTTGGGTGGATAACACACCCGGGGCCCCCCCCTTTTCCACTAGCTCAATATCATATATTTATTTTGATAGTTACTCCTTAGCCTATCGTTTACATACCCCTGAGAACCTGTGTGTATACATGTTAATTGCCATTCTCCGTGTATTGTGTTTTCTTTTCTTTTCATTTCTTTGTCTTTAGGATCCACCTTGATGAGGGACGGTCTTGTCTATCTACTTGGAGTCTGGTACTTTGGTTTTTTGTACTCCAAGAAACAATTTTTGTATTGGCTCATATTGAGTTATTGTGCCCCCCTCGCCCTAGGCGAGGGATTGTCTAGATATTTTTTCGGTGGATCACGAAACTCTGTTGAGATGGATTTAGAGGGCAAAGCATGGGGTGGTTTCATGACCTCCATCCAGGCTACCTTCACCACCTCCCAGAGGGGCGATGAAGAACTGAAAATTTATCTAGACAAAATGTTCGGATTACTTAAAAGGAAATTCCATCTTTACTGGCATTTAGATTTCTTTAATAAGTATATCAAAGAAAAACTCAACCCATTGGGGTTGAGACTACATACCTTCCCCACTATCCGTAACCCCACCGAAAGCTTTAAGCTCGAATGGGAGTCAGCACTCAACGATTGTAGCAAAGCATTAATGGTCCTGCTGGTGAAACAATATACAGCAGATATGACACAATTAGATGAAGAAATTGGCGATATCAACAAACAATATGAACAGGTGTTTGAACACCCTGAATTTGCAGATAAATGGCAAGTCATTAAAGACAGGCTGAGTAACATCAATAAGGAAATTCTAGTAAAAAAACAGTCCAAATTTAGCAGAGATAAATTAGCCTTCTTGGGAGGTTATGCATACAAATGGACAAACAGACAACGCACCCTCAATGAAAAAACTGGACGGGCGGGTCTTCAAACACATGCTCAATCATATGACTATTCTGAATCCGATTCTTCAAATTCTAACTCTGTTTCTTTACAGGCATCTGTACGTCCTGTGGGTCCACAAACTTCTCGCACTAAAGCACAAAAGCGCACACGCCATGGTGGTGGGCACTCTTCGGGTGAATCCAATGATAAAAAACGCACGCAAACGGCACGTACAGGTTTGACTCCAAATATAAGTGATTTGACACCAGCACTACAACAGATCCTCACACAAAAAACACAAGCTTCATCCAATGATGACGGTTTTTTACACTTACCGACCACACCAACAACCAAACAGAAAAAACAAACAAGCCTGAAAGGCTTTGTCACACAAACACCCCAAAATTAAACACACATGACACTGATATCAACACGTTTAATATCATTAATCTCACACCCACTATACTAGACGATGATCAAATTGCAGTGTTACAGCTTGGTTTGGGTTTCTGCCCCACACAACATATTAACATCTATCAGGCTATTAAAGATATTTACTTATTTGCCCGTAATCTCACATTCAAATTTATGTTTGACAACGATCGAAAACAAAAGCAATTGGAAATAGACTTAACTGAACAAATCAAAGATTATACAATGAATGAGTTCAGGGCACTACGTGACCTGATGCTCCTTTATGAAGAAAGTAACCCCACAAATGATCCCACTAGCAGGTCTCAAGAAAGGGAAGCAATTCCAAATACTGAGACTAACAAGATATTTAAACCAAAATCCAAAAAATTTCCAGATATCATGACATGTCCAAATGTTTGGGCTTTTGTCAACCAGATGATTAGAGAACTGAAACAGACACATTGGTCTCCAACGCATCAAAATCTTACTGATAGACAACGTCGAGCATTACAGGATCTTCAAAACAACCCTCAGTTAGTTATCAAACCCTCAGATAAAGGAGGGAACATCGTGATTCTATCCCATTCCCAATACCAACACATGTGTTTGGAAATTCTAAATAACAAGTGTTGTTATAAACGAATTGATTCCACACACATTGATACCTATGTTCGTGAATATAGGGATCTCTGTCTACAGGCGTTTATATCTGGTATCATTGATAAAGACATATATGAGTATTTGCAAAATAAACACCCCAGAACCCCTACATTCTATACCCTCCCTAAGATCCATAAAAATCCTATACACCCCCCTGGTCGTCCGATTGTATCGGGGATAGGGTCCCTGACGGAGCAAGCTAGCAGATATGTTGACTCAATCTTAACTCCACACGTACGTTCCCTACCGTCATTTATCTTAGATACATCTGATTTACTGAAACATATAGATGACATGGAAGTACCACCAGAGGCCCTTTTGGTCTCTGTAGATATAGAAGCACTCTACTCCAGTATTCCTCATGAACAAGGAATAGCATCTACTGCACTTTTTTTGAAAGAACTTGACCATTCATTATGGCCCCGCAACAATTTTGTCTTAGCTTTGCTAAGATTCATTCTCACAAGAAATTTTTTTACCTTTATGGAGGATACGTTTTTACAGCTACAAGGCGTAGCTATGGGCACATGCTCCGCCCCCTCCTATGCAAATCTTTATTTAGGTCATTGGGAACGATGGATCTTTTCCAGCGACGCATATGCTGAATATTTTCCGCATGTGCTGTGCTGGTTCAGATACATCGACGATCTATTCCTAATATGGACTGGTCCACAAACACTACTCAAAACAATGTTAGAAGAATTCAACAACAATCACTTTAATTTGAAATTTACATATAATTTCAGTTCAGTGATGATTCCTTTTCTAGACATTGAAATCCGGCTATCCGATTCAGGTAGAATAACTACCAGTCTATATAGAAAACCGAATGCAGGCAATACCCTGCTTCATGCCACAAGTGCGCATCCGAGTACATTGATAAGAAGTATCCCCTATGCACAGTACCTGCGAGTACGCAGGAACTGTACTGAAGATTCAGACTTCGAAATTGAAGCAGATAAATTGCAGAAACGCTTACTAATACGTGGATACTCAAAAACCACACTAAGAAAAGCATACAACAGGGTAAAAAGCCAATCGAGAACTGACTTACTATACAAATACAAAACGTTAAAAGAAACGTCCACGGTGAGATTAATCACCACTTTTTCTGACAACTCCACACAATTCAGAACTATTGTTAACAAACACTGGCATCTACTAGCAGACCATCCCATTCTATCGAAATATGTTAAAGATCGACCGGAATTAGTATATAGACGGGCAACCTCAATAAGAGATCGGCTAACCTCTAGCCACTATAGGGAGACCAAACAAACAACTACATTTGGCCCTAAAGGTACATACAGATGTGGGAGTTGCGCTCGATGCCCTTGGGTCCAGGAGGGTCCTATCACCCTTCTTCCCAATGGGGATAGACACAGATTACGGACATATACTGACTGCACTACGCAAGGCGTCATTTATTTAATGACATGCAAATGCAAGGCCTTTTACGTAGGCAAAACCATCCGTGAATTTGGTCTCCGGATACGGGACCATATCTACTGTTCTGGCAATGGTAAAATTCTAACACCAGTGACCAGACATATTGGTCTACACCACAAATTTAATAATACTGTGGTATCATTTCAAGTCCTTGAAGTCATACACCCAGACCCAAGAGACTCTCTGGATCGAGAAACTTAACGCTCTCGATCCTCCGGGCCTCAATGAAATGCATACTTTCAAAGCTTTTTTATAAACTATAGTATATAGAACCTATTTGATGCCCCCATTCCCCCCCTTTTTTCTCGTTGGATCCACATCATTGTCGTCCTTTTTACTTTATTGGATTTTTGCCCCTTTATTGTTTTTTCTTCTTTCTCTCCCCTCCCCATTCCCCTCCCCCTTCCCCCCTTTCCCCACCTTCTATTCTTTCCTTCATGGCTTTTTCTCATACACCAACCCCTCAGGATACTTACTTTGTCGGCCATAGCTATTTTTTCTGTTGAGAGGTATTTCCATAGACAGGCGGCTAATGGCAGTTTTCAACTAATATAGATGTGCTATCTATGACGTTGTGGGTGGCTACACAATGTGTTAATAAATGGTAAAAGTAACATTCTTGTATTGATAGGTGTAAATAACTTTGTATACATATATGTAACCATGTACACATTGGTATGCATTCCGATTCAGGCATTTGATCTCCCATTGGTGGCATGGACCGTTCGGCATGGGCTTTTCCGGTCATCTGTGATGTCCCACGGGCGGGCAGGAGATGTACAGAGGTTCTTGATGTGCACGATTACACACAGTCCCTTTGTCTACACGGAGTAATCCGTTTCCTCACGCCATTCCATCTGCATCCGCTTAGTGTTGCTTTTCGGCGTCCCAGGTTGCGTGGCAACCTACGGAGGGACGGCCCTCTGTGTCTTTGACAGCTGCGCGCCGCGTCTACCGACGCGCATGCGCTGTTGTACATCTGACTCCGCGACGTCACCGAGGCGCGCGTCGCCGTTGTGTGACGGCGGAGTTGATGACCTATTTAAGACAGGTATGGTAGCCAGCTAGTGTGCAGACGATGGAGCTCCGACATATGGATCAGTAAACGGTAACTACGCTTCAGCCTCCTTATCACCCACTATCCCTTTTTTTTTACCTTGCACATTCTGCATTTAGCCACGTACCCTCTCCCTCAGAGTTTTGGTATGGGCATTAAGCTGCACTTACTCAGCAATCTGTGACCATGTATGGACTCAGGGTATGTTTAGAACCAGCCTGTTTAAGCTCCCCTTTTTGCTTATTTTGCTACTTTCCTCTTCTTTTAAAACATTTTACAGAGCGGTACTGGCTAAATTGGAGATTGAGATATGATGGTTCGCTTGATTTGCGATATCATTTCTGTGCCTCTCTGATCGCATATTCTCTCCACCCTTTCTCCATCGTCTGACCATCACACAAGCCTTGGCATAGAGTCTGGTAGGTTTTCATATACTCTATTGATGTCATTTTTTGGTGAGTTTCCCCCCCCCCCCCTCACCCCCTTCCTATCTATAAAGATTGGAGGCGTTTCAATTTATATTTCTAAATTTTTCAACACCAATTTCTACTCATATTTAATGATCTGAATAATGTGACCAATATAATCTGCAGTATATATTTCTGCAGCCTTTAAATGAATACAATACTCCATATACCAGCATTCTCTATATTTTCCACTGTCTAGGCTTTTTTGCCAATTGGTCATCCTTGCCCGCCCGGGGGACAATTTTTTGGTGACCGACGCCTACGCTCCGTTTGCCATTAACCATCAGTTCCACCACTGGAAGTATCACATATATGCTTTGGCCTGCATGCCAGTGTAGATCACTCTTCTTATATATTCATGTAAGTAAAATGTCTACCATGTGATCGAATAAATGACGTACTAGTGTCAGAAGTAGGAGGGGCTTATCGCCAACTGCTCCATACTTGACACACACCGATATTCGAAACAGCAAAACGAATATGTATATGTACACACGCTTTTATATATGTATGATAATCATGTATCTACTTTTGTCATTCTTTAGTGGCTTTTTATCAAGTTACATCCTTTATACCCCTGAAGAAGCGGTATTACCGCGAAACATGTCGGGTAGTGGTATTTGGAACGACTAGAGGGACACATACCAGTTCTGGCACCTCCAGACTGACTGTGACCCCTGACGAGTCCTGTCCACAATTTCAAGGAAATTATCTTTGACGATATTTTATCAATTTTGTTGTTACTATGATGATGTATCATATTATCTTGTAACAGTAATGTCCTTGTATTTGTATTTGTATTATTTTTTTCATTCTATGTGATATAATAAAATTATATACTTTTTAGCTATCCCTGTAGATACATCTCTTTTATTAGTTATATAACGGTACCCTTAAAATCCCATCCTGGCCCCACACTTTGCTACCTTTCCGAATTTGTCCAGGGATGAGGTACCTAAATACCTAATATCTAATTCAATGGGCTAATTTCTGCTATAACTCTTCTTTACTCTATCAAAAATGGAAAAAAAAAGTGTTGCTGGACATACACTTTAAAGCTAGGTGGAGCATACAATTTACAAACATGTGTAATAGTGGAGGGGGAGGTTGGGTTGAAAAATTTTGGAAATACTTTCTACAAAAATTGTACTCATAAATAGGAATCATTTGATTTTTAAAAGTTTTATAAAATTATAGCTGACGATTGAAATAAAAAGATATGTTTTTATAACAGTGGTTTTCAAAATGGTTTCATATCACTTATAATATATTTTAAATTAAGCCAGGTTTTGCCATTATTTTATTATTACCTCTCTGAATTTGCAACTGGGTCAGTCAGTTTGAAAATCTTCTGGTCAAGCAGGCAGAGAAATGCTGATGAGTAGCATCTAGTAGGATCTTTATGCCTCTCAAATCAATGGCTCTGAGAAGTTTGTCATTATTTGGTGAGTGCAGTTGTTATTATTAGAGATAAAAAAAGGAGTGTATTGGGACTTTAAATGAGGTACGTGAAAAAAAAAAAACTAGGTAATTTGTCAAAATGTTGTATTTATTAAACATATGCACTTGTCATAGCACATACAATTTGTACATACATGAGTAATCAAAATGTTGTATTTATTAAGCATGTGCACATGTCATAGCACATACAATTATACATACACAAAAAGTAAAAATGGTTGATAATTTCATTTATATGCAGTAGATGCCTCTCCCTACTTATCATGCCAGCCAGATGCTGGAGGCCTTTGACATTACATATATATTACATGGGTACATATATAACACCCTCATTTGTACATGTTAGTCCTGTTGGTTGCTATCCCTGGGCCTACTGCACATCACCATCGGACCATGATCTCTTGTGGGAACACTAGGTTTCTACCCTGGGAGCTTTATTCACTGAGTTCACTTTCAACATTCAATCCTTTTCTTTTTTGCTTGTTATTTACTCTTTGCTTTTCTTGGGGCTATTGCTCTATGGGTTCCATGTAACACTCTAACCACTATTTCTTACTCTTTCTCCACACAGTGGTCATGGGTTCCACTTATATGTCTCTTTACTTACATCTCTCTTTCATGTGTCTAGAGTCACTAAAGTTTACTGATTCATATATAGAATTAGCACTATTAAATACACAATAGTTATATACATGTATTCATTTTATAGAATAAAAGGAGTCAACGCTATGCATCACTAATGACCGTTACATAGACACTCTCGTCTTTATGAGGACCTGTGTATGTGTGCCGGCTTTTTTCATGGGTCCTTACCACCACAGCTCCCCGGATAGACATTCTAGACGGCCCCCAGTTTATAGTACCACGGGTTTGTACTGTGAGTAAGTACCTCAGGGTTGGATATCTCCTTCCCTCCTGATTTTTTTTATTTCCCTGTCTTTTGGGTCTATTAATCAGATCATAATGGTTTTTATATGTCTTTCACAGAGATATGTTATGCATTTCGCTCCTGAGGAAATGGAATGTATACATGAAATGCATCAAGCTCTTTTAGATGCATATATGTTTCCAATGTATGATATATTTTTATACCATGTAATTTTGTCTTTTTAATCCCACCACAAGGTACAATACTAGCTCACGATATTATATATTGCATAAGTGTCATGATGTTATCTATGTTAATAAATTAATTTGAATATGGCATGGGTATGTATATAAATGAAATGATCAACAATTTTCACGTTTTATTTATGTATGTACAATTGTATGTGCTATGATGTGCACATGCTTAATATATATGATATTTTGATTACTCATGTACGTACAAATTGTATGTTATATGACATGTGCATATGTTTAATAAATACAACATTTTGACTAATTATCCAGTTTTTTTTTTCACATAACTAATTTAAAGTCCCAATACCTTCCTTTTTTTTTATTCCAAGAATTAGGGATGGAGGTACCTATTCAGTTGCTTCATTCAAAGTCCCAAACGCCCCTTTTTCCAGTTTACAATACAATAGGGGTGGAGGCACATGATTAACTGATATATAGCCCTTAATTGCCACCTTTGGTCCTTTTGGGTTTTCCATCACAATTGTCATATCTTAGTCTCTGATCTGTACAAATTGAGATATTTACTGTATGTAATATTGTCTACACCTAACGCAGTGTTTCTTATAACTTTGTGTCATTGTTCTGCTTAGTTCCATGCGGTCTGACTCTAGCTGTCTAGCTGTTTATATGCTCGGGAGCTGTGATGTGCTCCATGAGCCCCCCCTTCCCTCCGCCATACACACGCGGGGGTTCGGGCGGGTTTGCCTATTACGCATCAGCGCCACGATTCGAGTTGGATGGTTGATGTGCATCGATGGTGTCACAACGCCAGAGTGTCTTTTCCACTTCATTGGTTGATTCATGGGGAAGCTGTTTGGGAACATGTGCGAGCGGCGAGGACGCCTCTCCCTACTTATCATGCCAGCGTGATGCTAGGGGAGGGCCATTGCCGTTGCCGGGTACATACAGTGCCTTGCGAAAGTATTCGGCCCCCTTGAACTTTTCAACCTTTTGCCACATTTCAGGCTTCAAATATAAAACTGTAATTTTTTGTGAAGAATCAACAACAAGTGGGACACAATCATGAAGTGGAACAAATTTTATTGAATATTTCAAACTTTGTTAACAAATAAAAAACTGAAAAATTGGGCGTGCAAAATTATTCAGCCCCTTTACTTTCAGTGCAGCAAACTCTCTCCAGAAGTTCAGTGAGGATCTCTGAATGATCCACTGTTGACCTAAATGAGTAATGATGATAAATAGAATCCACCTGTGTGTAATCAAGTGCACTTGCACTGTGATAGTCTCAGAGGTCCATTTGAAGCGCAGAGAGCATCATGAAGAACAAGGAACACACCAGGCAGGTCCAAGATACGGTTGTGGAGAAGTTTAAAGCCGGATTTGGATACAAAACGATTTCCCAAGCTTTAAACATCCCAAGGAGCACTGTGCAAGCGATAATATTGAAATGGAAGAAGTATCAGACCACTGCAAATCTACGAAGACCTGGCCGTTCCTCTAAACTTTCAGCTCATACAAGGAGAAGACTGATCAGAGATGCAGCCAAGAGGCCCATGATCACTCTGGATGAACTGCAGAGATCTACAGCTGAGGTGGGAGACTCTGTCCATAGGACAACAATCAGTCGTATACTGCACAAATCTGTCCTTAATGGAACAGTGGCAAGAAGAAAGCCATTTCTTAAAGATATCCATAAAAAGTGTTGTTTAAAGTTTGCCACAAGCCACCTGGGAGACACACCAAACATGTGGAAGAAGGTGCTCTAGTCAGATGAAACCAAAATCAAACTTTTTGGCAACAATGCAAAACGTTATGTTTGGCGTAAAAGCAACACAGCTCATCACCCTGAACACACCATCCCCACTGTCAAACATGGTGGTGGCAGCATCATGGTTTGGGCCTGCTTTTCTTCAGCAGGGACAGGGAAGATGGTTAAAATTTATGGGAAGATTGATGGAGCCAAATACAGGACCATTCTGGAAGAAAACCTGATGGAGTCTGCAAAAGATTTGACGGAGATTTGTCTTCCAACAAGACAATGATCCAAAACATAAAGCAAAATCTACAATGGAATGGTTCACAAATAAACATATCCAGGTGTTAGAATGGCCAAGTCAAAGTCCAGACCTGAATCCAATCGAGAATCTGTGGAAAGAACTGAAAACTTCTGTTCACAAACGCTCTCCATCCAACCTCACTGAGCTTGAGCTGTTTTGCAAGGAGTAATGGGCAAAAACTTCAGTCTCTCGATGTGCAAAACTGATAGAGACATACCCCAAGCGACTTACATCTGTAATCGTAGCAAAAGGTGGCGCTACAAAGTATTAACTTAACCACTTGCCGTCTGCTCACGTTGAGCCTACTGCGGCAAAGTGGTTCGTTATCGTCTGGCGACGTAGACCTACATCGCCAGACACTCCCCTTTCTCGGCGACGCGCGCGCGCCGCCGGAGGCTCGCTCCCGCTGTATTCAGTCACAGCGGGAGTCGGGCCAGGGGAGGAGCAGCGGCGATCGCCGCCGCTCTTCCCCGATCGCCGAGGAATCGAGTGTGGAGATCTGCCCGCCTGTGTAAACACAAGCGGGCGGATCTCCTAAGTGACAGGCAGGGTCAGATTGCAGGGTTCAGCATAGTTGAACCCTCGATCTGTCCTTGTGTCACACAGTCACCTCCCCCCACACACGTTAGTAAGCACCAGGCATATATTAACCCCTCCCTCTCCAATAAAATTAACCCCTTCCCTGCCAGTGTCATTTTTACAGTAACAGTGCATATATATAGCACTGATTACTGCAGTAATGTCACTGGTACCCCCAAAAGTGTCAAAAATGTCAGTCAACGGTCCGATCTGTCCGCCGCAATGTCGCAGTCCCGCAAAAAAAAATCACAGATCACCGCCATTACGCGTTAAAAAAAACCACCAAAAATGACAGAAATCTTTCCCTTTGTTAGTAAACGCAATAACTTTTGCGCAAACCAATCAAAATACGCTTATTGTGATTTTGTTTACCAAACATAGGTAGCATAAAACAAATTGGCCAAAAATTTTTAAAAAATTTGATTTTTACATTTTTTTGGAGGGGAATTTCATATAAAAAAATGTTAAAAATATTTTATATATATATTATATATATTTTATTTTATAGCGCAAAAAGTAAAAATCGCACAGGTGATCAAATACCACCAAAAGAAAGCTCTGTTTGTGAAAAAAGGGACGTAAATTTTGTTTGGGTACGGCGTCGCACGACTGCGCAATTGTCAGTTAAAGTTGCACAGTGCCGAATCGCAAAAAGTGGCCCAGACGTAAGACAGCAAAATCCTCTAGTGGTAAAGTGGTTAAGGGGGCTGAATAATTTTGCACGCCCAATTTTTCAGTTTTTTATTTGTTAAAAAAGTTTGAAATATCCAATAAATTTCGTTCCACTTCATGATTGTGTCCCACTTGTTGTTGATTCTTCACAAAAAATTACAGTTTTATATCTTTATGTTTGAAGCCTGAAATGTGGCAAAAGGTCGAAAAGTTCAAGGGGGCCAAATACTTTCGCAAGGCATTGTATATTGTTATATATCACCCCACTTCAATCTGTCATTTTGGGGGGCCACTGGTCTTTCACACCAGTTCTAAAAAAATGTTTCCAGTAACTTTTGTCACTGTGTGTAGCAGAGTTAACGCAGCGAAAGAGGCAACATTTCTGCAGTACCCAAATACACTATTATGAAAGTATATTGTTATATAACACCCCGCTTCAATCTGTCATTTTAGGGGGCCACTAGTCTATCACACCAGTTATAAAAAAAGATTTCCAGTAACTTTTGTCACTGTATGTAGCAGAGTTAACGCAGCGAAAGAGGCAACATTTCTGCAGTACCCAAATACACTATTATGAAAGTATATTGTTATACAACACCCCGCTTCAATCTGTCGTTTTGGGGGGCCACTGGTCTATCACACCAGTTATAAAAAAGATTTTCCAGTAACTTTTGTCAATGTGTGTAGCAGAGGTAAAGCAACGAAAGAGGCAAAATTTCTGCAGTCCCCAAATACACTGTTATGAAAGTATATTGTTATATAACACCCCGCTTCAATCTGTCATTTTGGGGGCCACTGGTCTATCACACCAGTTATAAAAAAAAATTTCCAGTAACTTTTGTCACTGTGTGTAGCAGAGGTAACACAGCGAAAGAGGCAACATTTCTGCAGTACCCAAATACACTATTATGAAAGTATATATAACACCCCGCTTCAATCTGTCATTTTCGGGGGGCAACTGCCTATCACACCAGTTATAATACTTTTTTCTAATTGCGTTTGTCAGTCTTTGTAGTTGTAGTATCGCTGCAGAATCACTCACCAGTCACAATGCTGCACAATACAAATCCACTATAATATGCTTTCTATATTAGAAAGTATATTATAAGTGTATTACTCCCCTATATACTGCACACCAAACAATAGTACACCTATACCAGTCCTTAAAAGGACTTTTATGGACCTATTAGCTAGCGATTTGTGTCACTAGCAATCTGTCTCCACACAGCAAACCTCTCCCTACACTGACAAAATACAGAATGTAAAATGGCAGCCAGATCAGGTCTATTTATAAGGTAGGGGGTATGTCCATGTGCTGAAATGTCTCAATTGGCTGTCCTGTACCACCTGATGGATGTGTCATGGCAATGTAAAAGAATATGGCAGTCGCAAATATCGCCATATGTTCGCATGTTCGGCGAACAGCGAACAAGCAAAGTTCGCCGCGAACCGACTGCTGGGCGAGCCACAAGGCCATCTCTATTGGTGGATACTGCTGGTTGGTACTGCTGGCTAGTACTGCTGACTGGTACTGTTGGTTGGTACTACTGACTGGTACTGTTGGTTGGTACTACTGGCTGGTACTGCTAATGGGTACTGTTGGTGGGTACTGCTGGTAGGTACTGCTGGTTGGTACTGTTGGTGGGTACTGCTGGCTGGTACTGCTGACTGGTACTGTTGGTTGGTAATACTGACTGGTACAACTAGCTGGTACTTCTGGCTGGTACGTACTGCTGGCTGGTACTTCTGGCTGGTACTGCTGATTGGTACTGTTGGTTGGTAAAACTGGCTGGTACTACTAGCTGGTACTTCTGGCTGGTACGTACTGCTGGCGGGTACTTTTGGTGGGTACTGCTGGCTGGTACTACTGGCGGGTACTGCTGGCTGGTACTATTGACAGGTACTGCTGGCTGGTACTACTGGCGGGTACTGCTGGCTGGTACTATTGGCAGGTACTACCAGGCTGGTACTGGCGGGTATTACTGGCAGCCACTGATGGCTGGTACTGCTGGTGGGTACTACTGGCTGGTACTGCTGGCTGGTTTTACTGTGAAAAAATATTGATAAAGTGAGCTATCCTGAATGATGTTGCATATGATACAAATATCAAATACTGTGTATATGTTGCCTAAACCAGGTAACAATGTACCTGTATACAAATAAACACAAATCAAATTGTATATTTGACCACCCCTATAGTATATAGTACTGCTGTTTACCTGCTCAACTCAACTGAGCTCAATCTTCACTCCTTCCTCAGGATTCCTGCACGTATTGCTGGCTGATGCTGTCCCCCAGGCGGGTATAGCTGATGGCTGCTCTAGGCTGTCTTGGTGGGTACTGCCGGCTGGTACTGCTCGCAGGTAATTCTGGCTGGTACTGTTTGTGGGTACTGCTGGCTGGTACTGTTGGTGGGTACTGCTGGCTGGTACTGGTGGTGGGTACTGCTGGCTGGTGCTGCTGGAGGGTACTGCTGGCATGTGCTGCTGGTGGGTATTGCTGGCTTTTATTGCTGGCTGGTACTGCTGGCCAGTACTGCTGGCTGGCACTGCTGGCAGGTGCTTCTGGTGGGTACTGCTAGTAGGTACTGCTGGCTGGTGCTGCTGTCTGGTACTGCTGGTGGGTACTGCTGTCTGGTACTACTGGCTGGTAAACCGCAGTACTATATACTATAGGGGTGGTCAAATATATAATTTGATTTGTGTTTACATGTATAGAGTTAAATTGTTACCTGGTTTAGGCAACATATACACGGTATTTGATATCCCGTTTACTACCGTGTACTGCTGGTACTACTGCCTGGTACCGCTGGTGGGTACTGCTGTCTGGTATATCTGGCTGGTACTGCTGTCTGGTACTGTTGGTGGGTACTGCTGGTTGGTACTACTGGCGGGTACTGCTGGCTGGTACTGCTGGCAGGTACTGCTGGCTGATGCTACTGGCGGGTACTACTGGCTGGTACTGCTGGCTGATTTTACTGTGAAAAAATATTGCTAAAATGCGCTATCCTGAATGATGTTGCATATGATACAAATATCAAATACTGTGTATATGTTGCCTAAACCAGATAACAATTTAATGGTATACATATAAACACAAATCAAATTATTTTTCTATAAAAAAAAAAAAATACGTCCAATCTGTGTGACAGTGAAAAAATAAAATAAACATTTATCTATTCCAAATACAATAGATGAAACACAATATCTTCTGTGGAGCATCAAATAATTTAGTAGTGTAAAGTAGAAAATAGTCCAGTCCCATGTGTGAGAAAATAAATACCACAACCAGTGGCACGGGGTGAGCCGTGTGAAATTAAATTTATCCAGGTGCTCACAAATCCACCCAGGTGTGAGATGAGATAATGGATGTTTACCAAAAGCCTGCTGACAAGCAGCAGGATATAAACTAACTCTTTGGCTCAGGAATTAGTGTTGAGCGAACACGGACTGTATTATTCGTGTTCGTACCGAATAATTGGATTTTTTGTACCCGAACACGGACACGGACACTTTACTGTATGTTCGGGTAAAAATCCGTGTTCGGTCGTTTTATTTCCGGGTTTTGCATGCTTTGGCGCTCTTTTCATGGCGGGCTTTCAACAGCCAATCAACAATCGTTTAACTGGTGTGCCTTAAGCCATCCCAGCCATGCCTGCAAATGTCTCAGTAGCTGTGATTGGCCGTCTGAAGCATGTGACCAAGTCTTTATAAGTTCGAGGCAGCCGCAGCGGCGTCATTATGCTGCTTAGATTCAGGGACAGAGCACACATCAACGTGCTGGCTGCTGATTAGGGAAAGATAGGCAGGAAAAAACCATTTGTGTCCGGATAGAATTGAGGGACAGGTCGGAGTGTTTAGGCAGGGCGAGTTGTAGGCATTTTAGGGATAGAGTCTGCTGAATTATATAGGGTCAGTGTCTTCTACAAACTACAATCGATATTGCTGTGTGGGGGGTGGGGTCTGCACTCAATCCTGATCTACGATCTCTTCTCAATCCTGTTAGGGACAGAGTCTGCTGAATTTTAGGGAAACTGTGTTCTACAAACTACAATCGATATTGCTGTGTGGTGTGGGATTGGAGATAGGCAGGTGTCAGTGATCCACATCCATTTTTCTGTGTGTGAGCTGCAGTGAACACAATCTTTTTGGGCTGCAGTGAACACAATCTTTTTGGGCTGCAGTGAACACAATCTTTTTGGGCTGCAGTGAACACAATCTTTTTGGGCTGCAGTGAACACAATCTTTTTGGGGTGCAGTGAACAAAATCTTTTTGGGGTGCAGTGAACACAATCCTTTTTGGTGTGCAGTGAACACAATCTTTGTGGGGTGCAGTGAACAAAATCCTTTGTGGGGTGCAGTGAACACAATCTTTTTGGGGTGCAGTGAACAAAATCCTTTTTGGGGTGCAGTGAACAACATCCTTTTTGGGGTGCAGTGAACACAATCTTTTTGGGGTGCAGTGAACAAAATCCTTTGTGGGGTGCAGTGAACACAATCTTTTTGGGGTGCAGTGAACACAATCTTTTTGGGGTGGAGTGAACAACATCCTTTTTGGGGTGCAGTGAACAAAATCCTTTTTGGGGTGCAGTGAACAAAATCATTTTTGGGGTGCAGTGAACACAATCTTTTTGGGGTGCAGTGAACACAATCTTTGTGGGGTGCAGTGAACACAATCTTTTTGGGGTGGAGTGAACAACATCCTTTTTGGGGTGCAGTGAACAACATCCTTTTTGGGGTGCAGTGAACACAATCTTTTTGGGGTGCAGTGAACACAATCTTTGTGGGGTACAGTGAACAGAATCTTTGTGGGGTGCAGTGAACACAATCTTTGGGGGGTACAGTGAACACAATCTTTGTGAGGTGCAGTGAACACAATCTTTGTGGGGTGCAGTGAACACAATCATTGTGGGGTGCAGTGAACTCAATCTTTGTGGGGTACAGTGAACACAATCTCATACTGAAGGTTTGAGGGTGCTGCCTGTTCCATACTCCCCCTACTCCTCATCTAGCCTTTTAGGGGTACAAACAATAGTAATTGGGGCCTAGTGTGGTTGTGTACGTGTGATATACATACACTTTTTTGGGATCATATTTTCTATTCCGCTATTTAATCAAAAACCTTTGGGGATCAGTTAAATTGGGGGATAGTCTGTGTTGGTACGTGTGAGAGAGATCCACCTTTCCAAGTTGTTGGGGTTCATCTCATACTTCTGAAGGTTTGAGGGTGCTGCCTGTTCCATACTCCCCCTACTCCTAGCCTTTTAGGGGTACAAACAATAGTAATTGGGGCCTAGTGTGGTTGTGTACGTGTGATATACATACACTTTTTTGGGATCATATTTTCTATTCCGCTATTTAATCAAAAACCTCTGGGGATCAGTTAAATTGGGGGATAGTCTGTGTTGGTACGTGTGAGAGAGATCCACCTTTCCAAGTTGTTGGGGTTCATCTCATACTTCTGAAGGTTTGAGGGTGCTGCCTGTTCCATACTCCCCCTACTCCTAGCCTTTTAGGGGTACAAACAATAGTAATTGGGGCCTAGTGTGGTTGTGTACGTGTGATATACATACACTTTTTTGGGATCATATTTTCTATTCCGCTATTTAATCAAAAACCTCTGGGGATCAGTTAAATTGGGGGATAGTCTGTGTTGGTACGTGTGAGAGAGATCCACCTTTCCAAGTTGTTGGGGTTCATCTCATACTTCTGAAGGTTTGAGGGTGCTGCCTGTTCCATACTCCCCCTACTCCTAGCCTTTTAGGGGTACAAACAATAGTAATTGGGGCCTAGTGTGGTTGTGTACGTGTGATATACATACACTTTTTTGGGATCATATTTTCTATTCCGCTATTTAACCGCTTCCATACAGAGCAGTTAGACACCCTTCCTGCCCAGACCAATTTTCAGCTTTCAGCACTCTCACACTTTGAATGACAATTGCTCAGTCATGCTACACTATAACCAAACAAAATTTTTATCATTTTTTTCACACAAATAGAGCTTTCTTTTGGTGGTATTTGATCACAACTGGGGTTTTTTTTTTTCGTGATATATGCAAAAAAAGAGCAAAAATTTTGAAAAAAAAACACTTTTTTTTAGTTTCAATTATGAAATTTTGCAAAAAATAAATTTTTCTTCATACATTTGGGCCAAAATGTATACTGCTACATGTCTCTGGTAAAATTAACCCAAATTAGTGTATATTATTTAGTCTGTGTGAAAGTTATTGAGTCTAGAAGCTATGGTACCAATTACTGAAAATTGATCACACCAGATGTACTGACTGCCTATCTCCTTTCTTGAGGCCCTGAAATGTCAGGACAGTACAAATACCGACCAAATGACCCCTTTTTGTAAAGTAGACAGTCCAAGGTATTTAGTAAGAGGCATGGTGAGTTTTTTGAAGTTGTAATTTTTTCCCACAATTCTTGGGAAAATGAAGAAAAAATTTTTTTTTTCTTTTTTTTCCCACAAAGTTGTCAATTTATAAGCTATTTCTAACACATAGCATGTACACAGCAAAAATTACACCCAAAAATACATTCTGCTACTCCTTCCGAGTATGGCGATACCACATGTGTGAGACTTTTACACAGCCTGGCCACAAAAAGAGACTCCACGTCCAAGAAGCACATTCAGGCGTTCTAGGAGCATAAATACACATAAAACTTTCTTACTACCTATCACACTTTTCAAGGCCCTAGAGCACCAATACAATGGAAAAGTCCACAAAATGACCCCATTTTGGAAAGCAAACACTCCAACGTATATTCTATGAGGCATTATGGGTCGTTTGAACATATCATTTTTTTCCACAGGTTTTTGGAAAATGTGGGAAAAAAATGAAAACTTTTTTTTTTTACACAAAGTTGTCAATTTATAGGATATTCCTAACACATAGCATGTACACAGCAAAAATGACACCCCAAAATACATTCTGCCACTCCTCCTGAGTATGGCAATACCACATGTGTGAGACTTTTTCACAGCCTAGCCATATAGAGGGGCCGAACATCCAAGGAGCATCATCATGCATCCTAGCCACTTGCCTAGGCCTATTTTTGACATTTGGTGTTTACAAGCTAAAATCAGTTGTTTTGCTAGAAAACTGCTTAGAACCCCCAAACATTATATATTTTTTTTTAGCAGAGACCCTAGAGAATAAAATGGAGATTATTGCACTATTTTTTATCACACCGTATTTGCGTAGCGGTCTTCCAAACGCAGTTTTTTTGGAAAAAAATCACTTTTTTTAATTAAAAAATAAGAAACCAGTAAAGTTAGCCCAATTTTTTTCCATAATGTGAAAGATAATGTTACGCCGAGTAAATAGATACCCAACATGTCATGTTTCAAAATTGCGCACGCTCACGGAATGGTGACAAACTTTGGTACTTAAAAATCCCCATAGGCGACAATTTAAAAATTTCTACAGGTTGCCATCTTTGAGTTACAGAGGAGGTCTAGGGCTCAAATTATTCCCCTTGCTCTAACGATCGCGGCGATACCTCACATGTGTGGTTTGAACACCGTTTACATATGTGGGCGGGGTTTCTGTATGCATTCGCTTCTGCGCGCGAGCTAACGGGGACAGGGCGCTTTAATTTTTTTTTTTTTTTTTTTTTACTATTTATTTTATTTATTATTTTTTATTTTTACACCGTTTAAAAAAAAAAAAAAAAAATTGATCATTTTTATTTCTATTAAAAGAAATGTAAATATTCCTCGTAATAGAAATAGGCACGACAGGACCTCTTTTTTGTGAGATCTGGGGTCAAAAAGTCCTCAGATCTCACAAGTACACTAAAAGATAGAAAAAAAAAAAAAAAAATAATAATTATAATATAAAATGAAAAAAAAAAAAAAAAGGACCTTTAAACTGGTTGCTAGGCAACAACATTTTCCGTAGCTCCGGTCCTCCAAGACCATAGAGTCAAGTGAGGGCAAGCTTGCCCTCACTCGACATCCTGTCTGTGAGGATTCGGGACCGGATCGTTTTCCCCGCTGCCGGCGGGTCCCGTAAGCGGGGAAAAGGACCGGAACGCGTCGGGAGGGGGGGGGCGCCTCTTCCGCCATCCCGGAAGGGTGATCCCACGGCGAATCCGCCGCTGGGACCACCCTTATCGGAAAGTCAACCGTCCACCGTTTAAAAAAATACCAGGGTTATGGCAGCTATCTGCTACCATAACACCGGTATTTAGGTTTAAACGGACGACGTATATAAACCTTTTTGGACTTGGACATGGTGGCTGTATGAAGGGTGACAGGTACTCGGGTACTTTGTTGGGCAGGTGACAGGTACTCTGGTACTGATGAGCAGGTGACAGGTACTCGGGTACTCTGATGGGCAGGTGACAGGCAGGTGATAGGTACTGATGAGTAGTACTCACTGACTGATAGGTGATAGGTGATACTGTACTGATGGGTACTGATGATCAGTACTGATACGTGATAGGTACTGATGAGTACTGATGAGTAGTGATGGGTACTGATGAGCAGGCGGCAAGTACTTGGGTACTTCAGGCGTCAGGTACTCTGATGAGCAGGTGGAAGGTACTCGGGTACTCTGATGGGTAGGTGACAGGTACTCAGGTACTCTGATGACGGGTACTCCGTTGACAGGTACTCAAAGTACCCGAGTACCTGTCATCAGAGTACCCGAGTACCCGTCATCAGAGTACCCGAGTACCCGTCATCAGAGTACCCGAGTACCTGTCATCAGAGTACCCGAGTACCCGTCATCAGAGTACCCGAGTACCTGTCATCAGAGTACCCGAGTACCTGTCAGAGTACCCGAGTACCCGTCATCAGAGTACCCGAGTACCCGTCATCAGAGTACTCGAGTACCTGTCATCAGAGTACCCGAGTACCTGTCATCAGAGTACCCGAGTACCCGTCATCAGAGTACCCGAGTACCTGTCATCAGAGTACCCGAGTACCTGTCAGAGTACCCGAGTACCTGTCATCAGAGTATCCGTCATCAGAGTACCCGAGTACCTGTCATCAGAGTACCCGAATACCTGTCACCAGCCCATCAGAGTACCCGAGTACCTGTCATCTGAGTACCTGATGACAGGTACTCGGGTACTTTGATGGGCTAGTGACAGGTGCTCTTTATTGGGGTGGGGGGCAATCAGTGTGTTTGGGGTGCACTGTACTTGGTAACTAGCTGTTACCACAATCTCCTCTTTACACAGGATCAGTATGTGAGGAGGAGAACACGGTGACAGCTAGTTACCGTGTTCTCTGTTGACATTTGTGACCGGCTGTGATTGGACACAGCCGGTCACGTGGTAAAGAGCCAATTTCATTGGCTCTTTACCTAGATCGGGGATCGACTCGGTCCGAGGGACGAGCCTCGTCCCCGATCGCTGCTCTGCGCGCCCCCGGGGGCGCGCATTGCAGAGAGAACGAGCGGCTCGTGCTGGAGCCGCTCATGTGATCGGCTGTGATTGACACAGCCGATCACGTGGTAAACAGCCAATTTCTATTGGCTGTTTACCTTGATCAGTGATGGGCTATGTCCGAGGGACGAGCCTCATCCCTGATCGCGCCGCTGCGCGCCGCCGGGGGCGCGCAGTAGCAGCTAGAACGGGCCGACGTCATATGACGGCGGCCCGGATCTAGACAACCACCTTGCCGACGTCATTTTACATGACTCGGTAAGGAAGTGGTTAATCAAAAACCTTTGGGGATCAGTTAAATTGGGGGATAGTCTGTGTTGGTACGTGTGAGAGAGATCCACCTTTCCAAGTTGTTGAGGTTCATCTCATACTTCTGAAGGTTTGAGGGTGCTGCCTGTTCCATACTCCCCCTACTCCTAGCCTTTTAGGGGTACAAACAATAGTAATTGGGGCCTAGTGTGGTTGTGTACGTGTGATATACATACACTTTTTTGGGATCATATTTTCTATTCCGCTATTTAATCAAAAACCTTTGGGGATCAGTTAAATTGGGGGATAGTCTGTGTTGGTACGTGTGAGAGAGATCCACCTTTCCAAGTTGTTGGGGTTCATCTCATACTTCTGAAGGTTTGAGGGTGCTGCCTGTTACATACTCCCCCTACTCCTAGCCTTTTAGGGGTACAAACAATAGTAATTGGGGCCTAGTGTGGTTGTGTACGTGTGATATACATACACTTTTTTGGGATCATATTTTCTATTCCGCTATTTAATCAAAAACCTTTGGGGATCAGTTAAATTGGGGGATAGTCTGTGTTGGTACGTGTGAGAGAGATCCACCTTTCCAAGTTGTTGAGGTTCATCTCATACTTCTGAAGGTTTGAGGGTGCTGCCTGTTCCATACTCCCCCTACTCCTAGCCTTTTAGGGGTACAAACAATAGTAATTGGGGCCTAGTGTGGTTGTGTACGTGTGATATACATACACTTTTTTGGGATCATATTTTCTATTCCGCTATTTAATCAAAAACCTTTGGGGATCAGTTAAATTGGGGGATAGTCTGTGTTGGTACGTGTGAGAGAGATCCACCTTTCCAAGTTGTTGGGGTTCATCTCATACTTCTGAAGGTTTGAGGGTGCTGCCTGTTCCATACTCCCCCTACTCCTAGCCTTTTAGGGGTACAAACAATAGTAATTGGGGCCTAGTGTGGTTGTGTACGTGTGATATACATACACTTTTTTGGGATCATATTTTCTATTCCGCTATTTAATCAAAAACCTTTGGGGATCAGTTAAATTGGGGGATAGTCTGTGTTGGTACGTGTGAGAGAGATCCACCTTTCCAAGTTGTTGGGGTTCATCTCATACTTCTGAAGGTTTGAGGGTGCTGCCTGTTCCATACTCCCCCTACTCCTAGCCTTTTAGGGGTACAAACAATAGTAATTGGGGCCTAGTGTGGTTGTGTACGTGTGATATACATACACTTTTTTGGGATCATATTTTCTATTCCGCTATTTAATCAAAAACCTTTGGGGATCAGTTAAATTGGGGGATAGTCTGTGTTGGTACGTGTGAGAGAGATCCACCTTTCCAAGTTGTTGGGGTTCATCTCATACTTCTGAAGGTTTGAGGGTGCTGCCTGTTCCATACTCCCCCTACTCCTAGCCTTTTAGGGGTACAAACAATAGTAATTGGGGCCTAGTGTGGTTGTGTACGTGTGATATACATACACTTTTTTGGGATCATATTTTCTATTCCGCTATTTAATCAAAAACCTCTGGGGATCAGTTAAATTGGGGGATAGTCTGTGTTGGTACGTGTGAGAGAGATCCACCTTTCCAAGTTGTTGGGGTTCATCTCATACTTCTGAAGGTTTGAGGGTGCTGCCTGTTCCATACTCCCCCTACTCCTAGCCTTTTAGGGGTACAAACAATAGTAATTGGGGCCTAGTGTGGTTGTGTACGTGTGATATACATACACTTTTTTGGGATCATATTTTCTATTCCGCTATTTAATCAAAAACCTTTGGGGATCAGTTAAATTGGGGGATAGTCTGTGTTGGTACGTGTGAGAGAGATCCACCTTTCCAAGTTGTTGGGGTTCATCTCATACTTCTGAAGGTTTGAGGGTGCTGCCTGTTCCATACTCCCCCTACTCCTAGCCTTTTAGGGGTACAAACAATAGTAATTGGGGCCTAGTGTGGTTGTGTACGTGTGATATACATACACTTTTTTGGGATCATATTTTCTATTCCGCTATTTAATCAAAAACCTCTGGGGATCAGTTAAATTGGGGGATAGTCTGTGTTGGTACGTGTGAGAGAGATCCACCTTTCCAAGTTGTTGGGGTTCATCTCATACTTCTGAAGGTTTGAGGGTGCTGCCTGTTCCATACCCCCCCTACTCCTCATCTAGCCTTTTAGGGGTACAAACAATAGTAATTGGGGCCTAGTGTGGTTGTGTACGTGCGAGATACATACACTTTTTTTGATCATATTTCCTATTCCGCTATTCAATAAAAACCTTTGAGGATCAATTGAATTGCGGGATAGTCTGTGTCGGTACGTGTGAGAGAGATCCACCTTTCCAAGTTGTTGGGGTTCATCTCATACTTCTGAAGGTTTGAGGGTGCTGCCTGTTCCATACCCCCCCTACTCCTCATCTAGCCTTTTAGGGGTACAAACAATAGTAATTGGGGCCTAGTGTGGTTGTGTACGTGCGAGATACATACACTTTTTTTGATCATATTTCCTATTCCGCTATTCAATAAAAACCTTTGAGGATCAATTGAATTGCGGGATAGTCTGTGTCGGTACGTGTGAGAGAGATCCACCTTTCCAAGTTGTTGGGGTTCATCTCATACTTCTGAAGGTTTGAGGGTGCTGCCTGTTCCATACCCCCCCTACTCCTCATCTAGCCTTTTAGGGGTACAAACAATAGTAATTGGGGCCTAGTGTGGTTGTGTACGTGCGAGATACATACACTTTTTTTGATCATATTTCCTATTCCGCTATTCAATAAAAACCTTTGAGGATCAATTGAATTGCGGGATAGTCTGTGTCGGTACGTGTGAGAGAGATCCACCTTTCCAAGTTGTTGGGGTTCATCTCATACTTCTGAAGGTTTGAGGGTGCTGCCTGTTCCATACCCCCCCTACTCCTCATCTAGCCTTTTAGGGGTACAAACAATAGTAATTGGGGCCTAGTGTGGTTGTGTACGTGCGAGATACATACACTTTTTTTGATCATATTTCCTATTCCGCTATTCAATAAAAACCTTTGAGGATCAATTGAATTGCGGGATAGTCTGTGTCGGTACGTGTGAGAGAGATCCACCTTTCCAAGTTGTTGGGGTTCATCTCATACTTCTGAAGGTTTGAGGGTGCTGCCTGTTCCATACCCCCCCTACTCCTCATCTAGCCTTTTAGGGGTACAAACAATAGTAATTGGGGCCTAGTGTGGTTGTGTACGTGCGAGATACATACACTTTTTTTGATCATATTTCCTATTCCGCTATTCAATAAAAACCTTTGAGGATCAATTGAATTGCGGGATAGTCTGTGTCGGTACGTGTGAGAGAGATCCACCTTTCCAAGTTGTTGGGGTTCATCTCATACTTCTGAAGGTTTGAGGGTGCTGCCTGTTCCATACTCCCCCTACTCCTCATCTAGCCTTTTAGGGGTACAAACAATAGTAATTGGGGCCTAGTGTGGTTGTGTACGTGTGATATACATACACTTTTTTTGGATCATATTTTCTATTCCGCTATTTAATTTAACTGGGCCTCCATGCGAGACCTGTGTGCCTTGTTGCGCTGTTTTGAGTACTCCACCAACATGGCCAGTGGCAATGACGCCGTTCTCAGCTTAACTATCCCACTTCTATGCCTCCTTGAAAAAACAATTCGGGCGATGATGGAAGAGGATGTGGCACAGGATGAGGAGGAGGAGGAGGATGAAGAGGTAACATTTCCAAGGCTTTCAGGGCAGTCATTCGCAAGGGGCTCCGAGGGTGGGTTCCTGCACACGCAAACGCCAGGGACGCAATTGTCCAGCAGGGGCACAGTTCTGGAGGATGAGGAGGATGAGGAGGAGGAGGAGCTGGAGGAGGAGATGGAACCATGTTCACAGCAGGGTGGCACCCAGGCCAGCTCATGGCCATCACTGGTGCGTGGCTGGGGGGATACAGAGGACACGGACCATACACCTCCCACAGAGGACAGCCTTTCGTTGCCTCTGGGCAGCCTGGCACACATGAGCGATTACATGCTGCAGTGTCTCCACAACGACCGCCGAGTTGCCCACATTCTAACTTGTGCTGATTACTGGGTGGCCACGCTGCTGGATCCCCGTTACAAGGACAACGTACCGTCCTTAATTCACTCACTGGAGCGCGATCGCAAGATGCGCGAGTACAAGCGCACGCTGGTAGACGCCATGCTGCTGGCATTCCCATCTGACAGCGGGGCCACAGTGGAAGCACAAGGCAGAGGAGGAGGAGGAGGAGGTCGCCAACGCAACCAGGGCACCGCCAGCACCTCAGAAGGCAGGGTTAGCATGGCCGAAATGTGGAAAAGCTTTGTCAGCACGCCACAACAAACAGCAGCACCAGCAGCTCAGATGGAACGTCTTAGCAGGAGGCAGCATTTTACCAACATGGTGGAGCAGTATGTGTGCACACGCCTACATGTAGTGAATGACGGGTCTGCCCCCTTCAACTTCTGGGTCTCCAAATTGGGCACATGGCCTGAGCTTGCCCTTTACGCCTTGGAGGTGCTGGCGTGCCCTGCAGCCAGTGTATTATCTGAACGGGTATTTAGCACGGCTGGGGGCGTTATAACAGACAAGCGCAGCCGCCTGTCCAGAGACAATGTGGACAAGCTCACGTTCATTAAAATGAACCAGGCATGGATCCCACGGGACTTTTCCGTACCTTATGCAGAATAGCAATGGATACCGACCTTACCCACCCATTGTTCCATTTTTGCTCTTTCTCACTCTTTTGGGGTGTACCCTCATTTAAAATTTGTGAAAAGAAGCAGTGTTGGCTACCTCGTCCTCCTCCTCAGGGCCAGATTAATGTAGGGGCTATTGGAGCTGCAGCTCCAGGCCCCTACCTTTTATATAGGCCCCGGGTTGGCCATATTCACTGTTACCGCTCTTCTGTCACTTGTAAACACAGAAGTCTGGCTTCTATGCTCGCTTCCCCAGGCAGCACCCTCAGAACCTCCCCACACAGCGTGAAGGCCGGACAAGGAGGGACAGTTGGCGATGCATGGATGTGTTTATGGGCTTCAGAGACAGCATCCCATGTTGAATTAGGCATGCATGGCTGCACCCTTCCTCCTCTGGGTGCATGGCAAGGCACGGCCCTAAGGCCCTTCAAAATCCTCAGCACCAAGCCCATGATGCTGTTAATCCGGCCCTGGTCCTCCTCCACCGCCGCTTCCACCTACACCGCCCATAGGTGTGCGCAGCCTATTGCATTAAGGTGTGCACCCCAAAGTTGAAATACACATGCATGTGTTTGCCAGCAGGGAGAGTAATGTATCGGGGCCATGTACCTGTAGGCAAGGAGAAATAGAGCAGAGCAGGTCCCAGGGAGATCTTTCCCATCTCCTCACTGGCAATGCTATGTGCCCTAGGTGATTAGGGTGTGCCCAGGCACACCCAGCACACCCTGTGCGCACGCCTATGTCACCGCCACATCCACCACCACCTTAACCTCCCTCCTACTCCATATGGGCCTCGTCCTTCAGAGATGAAGAAGAACATTGTTTTATTTTTCTGTTTTTTTTTGTTGTTTTAAGTTATTTCCCTATCCACATTTGTTTGCAGAGCACTTGCCATGCTCTTAATTACGTTTTGCTGCCATTTGCAGCACTCTAGCCCTTTCCTTTGGTGTTTTAGAGCCATTTTAGTGCCTTAAAGTTCGGGTCCCCATTGACTTCAATGGGGTTCGGTGTCCGGGAAAAGTTCGGTAAAAGTCCGGGACACGGACCCGGACTTTTTTTTAAAGTTCGGCCGAACCCGTCGAACACGGACATCTAGGTGTTCGCTCAACCCTACTCAGGATGAAGTTCCAATGTATGTCATAATCCAGCACCGAGATGTATAGCAAGGCAACAGGTACTCTCCATAAAGGGTGATAACGTACAAAAAAGAAACTGAGTGCATTATCCTTAAAACAATCCAAATTTATTGCTAATATGTTGCGCTTACATCCAACACATGGTATAAGGGCTTTCACGAAAAACGACAAACATGGCCACCTGCAGTGTGGACCGTGTGAGAGTGACGAGTGTGGCTACTCTGTCCGACGTGTTTCCCCTTCTTACAGGCGTCAGCTGGGAATGGAGGTGGTTTTACTGGCTGGTACTGCTGGCAGGTACTTCTGGCAGGTACTGCTGGCTGGTATGGTTGGTGGGTACTGCTGACTGGCACTGTTGGTGGGTACTGCTGACTGGTACAGCTGGTGGGTACTGATGACTGGTACTACTGGCTGGTATTGCTGGTGGGTACTGCTGGCTGGTACTACTAGCTTGTACTGCTGGCTGGTACTACTGGCTCGTACTGCTGGTGGGTACTACAGGCTGGTACTGTTGGGTGATTTTACTGGCTGGTACTGCTGTACGGCTAGATGGTACTGCTTGTGGGTAGTGATGAGCCGAACACCCCCCAGTTCGGTTTACACCAGAACACCGCAAAAAGAGGAAAAGTTAATTCGAACAAACGAACCCCATTGAAGTCTATGGGACTTGAACCTCGAAAATCAAATGGCCTCATTTTGAAGGCTTAAATGCAAGTTATTGCCCCAAAAAAGTGTATAGTGGTCCGGGTCCTGATCTGGGGAACATGTAGCAATGAAAAAAAAGTTTTTAAAAACGATCGCTTTTAAAGGAGCACTGATTTACTGATTTTAATGAGGCTTAAAGTGAAACTATATAAATGAAAAATTCCTTCAAATATTGTGCCTGGGGGGTCCCCTGAATGTGCCTGTAAAGTAGTGCATCTCTATGATGTATGTAGCCTGCTGCAGCAATACTGACATTTCTAAAGCAAAAAATATCATATTCAAATATACATATGTAACAGACTTACCTGACTTCCTGTTCCTCGTTCCATGTTACCTGACTTCCTGTTCCTTGTTCCATGTGTGGCCCCACCCATCCTTTAATTAAGGCGTGAACGTCATTCCCTCAGTGTCTCAGCAACACATCAGACGCTGATGATCAGCTCCCTCAAGCCGTTCATCACCTGTGACTGTATTAGACTACCTCCGTCCTTTCTCCTTTCTACACAACTTCTTGGATCACTGCTCCATCTACTGGCAGAACAGTGTACTACAATTTCAGCTAAACTACAGTTTCCCATTAACCACTTTACCACCGGAGGATTTTGCTGTCTTCCGTCCAGGCCACTTTTTGCGATTTGGCACTGTGCGACTTTAACTGACAATTGCGCGGTCGTGCGACGCCGTACCCAAACGAAATTTACGTCCTTTTTTTCCCACAAACAGAGCTTTCTTTTGGTGGTATTTGATCACCTGTGCGATTTTTACTTTTTGCGCTATAAACAAAAAAAGAGCGTTTATTTTGAAAAAATAACAATATTTTTCACATTTTTTTATATGAAATTCCCCCCCAAAAAAATGTAAAAATCAATTTTTTTTTAAATTTTTGCCCAATTTGTTTTCTGCTACCTATGTTTAGTAAAAAAAATCGCAATAAGCGTATTTTGATTGGTTTGCGCAAAAGTTATTGCGTTTACTAACTAAGGGAAAGATTTCTGTCATTTTTGGTGTTTTTTTTTTAACGCGTAATGGCGGTGATCTGCTATTTTTTTTGCGGGACTGCGACATTGCGGCGGACAGATCGGACCCTTGACTGACATTTTTGACACTTTTGGGGGTACCAGTGACATTTCTACAGTAATCAGTGCTATATATATATGCACTGTTACTGTAAAAATGACACTGGCAGGGAAGGGGTTAATTTTATTGGAGAGGGAGGGGTTAATGTATGCCTGGTGCTTACTGACGTGTGGGGGGGGAGGTGACTGTGTGACAGAAGGACAGATCGGATGTCCAGCTATGCTGAACACTCCGATCTGTCAGTCCCTGTCACTATGGAGATCCGCCTGCTGTGTTTACATACAGCGGGCGGATCTCCAGACTCGATCCCCGACGATCGGGGCAGAGCAGCGGCAATCGCCGCTGCTCCTCCGCTGGCCCGACTCCCGCTGTGAATGAACACAGCGGGAGCGAGCCTCCGGCGGCGCGCGAGCGCCGCCCACAAGGGGCGGAGTCCAGCGACGTAGGTCTACGTCGCTGGACGGGATCGCGGCACTTTGCCGCAGTAGCCTCCATGTAAGCGGAGGTAAAGTGGTTAACTGAGCTAAACAGCAAGTATATTGCCTTGAGCTAAATTGCTTCCTCTGCTAAAAAAAGTCTCACTGTGATGTTACTGTAGCCTGTATGACCAGACCTCACATTGGTAAACATAGCTCCGTTACTGAGTGGTTGACTTCCGCAGCTGAGATCCATATGGTTTATTACGTGATTGTTACAGGTTGCTGAGACCTTTAAAATGGATCCAGCGGAATTAACCGCACATGTAATGAACCTGAATCAGAGGTTAGAGACTCTTACCCAGACAGTAACTGAGTTACAACAGGAGAACCAGACTCTTAAAACCTTGCTAGCGGGTCGCACAGCCCTCCCCATAAATCCTGAACCCAAGATCAGTCCCCCTGACACTTTTTCTGGGGATAGGAGGAAATACCGGGAATTTATAACTTCCTGCCACTTACTTTTTGACCTCAAACCACGCATTTATTCTACCGATAGAATTAAAGTTTGCACAACCATCTCTTACTTAAGGGGGGAGCCCAGAGCTTGGGCCAGTATTTTTCTTGAGAAGAATGACCTCATACTAGTGTCTTTCCCTGCTTTTTGTACTGCCTTGGCACTTCTTTATGATGACCCCAGTAAACAATCCACTGCAGAAACTGCACTTCGTTCCCCTAAAACAGTGCAAGAAACCGGTTGAGGATTATGTTGCAGAGTTTAAATGCTGGGCTACTGATTGTCAGTGGAATGACTGTGCGCTTCGTAACCAGTTCCGAATCGGACTTTCAGAAACCATTAAGAATGAACTAGCCCGCATTGATCTACCTCCTTCCTTAGAGGCATTGATTACAATTTGCATTCCATTTAAACCTACCTACGTTGAATCTGAAGTACCTATGGAGATTTGCTTCATTCGTGGGCCATTGACTCCCATGGAAAGGGCTAGAAGGAAAGAATTGCATTTATGCATGTATTGTGCAGCACCTGGGCATACCGTAGAAGCATGTCCAATCCTTAAACAAAAACCTAGGGGTGAGTTACTCTCTGTTAGTTAGTCTGATACATCACATAGTATGCAGCATAACTACATTACTATTTGCTTAACTTTACAGTGGGATCAAGAAAGGATTAATGTCAACGTTCTGGTCAATACAGGGGCCACAGGGAATTTCATTGATATTGACCACTATAGTATTGACCACTATAGTATCATGTAATAAAATTCCATTTATGCATAAGACAGTGCCTGTGTCCGTGAGGGTTATTGATGACACAGTATTAAATACAGGTCCTGTCACAAAACAAACACAACCAATCCTGACTATAATCATGAACAACCACAGGGAATTTATATCATTTGACATCATATCTTCTCCCCGTTGTCCCTCAGCTTGCAATTCAATTCCTTGTATTGCAAGGAGACCTGTTTAACCTCCCTCAACACATACCCCGCATATGCGTTAAACAGCGCAGAGACGAAAACCTTGATACCACCTCCCTATATGGATTTCAGTGACGTCTTCTCTAAAAAGAAGGCTGAAGCACTACCACCCCATAGGACCTATGACTGTCCCATAGAACTTCTACCAGACAGTAAGATACCATTGGGACATATTTACCCCCTTTCACAGCCTGAGTTGGTACATTTAAAACAATACCTTGATGAGAACTTGAAAAAAGGGTTTATACGGCCCTCCACTTCACCTGCAATGTTTTTCGTCCGTAAGGATGGAAGTCTGCGGCCTATAATAGACTACAGACAATTGAATAAAATTACAATTAAGAACAGGTACCCATTTCCATTAATCCCTGAACTTCTAGAGCGGTTACAGGAAGCTACAATTTTCACAAAGCTTGATTTAAAGGGTGCTTACAATCTCATCCGCATCAAAGAAGGTGATGAATGGAAGACAGCTTTCCGAACTCGGTACGGCTTATATGAGTACTTAGTGATGCCAGTTGGCCTCTCCAACGCCCCTGCAACTTTCCAATATTTCATCAATGATTTTTTTTGAGACCTCCTAGACATCTGCGTGGTTGTTTATCTTGATGACATATTGACAACAACCTTCAAGACCATCACAGACACGTTAGATGGGTATTGGCTAGGTTAAGAGCTCACAACTTGTATGCCAAGCTTGAGAAATGTATCTTTGAAGCTGAAAAGATCTCCTTCCTTGGTTACTCCATTTCCAGGGAAGGAATTCAGATGAAAAACAACAAGGTTGATTGTATATTGAACTGGCCAACACCAAACAGTAGAAAGACAGTTCAAAAGTTTCTAGGATTCTCCAATTTTTATAGGAAGTTCATACGGAATTTCTCCCACATTGCTAGACCTTTGACCCTCTTAACCAGTAGTAAAACCAAATTTCTGTGGAATAGCCAAGCCCAAGAGGCGTTCCTAGAACTTAAAACCAGATTCTCTTCTGCACCTATTCTCAGATTACCTGACCCGAATCTGCAGTACATACTTGAGGTTGACGCCTCTCAGGTTGCAATCGGAGCAGTACTATCCCAAAGACCCAACTCTTCCTCACCAATACATCCAGTTGCATTCTTTTCCCGCACATTAACCGGCCCAGAACAGAATTACCCAATTGGCGAAAAAGAACTTCTAGCCATTAAGGCTTCTTTAGAGAATTGGCGTCATTTAATAGAGGGTACTATACTACCGATAATTATCTACTCCAATCATAGTAACTTACAGTACATACAGCGATGTAAAACTTTATCCGCCAGACAGATAAGATGGGTGTTCTTTTTTGATAAAATGTGAAGTAATCTATTTATATAAGATTACCTTAAAAATTATTAAAGATTTCAATCTTTAATAATTTTTAATAATACTGCCATTAACACATTTTTGTAAGCAAGCGCTATAGGTAATCTTATATAAATAGATTACTTCACATGTGAGCACTTGCACTTTACTATAGCAGCTGCAAATCACATTTATTTGATTAGTTATTTGACCAGGTCTTCACAAATTCATAGGTCTTTCCACGTGGGGCAGGAAATATACTTGGTATATTTTACCTCTCTTTTGTTCTTTTTTGATAGATTTAATTTCAACATAACGTATAGACCAGGATCTAAGAATGGTAAGGCTGATACCCTATCCAGACTAGTTGAAGGGTCGTCCTCCAATTCTTCTTACAATAGCATAATACCACAAGAGAAATTCATTAGCGTTTTGGACTCACTCAAAGGAGAGTTTAAACAAGCCCTCTTACAGGAACAACCCAAAATAAAGTTACAGAGTGATGATGAAGGGATTCTTTATAAAGGGTCGAAACTCTATGTTCCCACAAAACTCCGCAGTAAGATTTTGCATATCAACCATGATCTCCCTCTCGCTGGACATCCTGGGGTAAGGAAAACTTTGGAATTAATACGAAGAGATTATTGGTGGCCTGGGTTGTACCAGACTGTTCGAGATTATGTTGGTTCCTGTGAAACTTGTGCACGGTCCAAACATGACACTGGTTCACCATTTGGTCAGCTTATTAACTCACCCATACCAAGTAAACATTGGGAGGCTCTTTCCATGGATTTTGTTGTGGATTTACCCTCTTCGGGCGGTTACACCACAGAGTTTGTTGTGGTGGATACCTTTACTAAAATGGCTCATTTAATTCCGCTTAAAAAAACTTCCCACAGCAAAGGAAACTGCTACAGGCTTTATTGGAGAAATAGTGAGATTACATGGTCTCCCATTTTCTTTATGCTCTGATAGAGGTTCACAGTTTGTTTCAAAATTTTAGAGATCTCTCTGCTCTGCACTTCAAATTAAACATCAATACTCCAGTGCGTATCATCCCCAGACAAATGGGCAGACAGAGCGACTTAATAGAGTTTTGGAACAATACATTCGTTGCTCTTGTACTCATCTACAGGATGATTGGCATATATTCATTTCTCTTGCGGAGTTTGCGTACAATAATACGATTAGCTGCACTACAGAACAAACCCCTTTCTTTGCAAATTATGGGTACCACCCATCGTTTTTTCCATCACAAATGTTACCCTCCAAAAATCCAGCTTCTCACAAAACCTCCAGCAGCACTGAACGTCCGTTCGGAAAGCAGGAGTGGTCAGTAGCTCCATTGCATATTGAGCAAGTTCTGGCCAGTGGTCCATCCTCAAGACCCAGTAAGCCAGTGGATGCTCAGCTGGAAAGGTCTCCAAGTCTGCTCATGCACCAAATGATGGAGACGCTGCCGATGGTTGCTTAAACCTAACAGCCCTGGGTGCTGCTGAGGACAAAAGAACTGTTTAAAGGCATCGGTCAGCCGGCCGCCTTCTCCACCGCTCCTCCTTTGGCTGAACGATACCTCAGAAACACTTGTATGCACCTGTCATACAAGTGCAGAAAAATTAGGCCTAAACCAAAAACATCATTGGAAGCTAGCAGAATAAAGTTTGAGGAATAGGATAGGCAGCATATGCAGTCTTCAAGGGATGGCAGACCCCTAGCAAATTCAATCAGTTACGTCGGCATAAGCGACCCCGATAGTTCTTGTTGATCCAGGACTGGTTCATTTTGATTTGAAATTGTATATGCTATACAAGTGCCAAAAATTGGGCCTTTGACATAAGTGGTGCCTGAACACCATAACCAGGGCCTCACAGTTACTCTTGCTGGGTGTAGGAACGGGACCTGCTGGTAAGAATTCCATACAAATTTGAAATTGTATGTGCTATACAAGTGCCAAAAATTGGGACTTTGTGGTATGTGGTGCCTGAACACTGTAACCAAGGCCTCGCAGTTACTCGGTGCAGTAACGGGACCTGCTGGTAAGAATTCCATACAAATTTTAAATTGCATGTGCTATACAAGTGCCAAAAATTGGGCCTTTGCCGTATGTGGTGCCTGAACACCATAACCAAGGCCTCACATTTACTCTTGCTGGGAGCAGGAACGGGACCTGCTGGTATAAATTCCATACAAATTTGAAATTGCATGTGCTAAACAAGTGCCAAAAATTGGGCCTTTGTCGTAGGTGGTGCCTGAACACCGATACCAAGGCCTTGCAGTTACTATTGCTGGGTGCAGGAATGGGACCTGCTGGTAAGAATTCCATACAAATTTGAAATTGCATGTGCTATACAAGTGCCAAAAATTGGGCCTGTGCCATATGTGGTGCCTGAACACCGTAACCAAGGCCTCGCAGTTACTCTTGCTGGGAGCAGGAATGGGACCTGCTGGTAAGAATTCCATACAGATTTGAAATTGCATGTGCTATACAAGTTCCAAAAATTGGGCCTTTGCCGTAGGTGGTGCCTAAACACCGTAACGAAGGCCTCTCAGTTACTCTGGCTGGGTGCAGGAACGAGACCTGCTGGTAAGAATTCCATACAAATTTGAAATTGCATGTGCTATACAAGTGCCAAAAATTGGGCCTTTGCCGTAGGTGGTGCCTGAACACTGCAACCAAAGCCTCGCAGTTACTCTTGCTGGGTGCAGGAACGGGACCTGCTGGTAAGAATTCCATACAAATTTGAAATTGCATGTGCTATAAAAGTGACAAAAATTGGGCCTTTGCCATAGGTGGTGCCTGAACACTGTAACCAAGGCCTCGCAGTTACTCTGGCTGGGTGCAGGAACGAGACCTGCTGGTAAGAATTCCATACAAATTTTAAATTGCATGTGCTATACAAGTGCCAAAAATTGGGCCTTTGCCGTAGGTGGTGCCTGAACACCATAACCCATTACAGTTAGCAGGGCACAGGGACAGGGCCTTCTGTTAAAAATGACATACGACATTTAAATTGTATGCACCTGTCATACAAGTGCAGAAAAATTAGGCCTTGGGGGTTGGTAGTGACCTAAACTAAAAACATTGTTGGAAGCTAGCAGAATAAAGTTAGAGGAATGGGATAGGCAGCATATGCAGTCTTCAAGGGATGGCAGACCCCTAGCAAATTCAATCAGTTACATCGGCATAAGGGGCCTAATAGCTCTTGTTGATTCAGGACTGGTTCATTTTGATAAAAGTCAGCTGGTCAACAATGTCTGTGGACAGATGCACTCTTTTGTCCTTTACAAAACCTGCAGCACTAAACGTCCGTTCGGAAAGCACGCTGGAAGCAGGAGTGGCCAGTAGCTCCATTGCATATTGAGCAAGTTCTGGCCAGTGGTCCATCCCCAAGACCCAATAAGCCAGTGGATGCTCAGCTGGAAAGGTCTCCAAGTCTGCTCATGCACCATATGATGGAGACACTGGTGATGGTTGCTTAAACCTAACAGCCCTTGGTGCTGCTGAGGACAAAAGAACTGTTTAAAGGCATCGGTCAGCCGGCCGCCTTCTCCACCGCTCCTCCTTTGGCTGAACGATGCCTCAGAAACACGTCCAGAGAATGTTGACCTCCCAGTGTCTGGAAAGGCGGTACACAAATTTTTTTTCAAGGCCTCCTCAAGATGTTTCATCCTCTGCTCCCTCTGCGAAGGCAGGATGAGCTCTGCAACTTTAGCCTTGTAACGTGGATCAAGAAGGGTTGCCAACCAGTAATTATCCCTCTCCTTGATAGCACTAATCCTTGGGTCCTTTCTCAGGCTTTGCAGAATCAGGGAGCTCATGCAACATAAGTTGGAGGAGGCATGAGCTTCTGAGTCCTCTGGGTCACTAAGGATGACATTGTCAGCAGGAGCAACCTCTCCCCAACCACGTACAACTCCTGTGGTTTCTGGGGAATCAAAACCATCCCTTAAAGACTGCTGTATGCTATCCTCTTTCTCTAGATCCATGCTGCCGAAATCCTCATCCTCATCCTCCTCCTCCTCCTCTTCCTCCTGTGTGTTTTGTGGCCCTGCAGGAATGATATCTGAATAAAGGGGGCCTTGTGCGGAAAGGAAGTCCTCCTCTTCCTCCCACTGTTCTGCTTCAAGTGCCCTGTCCATAATTCCACACAGCATGCGCTCCAGCAGATAGACTAGTGTCACTGATGCATGCATCGTCCCGGCTCACCATCCTTGTTGCCTCCTCAAATGGTGACAGGATGATGCATACAACCATTCCTGGCTCAAGCTGCCGTGGCGTCAACCATCTCTGAGCCTGCCCCTGCAGAGCTGACAGAATCTCTGCACCAGTGAGACTCCTATCCCCTAGACAGACCAACGGAAGCACAGCATGGCATCTTTTAGCCTGACTGCTTGTGTAGCCCCTTAAACGCTTAGGGAGCACTGCTGCTGCAGAGGACAATTGAGCAGAAGAGGACATAAAGGAGGTGGTGGAGTAGCCTGATGTGGCAGAACCAGCACTAGCTTTTTGGAGGCGTGGTGGCAAAACAAGCTGCAACACTGAACCCTGTCCTGCATCCTTCCCAGCTGCCAGCAGAGTTACCCAGTGCGCCGTGAAAGAAATGTAACGTCCCTGTCCATGCCTGCTGGACCAAGAGACAGCAGTAATGTGCACCTTACTGCTGACCGCTTTGTCCAACGAGGCCAACACACTACCTTCCACATGAGGGTAGAGAGCTGGAATGGCCTTATGCGAAAATAAATGCCTTTTTGGGACCTGCCACTGTGGTGCAGCACATTCCACAAATTCACAAAAGGGAGCCGGCTCTACCAGATGAAAAGGCAGCAACTGCAATGCTAGCAATTTGGCCAAGCTAGCAATAAGATGCTGAGCTTGTGGATGGCTGGACAGTATTTCTTTCTACGGTTCAGCAACTGGGGTAGTGAAATTTGCCTGCTGCTTAAATCAAGCGGTGGTGTACTGCTAGCAGATTGCGTGCAAGTCTCTATGCCACTCATTGCTATACCATCATCCCTCTCAATGCTGGTATTTGAGAAGGCATGAGGTATAGTAGGGTTAGAGATCGCAGATGAGGAGCAAGGTGATGTATGCTTGTTTTAAACTGGTGCCTCTTTCAGGTGCTGTTGCCAACGGACTGCATGGCAGGTCGTCATATGCCTTGTCTAGCATGTGGTGCCCAGGCGGCTGGTGTTCTGGCCACGCTTGATACGCTTTAGACAGATGTTGCAAACAGCAACTCTGCGGTCTACTGCACAGATGCTGAAAAAAGCCCACACTAATGAACTTTTTGAAGTCTGCTGGGATTTTACAGCACCCTGCACCTGTGGAGCTCTGTGCTGACGCAATAGGTTGGCTAATGCTAGGGTAGCCCCTCGAGCACATCCTCCCTTGTTGGAGTTGTGCGTCCTCCTCATCCTCCCCCCTTCTCCTCCTTCTCCTCCCCCTCTATCCTGTCAGGCACCCAAGTACAGTCAGTGACCTCATTATTCCCTCTCTCCTCGTCACTGCAATCTTGGCAATATGCTTCAGCTGTGGCATCATGACTGCTGGTTTCTTGTCCGTCATTGTCACCCTCTCTCTCTAGGCTCACGTTTTTCCTTTCATCAACCTGGAAACCAACATCACAGCTTTGAAATTGCTGCGCATCCTCCAGGAGCATGTCACTGACACTATGATCGAATAGTGCAGGTGACTCCTCCGTGCATGATTGTGGGGTGACTTAAGGAGTAGCTGTGGAGAAGGAGCCTGTGGAATGGGCCACTTTGGTAGCTGCGGTGGAAGGCAAACTACTAGGAGTGTGGGTGTCAGAGGAATAGGAGGATGAGGATGGTTTATTGATCCACTCAACCAACTCTTCCACATGTTGTGGCTGAATAGCATGGGCAGCACTGTAAATAAAGGACGGGTGTGCCCCGCCTGCAGAGGATGCACTATGTCAACTGTAACCACCACTTTTCACAATGGACACAGAGGCTGCTTACCCTCTTTTCGTGGCCTGAGAGCGTCAGCCTCTACTTGTCGGCCTTTCGGACATGATGTTGATTCAGATTTATAAAGGGTATACACAACTGACCAATAGATACTCAATGACCTGACATGATGTAATTGATAGCCCTATAGATGTACACAAGTGACCTATTAATAATACTCTCACTGATATCTGATGTAATCTATAATCCTATAGATGGATGATCTGGGATGCTTATAGAATGTTCCACAACTGACCAATGAATTCTCTGACTGATATCTGAAGTGATCTATAATCAAATAGGTCTGTGAATATTATAGAATGTTCCACAGCTGACCACTCTGACTGATATCTGAAGTGATCTATAAACAAATAGGTCTGTGAATATTATAGAATGTTCCACAACTGACCAATGAATACTCAGACTGATTGGGCAAAGCTTTCATTGCTTCAGCCAACAAAGGCTTCCAATGCACAGTGCAGTGGCGCAATGCATTGTGGCTGTTCGGTGGGCTGAACAAACGGCCGAATGCCCTGACAATTCAAGTGTTCCTCAAACAGGTGAACAGCCAATGTTCGGCCTGAACTCAGGCTTGGGCCGAACTGTTTGCTTAACTCTAGTTATTACCAGGGCTTTTTTTCAGCGGGAACACGGGGGAACGCAGTTCCGGCACCTCCTTAACTGAATGTATGTAATGGCAAGGGGTGCTGGAGTGTGCTGGAGGGTCTATTGATACTGGGTGCTGGGGAATCTATTGTTGCTGGAGGCTACCTATTTTTGTGGAGGAAGGAGGTCTATTGTTTCTGGGAAGGTCTTCTGTTGCTCGTGTGGGATCTATTGTTGCCAGGGTGGGATTTTTGTTGCTGGGGGGTCAGTTGTTGCTTGGGGGGATTTAGTGTTGAGGAAGCAGTCTTTGTTGCGGGCTGTTGAGGGATCTATTTTTGCTGGAGTGGATCTGTTTTTGCAGGGGGTTTGTTGCTGGGGAGGTCTATTGTTATTGGTGGGTGATCTATTGTTGTTGGTGGTGGGTCTTATGTTGCAGGGGGTCAATTGTTGCTCAAAGGGATCTACTATTGAGGGAGGGGTCTGATGTTGCTGGCTGCTGAAGGGTCTATCGATGCTGACTATTGGGAGTCTATTGTTGCTGGGCTGGAACTATTGTCGCTGGGGTGTCCATTGTTGTTAGAGCTATTTTACTGCCTTTCTTATTATCATGAACAAATTCCATACAAAATACTTAGCACCACAAAATGATACATGGTTCTATATTCTCTAAAAAGGGTGGTACCGGGAGGTGGGTAAGGGATGGAACCAAGGAACGGTGCTTGGAGGTGGGTAGGGGACAGAGTTAAGGGGTGACTCAGAAGGGAGGAGTTCCTGCACCTATTCTCTGAGAAAAAAAGCCCTGGTTATTACTATTCACATATCACCCAATACAGGACTTTGATTATAAACATAGTGTCACAGTTAGTTTTTGAAACAATTTCGTATCACACAAGAATTATTGTGACATTGTGAAAAAGGCAAAGCATCGTATTTATCAAATGCAAAATTTTACAGAGCAAGCATATTATTCTGTCTATGAAAATGCAGGTAATCAGTGCTCAGTATTGAAAGTGTAGGTCCTATTGACAGGGTTTAAAAACCTAGGATGTTGAACAGTTAAGAGTTTGGACCTCCTGGCTATTAAATGGCATTGACCACACATACATGGCTTCCAGCGGCTTTGTTGAATGTTGTTAGTGGTCAGATTCAGACTGAATTAGGTCATTAGTCACTCCCTTTAGTGTGCTGATATTGGCCTGCTGGAAAAATCTTTACTAGATATACCACAAACTGTTTTGCTTTCAAAGTCTGCTTATTAGCTGTTTCTAAAGCCCCGGACACACAATCAGATTATCGAACAATCTGTCATCCGTTTTTTGTGGCATGCTAGTCTGATGTGGAAAGTGAAGAGGTTATTTTCATACGAATTTTCCCGTATGACAGAATTCTACTTCAGAAGTGATGTCATGTGTTGGATTGTTTTGTATGTGTTCTTTCGTCTCTGAGCATGCCTAGTCTTGCTCTTAAGATTTTTTTCAGTTGAAAACTGTACTATTGACATGAAAATCGGATGTTGTGTTGACGGGCGAAAAAATTTTATAGCCTGCACATCAGGATTTTTTCGGCCGAAAAGTCTGATTCGGCTGTCGAAAGCACCATACTGACAATCCGAAAATCGGCAGATCGGTTGTCTGACGAAATTTCCCTTCCCTTCCCTTATCGGGTGTACGGGCCTTTAAGCCCCGTACACACGCGTCGAACATTGGCAGGGAATTTTCGGCCAACGTCCGATCTGCCGATTTTCGGCTTGTTAGTATGATGCTTCAACTCCGATTTTTCGGCCGAAAAAAATCTGGTGTGCAGGCTATAAAATTTTTGTTGGCCGTCAACACAACGGCCGATTTTTGTGCAGTCAGTACAGATTTCGACAGGGAAAAGTCTGGGCATGCTCAGTGAAGAAAAAACACAAAGAAAACAAACCAACATGTGACATCACTTCTGAAGTAGAATTTTGTTGGCCGAGAAAATTTGTGTGCAGTCTAGGCACATTCCAACCAACAAAACACAACTTGGACAAAAGTCGGACGGTCGGTCGGCCGATAATCGTTGCGTGTGTACGAGGCTTTAGTCTTTATCACTACCAGAATATTGTATGTAAATGGGAAGTTTCTGCGCTATAAAATTAGACTCGTGTTCTATATCCAGCTACCAACATTTATATTGCATCAATCATTTTTTCTATCAATTATTATTTCTGATAGCGCTACACATATTGATTTTACTACCAGAATATTGTTAGAGTTTCTTGGATGGTTTTTACTTCTAATATATATCTTGTACCAGAATAATCCATGGCAAAAACATCAAAATAACAAGTTACCATCTATTGAAAGGCATTACTTTATTACACTGCTGAAAGAAATTAAAGGTACACTTTTTAATCAGAGAATAGCATCAAATCAATTAAACTTCTGGGATATTGATCTGGTCAGATAAGTAGAGGAGGTTACAAGAATAAAAAGGACCTGCAATGCCATTTCATATTAGAGTACACCTCCATCCCAATTGAATACATAGAAAAAGATAGAATTGCCCTGCGGGACTTTATATGAGGTGGACCCAATAGTAATTGGGTCCACCTCATATAAAATCCTGCAGGGCAATTCTCTCTTTTTCTATGTATTCAATTGGGATGGAGGTGTACTCTAATATGAAATGGCATTGCAGGTCCTTTTTATTCTTGTTTGCATTTTCGGGTGGAAGACACCCACATGCCCGCCTTTGGTCCTACACTGCCCAATTTTGCCATGCCACACCCCAGAATGGTAAATGGATATTTCATACACTAGCATCATCATACTATTAATGATGATTGTTTAACATTGTCATTCATACATGCTGGGATACAGTCCTTGGCTTTAGGTGCTCCCTATGGTGGTTGCCTCTAGCCTACCTGGGAGCTGCGATGCACTATTAGAGGAGCATCGCTCCCCTGCTGTCCCCTCCTGACAATTCAGGTGGGGCCACCTGTGCATCGGCGTCATGGTCCTGCGTTGCACGCAGTACGTCCGCTATGCGGTGTCATGCGATGCTATTTGCGGCGAGACCATCATCCAGGTGAATGGATGCCTGCATTTATCGCAGGTGTCCTCATATGGCTCCATATGCTGTATGGCAGGCAATTGTCTGCAATCAAATCACCTGAGACATGACGTTGGGGGCGGGACCCACAATGATTTGTAAGACATTTAAGGTGAGGATGAGTGATCACAGTCCAATCTTTGAACACAGGGTGGATACCAAACAACAGCATTAATTTCTTTATGGTAAGCACACGGCCACCATGCTATATTTGTTCACAGCACTTTCCATTCATTCACTCTCTACCTCTTTTTCTCCCCTTTTCTCCACTCTTTCTCTTCTCATGTCTTTATTTCATCACTTCACATATGCACTCTATGATGACTTATTTTCATTGTCATTACTCAGCCTTACAACAAATCTTTTCATCCTTATCCACTTGGTTTATTTTTATCCACCTGGGCACTTTCTTCACCCTTTTGGTTATTTCTTTTCATTCCTTGGTCCATATTCATGTCTCTGATACATTTAATATATATGATCATTATCATTTTGGCTGCTATCATACAGGAAGTAGCTGCTCACTTACCTACATGTATACTCTTTAATTTAGAGACTGGTAAGGTTTTTGATTGACATACCTACAACACATTCTCATTGCTCTCCTTGAGTCGATTACAATGCCTTTGGATCCTGCTCCCTCAGCTCCCATGTTGGACTATTTGGCCGCTGCCGTATGGAAGCACGGTTTAAGCACAATGACGTGGCTATATTTGTGAGTATGTTGTCTCCCCACATGGGTTATTCATACTCCAATAGCCATCAATCCTGCATGTTTATAATACAATAATAATAATAATTTATTTTCAGACTTGCCTGCACACTTACACTCCTGACGAGTGGGCAATGCGACCCATGAAACGTGCGTCGAGTTTCAAGATATTTGTATGGATGTGCATACTGTTACTGCTACAAGATATTTTATATATTTGTATGATCATGTTATGTTTTGTGCATGTCAAATATTCATGTTGTATTACTTTTGTATATTGGTTCTACACAATAAACCAGATACATTTCAACTTGAGTATTATGACTATTGGGTCCACCTCATATAAAGTCCCGCAGGGCAATTCTCTCTTTTTCTATGTAAGTAGAGGGGGTTGTTATTCAGTTTCAGCTGCTTTGGTGTTAATTAAATTAACAACAGATGCAGTAGATGGGCAACAATGAGTTGACCTCCAAACAGGAATGGTTTTACAAGTGGAGGCCACTGACATTTTTATCCCTACTCATCTTTTCTGACTGTTTTTCACTAGTTTTGCATTTGTCTAGGGTCAGTGTCACAACTATTAGCATGAGGCGATACCTGGACTCTAGGCAGTCCAGCTCCTCCAGGATGGCACATCAATATGTGGGTTTGCTGTGTCTCCCAGCACAGTCTCAAGAGCATGGAGGAGATTCCAGGAGACAGACAGTTACTCTAGGAGAGCTGGACAGGGCCGTAGAAGGTCTTTAATGCATCAGCAGGACCGGTACCTGCTCCTTTGTGCAAAAAGGAACTGGATGAGCACTGCCAGAGCCCTACAAAATGATGTCCAGCAGGCCACTGGTGTGAATGTCTATGAACAAAGAATCAGAAACAGACTTCACGAGGGTGGCCTGATGGCCCAACATCCTCTAATGTGCCCCGCGCTCACTGCCCACCACCGCAGGGCTCAATTGGCATTTGCCATTGAACACAAGAATTGGCAGGTCCACCACTGGCGCCCTGTGCTTTTAACAGATGAGCGCAGGTTCACCCTGAGCACATGTGACAGATGGGAAAAGGTCTGGAGAATCCATGGAGAACATTATGCTTCCTGTAAAATTGTTCAGCATGACCGGTTTGGTGATGGGTCAGGGATGGTCTGTGGAGGCATTTCCATGGAGGGATGCACAGACCTCTACAGGCTAGACAATGTCACCCTGACTGCCGTTAGGTATCAGGATAAAATCTTAGACCCATTGTCAGACCCTAAAATGGTGCAGTGGGTCCTGGGTTCCTCCTGTTCCTGGAGGATGAAGGAATTGATACCATTAAATGGCCCCCACCTTCACCTTACCTAGATCCAATAGAACACCTCTGTGACATTATGTTTCAGTTCATTCAACGCTGCCAAGTTGCACCTCAATCTGTTCAGGAGCTCACTGATGCCCTGGTCCAGATCAAATACCCTAGGACACCATCCATTAGGGGCATGCTGCAACGTTGTCAGGCATGCATACAAGCACATGTGGGCCACACAAACTACTGAGTACCATTTTGAGTTGCTGCAATGAATTGTCAGCAAAATGGACTAGCCTGCTGCATCATTTTTTCACTTTGATTTTCGGGGTGCCTTTGAATTAAGCCCTCAGTAGGCTGATCATTTTAATTTCCATCAAAAGATGTGGCATCCTTTTGTTCCTAACACATTACCCGGTCTATATCAGTATAGATATCTAGCATGTATTTTTCCCCATTGAGATCTGGTGTGTTTTCAAAGTGTTCCTTTAATTTTTTTGAGCAGTGTATATTTGGAGTTACAAATATGTAAAAAAATATATTTCTGAGAGAAAAGTAGAACCAAAGGATGCCAACAATGGAATCTGCTATTCGACACTGTGCCTTCATTAGCTTACTCATGCATTTCACAGAGAAGACCTGTGGTAGACATGGAAAAGCCCTTTAAACATAGTTGGTGTCTCAGCTGTCAGAGCCAGTAACAGGAAGTCAGTGCAGCTGAATTACAATTATTTGTACTATGTGGCTGAGCGACCAGTGCCCCCCTAGAGAACAGCTGAGCCGTGCAGCCCACAGAGAATGCTACACATAAAAACTCATCTGCTGGCACAGCCTGAGAGAATTTCGCATATCTTACTTTACATACTGGAGACTTTGCTTTTGCTAGCTCTCTGTAACTATATCTGTGTATAGTATTTTAAAACTGTATGAACATTTATAATTTAACAAAGTTTTGTGACTTTGAGGAAGCCAAACTGAGAAGTAACTTAAGGTGTGACTCAAACCCCTACTGGGCTATTGTTAGGCAGGGTGTGTGCATGTGTCATTATATGATATTTCCTGACAAGATAAGCCAGGAAATAGACCACTATCAATTTGTAGGCATCAGGGATGGGAAATCTGCTCTGGTTTGATTTGCAGGGGTTTGTCTGCAAATTCTAAATATATATTTAAATCCCATTACAGTCTATGGCGGCAAATCTTGATATTGGGTTTTGGCCATTTTAATTTGCTCAGTTTATGAGAAACAATCAGCGCTACCTCTCAAACCTACCACCCCTACCTAATTTCAGCTGAAAGTGAATTTTAGGGCAAAAAAATGCAATAAACTACGCACATTTTTGGTAAAAAAAATAAAAGATGAGGTTGCATCAAGTAAATAGATATCCAACATGGTACCCAACATGGTTATATTTATATAAAATAATGGATGTGGGGCCTTTTTGTGGGCATGGTTTTTTTTTGGGGGGGGGGGGCAAAATTTAATTCTCGGACCCAGGCAGCCCTGTACATAGGGGACAAAAAGTCCCCCATGTGATGTTTTTTAGGTGACAGGTGCTCTCTATTGAGACCCTACATGTCTCCTCTGGGCTCCACAGATCGCATTGCAAAACACCTTTTCCTGGCTAAACTAGCCAGGGACACCGTGAGCTTGACCCGGAAGTGACGTCAGCCACAAGAAGGGCAGGAGGGCACTCTTCTCCTTCCCCTCCAGCCGCCAGCACCCGCCATCTCACTCCTAGGCCCGCAGATGGGCAAGCGGATCCTGGAAAGCATGACAGGGTGCAGCGGCAGAGGGGGGGGTGCTGGCACCGGGGGTGTGTGTGAGCAATTGGGCGGCGCTGCCCGAATGCTTTCACCTGGCAGGCAGGAGTCTGCCTGTCAGTTTTACACACAATCCCAGTGGCTGCAGCTACCAGATTGTGTGTTAAACCCTCCACTGTCCGGTCTGTAGGATGAACGGAGCTGGCAGCAAAAATACTTGCAATAGTGGGCATTTAACAAAGCAAAATAAATATTTTACACCCTGAATACAGAGTAGAGGTTCCTTTTTTGATTTTTGGGAAAAACACCAATCCTTTCAACTACATAATTGGGAGATGTCTTTACGTTGTATGTGGTGTGACAACACTCTGCCCCTGTCTCCCACAATCTCCCACAAAAGACCATGTAGCCCCCTCCTAATGTAGGATGCTAATAATGCTATGTACATTTTGTTTTTGTCTCCTTCTGTAATTTAGGGAGCAGTGGTTGTTTGATCTGGTCTGTTCAGGGTTTCACAGGCAGGGAGTTTGATTGCTTCCCCCCTGCCTCTAGAAGAAGTTTAGAATATAATAAAATAAAATAGAATATAATATTTTCTGTGCTATGCTATTCTATTTTTTCTATCCTATTCCTTTATCTTCCATTCTATTCTGTTAAATTTGATTCTATTTTTTTCTATCCCGTTCCTTTATTTTTGTTCTATTATATTTTGTTCTATTTTTTTATATTATTTTCTGCTATGCTTTATTACATTCTATCCCATTCTATAAAGCAGCCTAAGTAGGAATCATGATCCTATATCACATTTATACCTTTCTGTCTGCCCCTGTCTCTCACAATCTCCCACAAAAGACCATGTAGCCCCCTCCTAGTGTAGGGTGCTAGGTAAATTTTGTTTTTGTCTCCTTCTGTAATTAAGGGAACAGTGGTTGTTTGATCTGGTCTGTTCAGTATTTCACAGGCTAAGAATTTGATTTCTCCCCCCTGCCTCTAGAAGAAGTTTCTATAACTGATGTAGGGAGAATTCAAATAACAAGCCTGAATGCTGATCAGGGCCTAGCCAAGGTGTGCCCAGATGGTGGCTGGCAAGCTGATAAATGGTCTGAAGCTCTTGAGAGATTGTGTTTTCCCAGTAGTTCCAAGCCTCAGGGAGCTTTTGAGTAATGCCCCTGAACTGATTTCTGGTGACTGTGTGCTTTTTGGATATACTGTAAGTACCAGAGGTTGGTTGGACTAAGACAGCTCTCATAGGGTCTCCGATACTGGCCATTCCCTTATCCTCATCAGTCTCATGTCCTATACAGAAGTGTCCTTCTGTACTGTGCAGTGTTCATGAGATTGCACTGAATAGAATAGAATAAAACAAAATATAATAGAATCTATTCTTCCTATGCTGTTCTATTTTTTCTATCGTATTCCTTTATTTTTCATTCTATTATATTATGTTCAATTCTATTTTTTTTTCTGTCCCGTTCCTTTATTTTCAATTCTATGCTATTATATTGTATTTTTATTCTATTCTATTCCATTCTGTTTTATTACATTTTATCCCATTCTATAAAGCAGCCTAAGAAGGAATCATCATCCTATATCACTTTTATACCTTTCTGTTATTGTTGCAATATTTTTTCCATTTCAAGTTCAAATTCATATTCAAATTTAAATTAATTTGTTCATTCAAATTCAGATAATTAGTTTTGTTATAATTAATTTTAGATTTGTTGAAATTCATTACTGTTGTTATTTGGAAATTCGGATACATCCGAAATCTTGAATATTTAAATTTTCGTCCGAATTTCGATTTGTAATTAAATGAATTGCATGTCCTTTAGAGATGTTCATGGTTGAAAATTTTGTATGTTTCAGATTTGTTTGTTAAGTTAATAATTTTGTTTAGTCATATTTGTTATGTTTGAATGATTCATTTTTGGAATTTGTTTCGTATATTCTCAATAATAGAGTCACATTTGAAAACTCAATTTGAATTTGAAAATGAATTTGAAATTCAAAATGGAAACATATTGCAATAAATACAGTAAGGTAAAAAAGTGAAATAAGATGATTCCTATTTAGGCTGCTTTATAGAACATACTATAAAAGAATATAATAGAATATAATAAAATAGAATATAATAAAATAGAATACAAAATATTCTATTCTATTCTTTCATTTTCTATTTGTCAGGAACAGGTGTGACCAGAAATGCGTGGACTTCAACAGAGAATACCAGGCACAAGTAAAATGTAAAATAATATTATTCATTTAAAACCTATCCTACCCCATCCTCCTCCTTATTGGCCAGTAAATGAATTATGTGTAGCACTGCCCCCATGGGGGTTGCTGAGTGTAGCCTTTCCTGGGCCTCCCTCTGATTATCCTGCAGCAGACACTTTTCACCAGACCATCTGCACACTCTCCCGCTTGTTATCCAATGATCAGTCTTGGGGGGTTCATTTTTTGGTATTTATTGGTAGAACTTGGATAGGAGAAGGGATTAGTGGGATACTCCAACTTTAACTATACACAAAGGAGGACAACTCTCACTTGGCCTCACTTGATTGAAGTGAATTGCAGAATCTGCGCTGAACCACACTGCTTTTGTATGGAAGGAAAAGTAATTTGCTCACTCTGGCAGCAGACTCAATGAACACTGAACCTTCAGGACACTAAGCAGTAACCTCTTTAGCTTGCACCATCCACTGACTTCACTAGCTTGAAGGAATGGTCCTCACTCAACAGGCCCTTAGACGTAAATCTGTACTCACAGCAACCAGGAACAGATTCCTCCAGGTAAATCCCCCTCTCAGTCAGCTCTGCAGGACATCTGGGTTGAAGCTTCTGTAGCTCTGACCCTCAGGTCGTCCACCTGGGGGCGCATGGCAGCTTATACAGAGGAGGGGCAGCAGCCCCCTCCCTCTGGGACCCCGCTCTCCAGTCGAAGACCCTGTGCACACATGCGCTCTTGGTATAAATAAAGTCACCCAGCATGCCTTGAGGCACTTTCCTCTGCCAATGGTCAGGACTGTATTTACACCCATGCTCCCATTTGTCAGGTTTCCTCCCACTGTCCAATATGCTCTGTCCTTGGATTACTGCTCCCTATTCCCCCTGTTAAGAAGGGAAACCCAAAAGCGATGCCCTCTCTAGCACATACCTAGGAGAGTGCTACATATGCAGAGATGGCTAATATGGTGATGAAATTGAACATTAATTTGGCCATTCCACAAGCTGCAAATAGGATGGGCTTGCCTGGAACCCATTGGTACACCTGAACCACAAACCTTATTCCTAACAAGCATGTTTCACAGAATAAAACTGACACACCCTCTTTATAGTCAAATTGCTATATTTTCCCTTTCTGTATATCATATTATTACTGCCAACCAGTGTGTTGTAAATGGGTAGCTTTTATAAAGTGATCTTCAATCAACTGCCACGTTGACAATGGAAAATACGAGAAGCTTAAAGCAAACCTGTATTGAAAAAATACATAGGTGGCTTTTGACCTCTCCTTTTACAATTGCTAGTTGTCTGGCTGAAGCTGAATTATGGGAAAACACATTTTAGAACTATCTTATCTGCCAAAGAATTTCTACTTCTTTTTAGCCACTATTGTGTTCGTAGCTGAGACCTAATTAATGTGTCCATATATTGAGAGCAATCACAACACAAAGTTATTTGAACACTGATTATATATTGTAGAAAATGAATAGGCACAAACGGAGCAGTTATAGCAATGGTACTACATATGTTGTAGACTGTACAGTTCTTCAGGCAGAAAAAGTTATGCTTCTAAGTAGGGCAGATTTCCAGTAGTAATATGATACACACTTACAGATTACAGGATGCCAAAGGATCACTTTCCTTGGAGAGATAGTAGTATTACTAAGTCATACTGCAGTCCCCAAAAGTCTCTGCTGATATGGGCAACACAGTGGCCAAGTGGCTAAACACACTGCCCAGCACCACAAGGGTCAATGGTTTGAATCCTAACCATGGCACTACATGCTTGGAGTTTGTATGTTCTCCCTGTGCCTGCGTGGGTTTCCTTCCACACTCCAAAGACATGCTGGTAGGTCAATCGACTCTAAATTGTCCCTAGTATGTGTGTGTAAAAATGTTAGGAACCTTAGATTGTAATTAACAGTAGGAGACTTCCAAAAAACAACGGGTACCTTTCCCTAATGCTCCTCCTACTCTGTCCCTGAATAACATCTCCTTCTTTATGGTACTAGATGGCCACTCAAATCTTGCGGGATTTTGATATCCAATAGAATGCATGCCTTCCCCAAGATGGCTGTCTGGAGCCCATAGCAAAAAATATTCCTCAATGGGCTCTTGCCAGCCTAAAGAAATGGTACAGTGCAACCTTCAGTATGCATGATATACTGCAGCCTACGCCTGCCTACACTTCCCCCCCTCTTAACGGATGCAGCCTTCTGCATAACAGATAACCAAACACATTAGGAAAAACAGCAAAACATAAACAACAAAAAGGTTTCACAAAATATAGTCAGAATATTTAGAGGGGCATAAGTTATCTGGTATACTGTGCAAGGAGGAAGTTTCCACTGTCCACCTAACCATTTGAAGGAGGAACATCCTCGACAGGAAATTTCAAGACTCTGGGAACAGGGGATAGCTGTTCATCCTAATGATCATCACTCACAGGCAGGGCATTCTTGATCTGAGGATTTGGAGTTCCTGGAGTAAAATATTACAGTTCATTCTGGGTTTCTGGACTGAGGGATTGACTCTCAGTTAGTGTCAATACCACTCTAGTGGAGCCTCCAGAATTGGGGCAACTCTTTTATTCCAAAACCCCTGAGGGTTGTGGAGAACAATGGAAGGGTGTCTGCATCAAAGGCACAAAGTTTCAGCAGATTCTGATAAAAGAATTTCTAAAGCTCTTTCTGATCTTCCAAACATCATACACAGGATGATTTGGAAAGGGTTGCTTTTCAATGGAATTTAACTACTTCAGCTCTGGAAGGTTTTACCCCCTTAATGACAAGGCCATTTTTTGCGATTCAGCACTGCGTTATTTTAACAAAAAATTGTGCAGTCGTGCCATGCTGTACCCAAATACAATTTATGTTTTTTTTTTCCCCCACAAATAGAGCTTTTGTTTGGCGGTATTTGATCACCTCTGCGGTTTTTAGATTTGCGCTATAAACAAAAAAAGAGTGACAATTATGAACAAACACCATATTTTTTACTTTCTGCTATAAAACATTCCCAATAAAAAATTTTTAAAAATCTATTTTTTTTTTATCAGCTTAGGTCAATTTGTATTCTGCTACATATTTTTTGTAAAAAGTGTATTTTAATTGGTTTGTGCAAAATTTACAAACTACGGGATAGATTTTTGGACTTTTCATTTCTTTTTTGTTTTTATTAGTAATGGCGGCGATCAGCGATTTTTAGCGGGACTGCAACATTGCAGCGGACAGATTGGACCCCTAACTGACATTTTTGACACTTTTTGGAAACCAGTGACACTAATACAGTAATCAGTGCTAAATAATATGCACTGTTACTGTATAAATTACACTGGCAGGGAAGGGGTTATCACTGGGGGTGATCAAAGGGGTTAATGTATGCCTAACTGTGCTTACTCACTGTGGGGTCGGGAAGGGCTCTGTGACCGCTGAGACCGCGTGCACAAAATCACGTAGATCTACGTGATTTTGCGCAGCCGAGCCGCCCTGCCACAGTATATTTGCATAGGGCGGTCGGCAAACGGTTAAACAAGGTTCCCATTGGGGCTCCAATTTACTGCCCCACTCATAATTGGCGTTGGGCCAACAGTTCAGATGGAGTGAACACTCAAATTTGTGGGACGCTCAGCGAGATGTTCGCCCGCCAAGTGCCCCACAATGCACTACGTGCTGCACAGTGCATTCTAAGCCCTGATTGGCTGAAGCAATGAACCTGACCACTGGGAAGTGTCCTTAACAATTACTGGGCTTCCCCGCTGACAGCTGATGGGAAAAAAAAAACTTTGCCAGCAATATAAAAATGGGGAAAAAATGGCATGGAGGTCCCCTCCTATCCATAGCAGCCCTTTGGGTTTAGTATGGATTTTGAGAGGAACCCACATGCCAAAATTTTTTAAAAAATTGCGTGGGGCCCCCCAAAATCTATACCAGACCCTTATCTGAGAATGCAGCGTGGTAGGCCAAAAAAGGGGGTGGTGAGCAAAAGCCCCCCTCCTGAACCATACCAGACCCAGGCTCTGCCCCCCCAGATGTGAGCGACTTGTTGCTCTGGAAGCCCACATCGTGGATCTAGAGAGCACAGTGACAAGACTGCGTGGCATCTACAACCTGGAAAGGAGCTTGGACTTTACCCATCAGGCGCTGGCAGGGGTCAGCATAGAGGAGGGAGGAATAGAGGAGACGCAAGCAGCAGAGGTACGCAGCTGGGTGACTGTTAGGAATGTTAGGGGGAGGAGAGTCAGGGAGGCCAGTCCTGAGTTGGTACACCCTAACATGTTTGCCGAGTTGCAGGTTGAGGGGGATATCAACTCAGGGGTGGCAGAGCTGGAGCATGCACCCTCCCCCAGCTGCCAGGGGAGGGACGGCTCCAGGAAGAAGGGGGGCCGTAACTCAGGAAAGGTTAGAAAGGTTGTGGTAGTGGGGGACTCAATTATCAAGAGGACAGAGAGGGCAATCTGTAAAAAAGATCTCGTGAACCGAACAGTTTGTTGTTTACCGGGCGCCCGAGTTCGGCACATCGCAGATCTGGCAGACAGATTGATGGGGGGGGCTGGGGATGACCCAGCGGTCATGGTGCATGTGGGCACTAATGACAAAGTTAAAGGTAGGTGGAGGATCCTTAAGAACGATTTCAGGGACTTAGGTAATAGATTGAGGAAAAGGACCTCCAAGGTGGTTTTCTCTGAAATACTGCCTGTACCTCGAGCCACACCAGAGAGGCAGAAGGAGATTAGGGAAGTTAACAAGTGGCTGAGGAATTGGTGTAGGAAGGAGGGGTTTGGGTTCCTGGAGAACTGGGCTGACTTCTCAGTCGGCTACCGGCTCTTTAGTAAGGATGGGCTGCACCTTAATGGGGACGGTACAGCTCTTTTGGGGAGAAAGATGGCCACCGAGTTGGAGGGGCTTTTAAACTAGGAGACGGGGGGGAGGGCTCAGAAGTAGAATCAGTCAGGAGGGAGCAGAGGACTGAAGGCAGTTGTAGGGTCAGCAGCGACATTAGGTCAACAACATCAATTGGCGGGTCTGTGCGGGAAAACAGCAGACCAAACAAAAATAAACATAACCGCCAATCACGTTTAACTTCCGTAAAACTAAGAGGGGTATATGCTAATGCCAGGAGCCTAGCTAATAAGATGGATGAGTTGGACATGTTAGTACATGAGGAGGACATAGACCTTGTGGGAATAACAGAAACTTGGTTCGACCCCTCACATGACTGGCTGGCAAATATCCAAGGGTATTCTGTGTACCGGAAGGACAGGGTAGGAAAAAGAGGGGGAGGGGTATGTCTCTATGTCAAGAACAATATAAAGGTGCTAGAAAGGAGTGACATTACGGATGGGATGAGCATGGATTTAGAATCTGTGTGGGTTGAACTCGATAGGGAAGAAGATAAGGGAAAAGTAGTTGTGGGGGTTTTCTATAGGCCACCTAACCAAGGGGAGGAGGTAGAGCTGGAATTTTTAGCACTAATAGGTAAAGCGGCAAAACTGGGATCAGTCATCATATTGGGGGACTTCAATTATCCCGACATTGACTGGGAAGAGGGGACTGCACACTCGCATAAGGCCCGTCTATTCACGGAAACCTTACAGGATAACTACATGTCACAGTTGGTGGATTCCCCTACTAGAGAGAATGCAATCCTGGATCTATTGATCACTAATGACCCAGACATAATCTCGGAGGTAGGAGTCCAGGACAATCTGGGCTCTAGCGATCACAGGATGATCACATTTAGTATAAATAACAATATAAAAAGGCAAGTGGGGAACATAAGAACCCTAAACTTCAGAAGGGCAGACTTTCCAAAATTGTACTCAATGATGGAAAGGGTAAACTGGGACCAAACCCTGGGATCCCTGACCACTGAGGAAAAATGGGAATGCTTTAGGAACATATTGGGCAAAGGCATCTTGCAGTGCATTCCTATGGGGAATAAATTTAGAAGAGACAAAGCCAAACCTGGCTGGCTAAACCGTAGCGTTAAAAAACTTATTAGGGGAAAAAAATTGGCCTTCAAGAAATATAAATCAGAGGGCACAGTATCGGCCTTCCAGCAATACAAGGAGGAAAATAAGAAGTGTAAACACGAAATCAAGATGGCTAAAATCAACTTTGAGAGACAAATAGCGGAGGATAGTAAAAAAAACCCAAAGAAATTCTTTAAATATATCAACAGCAAAAAAACTAGGGCAGAGCATATTGCACACATAATTAACGATGATGGGAGGATGGTTACAGAGGACACTGAAAAAGCAACCGTGCTGAATGCTTTTTTCTCGTCAGTCTTTACGCAGGAAAAGGAGGGGTACACTGACCATGACTGTATGGTTAGTAGTAATACACAGGACTTGCCACTATGGCTAACAGAGGGGGAAATCAGGGAAAGACTGGATAAACTTAACACAAACAAATCACCAGGCCCGGATGGCGTACATCCGAGAGTGCTCAAGGAACTCAGTATGGTTATATCTAGACCACTGTTCCTAATCTTTGCTGACAGTATTAGGACAGGAGATGTACCAGGGGATTGGAGGAAGGCTAACGTGATTCCGATATTCAAAAAGGGCCAGAGACATATCCCGGGAAATTATAGGCCTGTCAGTTTGACATCAATAGTATGTAAACTTCTGGAGGGGATGATAAGGGACTATATCGTAGAGTATGCTAAAGACAACAACATCATCAGTAGTAACCAACACGGGTTTACAAATGGGCGTTCTTGTCAAACCAATCTCTTAGCATTCTACGAGGAAGTGAGCTGTGAGCTAGATAGGGGCAGACCAGTGGATGTGGTGTACTTGGATTTCGCTAAGGCGTTTGATACAGTTTCCCACAAGCGCTTAATTTATAAAATAAGGTCTGCAGGTATCGACAGCAGGGTTTGCTCTTGGATACGGAACTGGCTAAAAGGCCGTGTCCAAAGGGTGGTAATAAACAGCGCATACTCAGACTGGGCTGAGGTAGTAAGCGGGGTGCCCCAGGGCTCAGTCCTGGGACCAACCTTGTTCAATTTATTCATAAACAGCATTGAGGACGGGATCAGTAGTTCGTTATCGATTTTTGCAGATGACACAAAATTGGCCAGGGCAATAACTGCAAAGCATGAAGCAGATATCCTACAGAATGACCTGGACAAAATTACGGAGTGGGCAACGACATGGCAAATGAGGTTTAATGTGGAGAAGTGTAAGGTTTTGCACTTGGGGACCAAAAACATAAAAACACAATACATGTTAGGAGGGGAACCCTTGGGGGACTCAAAAATGGAGAAAGATCTGGGAGTCTTGGTTGATGATAGATTAGGCAACAGCATGCAATGCCAAGCGGCAGCTTCCAAAGCCAACAGAATATTAGCATGCATAAAGAAAGGGATGTATTCCAGAGATAAGACTATAATCCTTCCACTTTATAAAACTCTGGTCCGACCGCATCTGGAGTATTCTGTCCAGTTCTGGTCGCCAGTCCTCAGGAGGGATGTGTTGGAGCTGGAGAGAGTCCAGAGAAGGGCAACTAAACTAATTAGGGGATTGGAGGACCTTACCTATGAAGAGCGGCTGCAATCGCTCGATTTATTTTCCCTGGAGAAGAGACGTCTGAGAGGGGACATGATAGCAATTTATAAATATCTTAATGGGGATCTCAGCTTAGAAAAAAAGCTGTTCATTCGAAGGAATTGCATGAGGACTCGAGGACATACAATGCGATTAGAGGAGAAGCGTTTTAACCTCAGGCAACGTGGGGGGTTCTTTACTGTTAGGGCTACAAGATTGTGGAATTCTCTACCACAAGAGGTGGTTTCTGCGGGTAGTATGGTGACTTTCAAAAGACTCTTAGACTTACATCTCAAGGATCAGGAGATAAAGGGCTATGTTAGATGATTACAGTCACACACACCTACACAGGTTGAACTGGATGGACTATTGTCTTTATTCAACCTCACCTACTATGTAACTATGTAACTATGTAACCACAAAGCATCATGTTGATGGGAACAGGGGCCTCTTCCCCACAACAGTGAGCGGCAGTTGTAGGGAGTCTGCAGGCAGGGGGTTTATCAGAATCTGGAAGCACCCTATAACAATGGGGTTCCGACTCCCCAGATCCCCGCTCTGCATGTGAATTAGTATGGGGTACATTGTATCCCTACTCATTCACCACAAAAATGTCAAAAAGAAATAAAAACACACACACGCAGTTTTTGACAATTCCTTTACTAAAAATAAAAAAACAATGTCCCCCACTGTAGATCCATCATCAATCATGATGCCCGCTGCACCGTTGGAACGGAAAAAAAAAAGGTCTGCCCTTGACGAAGGCTACCGCCGTCTGCCTGCTCCGCCGTCTGACAGTTTTAAATAGGTAAGGGCGGCGCCACCTGGCTACATTACCTGGTGGCACTGCCCCATATGACATCACCAACCAGTGCATGCTGGCTGTTAAGCTGCATGTTCATATAAGGGTCTGGTATGGATCTTGAGGGGACACCCACACCATTTTTTCACATTTTTGTATTGCCGGCAATGGGTTTTTTTTTTCTTTCAAGAAAGCTTGGAAAATAGAATTTAAATTTCATTTTGTTTTCTTTATATATGCCAGTTTTGCTGCAGCAGGTTCTATACACGGTACAGATGCACCATTTTACAGGCAGAAAAAGGGGACCACCCAGGCACTGTTTAAAGGAATTTTTCCTTTTTATTGTTTCACTTTAAGCATCATTACAATCTCTTCTGCTTTAAACATCATTACAATCTTTTTTTAAAAAAACATTTTGCAATGATACATGTCACACAGGATAGTACCTGGGCCCCATACCCTTTTTATGTCCAAAAACTTGCATATAAGCCTTCAAAATGGGGACTTTAATAGCGTTTGCAGTACATGTCTGAACTTTTTCCATGTTTGTGAGCTGTGGTGCGAACCAAACCGAGGGGTGTTCGGCCACTCTCTACCCATAATTGAGATTTAAACAAGCATCCGTTCTCAAAGCTTCAAGGGGTAGTAGATCAACAGCAGACTCATCTACCAGGTTTTGATGGTGGTAGGTAATAAACTGTCCAAACATTAGAAAGAAGAACATATACCTCTTGGCTTTGTGATCTGTTTGATTGCAGGCCTAAACCATATTGCTAACATGATGTGGTCATTAGTCACGATTCCCCTGCTCTGGGGTACAGACAATGCCTAGAGGAGAGGAGACTTAATAAAGCATTTTCACACTCCATTTCCCTGTGGTTGGTGTGGAGTAGTATGCAATTTATGAATAATGGCATGGTAAAAAACTTGTGATTTAAAATTAGGACTTTGGTAAGATAGAACATGTTTTAAACAGCAATATGGCTGTACTACATGTTTCCAAAAGAGCTTACCCATGGTAGCTGCTGTCTGATCTTGTGTGGGCACCATATTAGTTCTGTTCTGTTGAAGTCAGCCAGGTCATTACTAGACTTCTATTCCTAAACTTTAAGGAAAGCTTACTGATGGGAACATGCCATTGGATTGGTGAAAAGCTAATGTGGTACGAGCATTCAAGAATGGGCCGAAACATGTACCCGGACACTACAAGCAAGTCAGCCTAACATAAATATTTTGTAAACTGCTGGAATGGATGATGAAGGGCAATATCCAAGAAGGGTGGTAATAAATAGTGTATATTCAGAATGGTCTGGAGTTATACGTGGGGTATTCCAGGAATCTGTTCTTGGACCAATCCCGTTTAACCTGTTCACAAATGATATAGAGGTTGGGATAAATAGTTCAATCCCAGTGTTTGCTGACAATAGAAGAGTCTTAATAAAGCGCTTGCACACTCCATTTCCCTGTGGTTGGTGTGGAGTGGTATGCAATTTACGAATAATGGCATGGCAAAAAACATGTGATTTAAAATTAGGACCTTGGTAAGATGGAACAAGTTTTGAACAGCAATATGGCTGTACTACATGTTTACAAAAGAGCTTACCCATGGTAGCTGCTGTCTGATCTTGTGTGGGCCCCATATTAGCAAATTTGGAAAGGTGATCTATGAGCACTAAAATGTCCCCTGGTGCAAACCAGTATCTGACAGACTATCAAAGCAGTTGACTGTGGAATTGCCAATTGATAAATCTCGCTGTTTAGTAGGAACACTGGCCTGTTGATATAACAAACCATTTCATGTCTCTAGTTGGTCCCATTGTCAAAACAGATGTTGAACGGTGGCAGGTACACTCTGTTGTTGCTGTCCATTTTGAAGTTCCTCCATGTCCAGACTTTCCAGATTCCCTGTTTGAGAGGGAACAACCTCAGATTCTTTCAGATACTGATCCACATCCCCTTGTGTTTGTTCTAGGGGATGTCAGGACAAGGCATCTACGTTACTATGTAAGAATTCCAGCCTTTTAAAGAATTGTGTAATTGAAGTGGGCCAGATGAGAAACCCAATATTGTTCTAAGACACCCAGTTTGGCAGTTTCTAGATAGGCCAGAGGATTGTTGTCTTTGTACATATCCATTTGTCCTCCTATCAAGTATTCTGCAAACTTTTCAGTTATGGCCCATACTATCATCAGCTCTAGCTTAAAGGAATTATAGTTATACAACTTGAGTTCTGTCGAAGTCAGCCAGGTCATTGCTAGACTGCTATTCCTAAACTTTAAGGAAAGCTTACTGATGGGAACGTGCCAACGGATTGCCAAAAAGCTAATGTGGTACCAATATTCAAGAATGGGCCTAAATATGTACCCATAAAATACAAGCAAGTCAGCCTATCATAAATAGTTTGTAAACTGCTGGAATGGATGATAAGGAACCATATCCAAGAAGGGTGGTAATAAATAGTGCATATTCAGAATGGTCTGGAGTTATAAGCGAGGTATTCCAGGAATCTGTTCTTGGACCAATTCTGTTTAACCTGTTCATAAATGAAATAGAGGTTGGGAAAATAGTTGAATCCTAGAGTTTGCTGACAATATTATTCTAGGCCAGGCAATAACTTCACAGCAGAATATAGCAACTTTGTTGGAATTCATTGTTTATATATTTTGTGCAACAACTACATCAGCCAGTAGTTGGCAGTGTTTATAAGTTTGTAGCTGAATCTATGGTACTGTATACTCTATGTCTTTTCTCTGTGTAAAAAAAAGTTCCTTTTTCCTGTCTGAAGTTAAGCAGCAAAGCAAAGTGGACTGTGCAGTGTCTGGTCTGTAGGGCTATATAGAGAATTTCTAAGAAACTCAACAGGAAGATCTCAGTAAAATAGAGGGGTGGGCAAACACGTTGCAAATTAGGTTCAATGTTGACAACTGTAAAGTAATGCACTTGGGAGAAAAATATAAATGCACATTACACACCAGGGGGAGAACCTCTGGGAGAATCAAGGATGGGAATAGATTTGGGGTGCTAGTTGATGACAGACTCAGAAATATCATGCAATGCCAAGCTGCTGCAAGCAAGGCCCGTAGAATATTAGCATGCATTAAAAAAGATGTTTACCCAAGGCATAAAACTAAAACTATAATTCTACCACTTTACAAAACTCTGGTTCAGCAGCATCTTAAGTATGCTGTCCAGTTCAGATCAGCAGTCCTCAGGAGGGACGTGTTGGAATTGGAGAAGGGCACCAAAACAAAGGGGGGGGGACCCCAGTTATGAGTAATGATTAAAAACCTTACATTTATTATCCTTTGGAAAAAAGATGCTTAAAGTGATGCTAAACACATACTGCTTAATTTATAGTGTCCCTTTTATTTCTGTATGTGGACTTTGGCACTGTAATTATTTTAATTTGATATACAGCTGTCAAAGGACCCAGATCTTTCCGAGCCTATCTGCAGGGAAACATAACCAGTCCTCAGCTGCTAATCACATGTTCAAAATAAAAACACACAATCAGTGGTTTCAGTGGGAAGTGTCACTAAAAACTTTTAGATGGGCATCTTACTGAACACAAAATACAGTGATATGGGAAGTGGTAAAGACACACACACACACATGCACACAATTGCAATCGAACTTGTACAATTCCAGTGGAGTGACAAAGGCTGTCTTCTCACAATCTGCCTCTCTTAGAGGCACTTGACAATATCTGCTGGCCAAGTCCAGCATAAAAAAGAAACAAGCTTGTCCCAGGGCCATCAAAGACTAGTCCAATTATGGCAAGTGGTAGGCTCACTTGAACTGTGGGCTCAGTCTAAGGACCCCTGTTTCCCAAATAACCCAACCCTGTTACATATTACACAACTGATTTTTGATCTCTTGACAGAGGTCAAGAGCTCCATATCATTCTCTGTCAGAAGCAGTGTTCTGAAACACATATTGTGTATCCATTACTGTTGCATTGCATTTTATTTTATGTGTATTGGTGCCTTGATAGTAATCTAGTAGGAACTACATGTTATTTTTATGTCTAATCATGATATATTCTAGATCACCTCCTTTCTTCTTCATGCTCAGTTAGCTACCAGCCTCCATAGCAGGCATAAGGCTTAGAGGAGTATTGTCTCTTTACACTTGAAAAGACTGATGAACATCCCATGTACTGCATTTTACATTGGATTAAACTGCTGTGTCTTACTGGAGAATTGAGCTGTCTGTAGAGGGTGCTTATTCAGCAGGTAACCATACTGCCGGGATGGACCAAAATCTAAAGGAGCTATGTAAATGCATAAAGTGGTACTTGAAACAGAAAAAGCAGCATCTCTAGTGTATATGGGAGGGCTCAGAAAAGTAGTACAGCCGTAATCTTCTGGGCCTCCCAGCAAACAAACGCATGTTTTTTCCAGTAACTGATGTAGAACTATTTACTGATTAAGTGATAGCTGTCAAGGAGACACATGCAGCTTCTACCTCCTGGACAGGATATTGCATTACATTTTTTTGGGACTGTGTACACATCAGGAATAACCAACAGAGTGTGTACCTGTACAAGAGCAGCCCCCAGATTCACTATGTGAAGAAGCACCTTACCATGATGCAATACAGACAAAGTCTTGGCTATCACACATTCTCCCCTCATCTCCAGATCACACCAGGCCTCAACCATGATGGATCTCTGTACTCTTTTCAAGCCCCTATAGGGAGTGAACATACTATCTTCTGTCACAGTAACATCTCTAGTCTATGGCGAGGTGGTAGCCACACCATCCTCACCTTATTTGTCTTCTGGGTGTTTTGCATCTGTTGGGCTTGATAAGTGCTGACCAAACTTTGAAGCCAGGTTTGTTCCTTTCAATCCTTTGGATGCACCACTGGATGTACTGTGTAATGTGGTATCTTCAAGCGATCATGTAAGATCCAACTCCCGCAGTGCATTTATGTGCAAAACTACTGCAACATTTTCACTGCCACCTGAATCTCATCTATTGTCTTATCAAACACTTGGATGGACCTCCAGATGACCGTTTCTACAAGAATGTTGACTGCCTTCAAGGTGAGACAAGATGGGTTTAGTGTTCAGACTTGCCCAAACTGTTGCTGGTAAAAAGTATAATCCATATTGGTCAACTTTGACCCAGTGTCCCCAGTGTCAACTAAGCTATTTGCCTGGTGGCCATTCAAAACTGTGTAGACCTCTAGGCAAGAAGATATCTTCTTGGAGTTAAAGGGATTGTAAAGGCACATGGCTTTTTATCTTAATGCATTCTTCTGTGTGCAGCAGACCCCCTCAGCCCCTAATACTTACCTGAGGTCCCTCTAGCTCAAGCGATGTTGTAGGAATGCCTCGGCCATCCGGGACTCCCCTCCTCATTGGCTGAGACAGAAGTGCGGTGCCATTGGCTCCTGCTGCTGTCAATCAAAGTCAGTCAGCCAATGAGTACAGAAAGGGGGCAGGGCCGGGCCGCAGCTCCGTGTCTGAATGGACACACGGAGCTGTGACTCGGCTCAGGTGCCCCCATAGCCAGCTGTTTGCTGTGGGGGCACCCAACAGGGGGGAGGGGCCAGGAGAGCTCTGTGCAAATCCACTGCAATAGAGTGGGTAAGTATGACATGTTTGTTATTTTTAATTTTTAAAAAATTAGACTTTACAATCACTTTAGCGTATATCTAAAGACAAACAATTTTTTTAGTTTTGGCTAAAGGGAGATTGATTAGAACACCAGCAATTTGTATTCTTTGCTGTTGATGTCCCTGTTAGGGAGTATCACCCTCTCTATTTGTCCTATTTACCATTATCATTGAAAGTGAAAGTAAAAGAAAATCACAACTTTTGGGTTATCCCCATGAAATGCAATAGAGGGGAAATCTTCCAATGGAGACACTAGTTCTGGTAACCTTAGAAACCCCAAGAGAGTCCCTTAATTTGCAAGGGTTTACTCTCACTTCCTGTTTTTGTTATGAGACAGGGAGTGAAGGTAAATCTCCCTAATGGGACAAAGATAGCAAAATAAACCTTGCCGGGGTTATAACCCTCCCTTACTCTAGAAGCTGAGAGTAAACATGATGGACTGGCCAAGCATGTCTCCATACCTAAACCCTTTTGAGCATCTGTGGGGCATCTTAAAACAGAGGGTGGAGGAGCGCAAGGTCTCTAACATTCACCAGCTCCCTGATGTCATCATGGAGATGTGGAAGAGGACTCCAGTTGCAACCTGTGAAGCTCTGGTGAACTCTATGCCTAAGAGGATTAAGACACTGCTATAAAATAATGGTGGCCACACAAAATATTGACACTTTGGGCCCAATTTGGACATTTGCACTTAGGGATGTACTCACTTTTATTGCCAGCAGTTTAGACATTAATGGCTGCGTGTTGAGTTATTTTGAGGGAACAGCAAATATACACTGTTATACAAGCTGTACACTCACTACTTTACATTGTAGCAAAGTGTCATTTCTTCAGTGTTGTCACATGAAAAGGTATAATAAAATATTTACAAAAATGTGAGGGGTGCACTCACTTTTGTGAGATACTGTATGTAAAGTTCTGTGCAAATTAACGGCACTATAAAAGTACCTGTAATAAATGAAAAACATGCTGTAATATTGCGCATTACGCAATCAATGGAGGAGACAAAGCTAAGATGGTTTTAAGGGTGCAATTGGCTTTACCTGACTGCTTGCTGAGGGCTACAGAAAGCCCAGCATCTGCATGGCCCAGCTTTTAAAAAACACAGATATTGGCCATATCCTTTGAGCAATGTCTGTATATCCAGCTCAGTCTCTTATCATGTCTAACCTAGAAACCTAGTGATGTGTATTTTGTATCTGGTACTCATTCATCCAAGAGTCATTTTTTGTACACGTGTGGTGTGGAGGTATGCATAAGTATACTTTTGCATGTCTAAAAATGAACATGGAAAAAATAGTTCCTCAGTCATATTTAACAGTCATATTTGCATTGTGCAAGGAAAGGTAACACAAAAAAATACCAGGCCTTTGTTACAGTAACAAATCCATGCAAATCAGTTTGCAAATGTTTTATTAGGAAAAAGTCTTGTGTAGCTGAAAAGCGGGATATTGGTTTAAATAGAAAAGCTGCAAAAACTCATAAATATTTTAACCAGTTAACAGTTTATCTATGATCCTTGCAATGACAGAACAACTAATATGGAGCAAAAAATGTGTCCCCAAGAAAGAATCTCTGTCCCTTTCTCCCTACTATACCATGCTAACAGCACAGGTTGAAGAGAGCCAGGGGGGGAAATGCAAGAAACGTATCTGTTAGCATCACGGGTCTCCTTCTATGGAGCATAGGCACATGCTTGCCACTATAGTTTATACTGTGCACAGAGTGTATTTGGAAATTGGGCCCTTTGGAAAAAAGATAATTTTATTAATTGCTGTGATAGAGTGCAGTTTTCGCTCTGTAGAGGCAATATTCTAATATGAGTTTGTGAGTTTTGCCTATACTGGGTTCCAATTCTTATTGCCACCCTGGTAACTGGCTTCTGCAATGTGTCTTTCTGTTTATTTTTTTTTTTTTGATTTCTGGTTCTCACCCTACCGAGCTCTGATCCTTTGGGTAGCTCCATTTTATGATCCAAGTTCCAATGGTACTTCTGTAATTTGTGTTTAGTTCTGTGCTTTGCAGAGAGTTTACAATCCTGGATGGAAGACATAAGGACACCAAAGTACCTACCTGTGTTTCAAGGAGTATGAAAAGGGTGGCCGCTAAAAGTAATCAGTTACTGGAATCTCCTATTGTATCACACAACCTACTATATGTTTTTTTCTTAGTTCAGGCTATTAACATGGAATGGTCTCCTGCCAGACTTCCAAGGGTATGGGAGCTTAAAAAGAATGAACAAGTACACAAAATGTAAAAAAAAAAAAACATTGAAAAACATATTTTTTGTTCACAGAAAAGGTTGTTGCCTACTTTTTCTTTTTTTTTCTCTTTTTTTTTTTCTTTTTACTTAATAATATTGTGTTTGAAAAATGCTTATACATGTTATCAGACTCTATACTGTAAGTAAACTCAGCTAACTGCTAACATTTTGAAAACTGGCTGTGCTCAGGATGAGTTTTTCTGCCCAGCATGTTTTCTGTGGCTGGTTGAGAGATGGATGGGAGGTGCGCGTTCACAAAACTGTTTGTGTATCCAACAGGTGGTGTGAAAATACTAGTATTATGCTGCATTTTGACACTGGGCTGGCAGCAACCCCAAAATAAAGAGCTTTCAGGGCCACTTTGAACTGATACTAAAGAAAAAGTTAAGGACAAGAGTGCCACACCAGAGTACTAGTAACAAAAATGTTTATTTTAATAAAAAGTACAAGAAGAGTTTATGTACATATCCAATGTGTTTAAGTGGCTCAGGAGCGTCTGATTCATCAGGACTTGATATATAAGTGGAATATCAAAAGAATAAACTCAAAGTTTTGACGTTACAGAGTTATTAAAAGCAGTTTATAGGTATGCTCATCTGCAGCTGTTTGTTGCACCTAATGATGAGTGAAATGAACTAAGCAAGCCTGGATCCACTGACTTGTGGAATTTCACTGACCATGCACAAAGGCAATAAGTAGACAAAAGTACTTGAAAGTGTAGGCATAGATTCAGGTGCTGTACTGAGCATAGTGCTCTCCCCCGTAGGGTTCGCTGAGAATAGACAGGTTCTACCTAAGTAATACAGAGGCTACTAGTTACAAGCATAGTTTCATGTACACTGACAAAACTGGTTCAGTCTAGGGGGATATCATTTTAGAATTTATTGCTGAGTAACATAAAACAGAAGATGGGTTTAGGGGATTCAAAATACTCAAAAATGTTAATACCAATCGGAGGGCAAACCTTTTAGCACAAAATCCTTATAGGAGCAGGCACACACTAAAGTCCCAAACCAGTTCTTACTCACAATGTCCCAAGCTGTCTGCCACCCAGCATCCACAGGTGGCTCCTCAGTGAGGGAGATAAAAGATCCTTCTTCAGACCAGGACTTAGAAACAATTCCCGTCAGCAAAATCCATCAGCAATCTTCACCAAGCCCTCAGCCCAACTCCTGCTGAGGTCCAGACTTCTTGCCTCAGTGTAGTTGCATCCCAGGGGAAACCCAGGAGAAGTGGAACCCTCCTACCAGAGTAAAGAACAGTCTGGCAAGCCTTCCCAAACATGTATCACCTTCCCAGCCACCCTCTGGATGCCTCCATTCAGGAATTGACTGGGGCATAACAAATATTCATACTGAACATTTGACTCTCCTTGCCCTATATTCTGGAAGCTTCTCCAAGAAGCAGGTGGTACAAATCAAAAACCCAGCTAGGAAACCCTGACCAGACAAAAACAATAGATCACTGCTCCAGTGACTACAGTGAGGCCAAAACTAAATTCAGCCTACAACAACCTAACTAGAGAAGGTCACTATATCAGCATAATCAAAATTTAGCCGACAGGTATATTATCACTGAGCATGTCAAAATGTAGTAAGTGCAGAAGGGCTTCAAAGTGTGGGCAAAGTTGCAGGGGTCATTACAAGATAAAAAGCTGTAGATGCCGGAAAGGTTACACTGTTTGTGACACAAACACTCCACTGGAGGCTTTAGAGAACTTGGGCAGGTGGTGCAAAAATAGATAAAGGTGGGCATCTGACACCATATAGGTGAAACTGCTAAGAAAAAGCTGAGTCCAGTAACAGTTCACAAAGTCCATACTGAAACCCAGCATTAGAAAGCCAGTGGTTTCTTACTATATAACCCTTTGTATTTGCAGAATGAGTTGCAAGATATGAACCCCTCCCCCCCCTCCCCCACCAAATTAGAACTCCTTATTGCAGTTGTTCCTTTTGAATGTTTTATTTTGCTGTAGGAAAGAAACCGTTGTTCGATGCAATTTTTTTCCAAATGTTCCAAATGTTCTGCCAATGCCAGTGATATAGTAACCTTGGTAAAACCTATAACTTACTCAATTCTTCTATACATGCCTATATAATTTGGCAAAGTGACAAAAATAAATGCTTCACAAGTGTTTATACATAATTTGAACAAGAAATCCAACATGGGTATATTTTTGTGTTTCCCCACCAAACTGACATTAGTGTGGTCCTAACAGACATCTCTTACACCTGACACCATCACAACCCTGTTCTACTAATTGTACTATACCTACGACTAATTGTACTATACCTACTACACTCTTTTTCATTGATTGTTGATTTTTTTTTCTATTACAGGGAAAAAAGTCTTCCTACTATAAAAGAAGAGTTAACATAGTGTCCTATGGCCTATGTCTTCCACAGTGGCCTATGGCATCCACAGTGGTTTGTATTCTCTGTTCCAGAGAAGATTTAACATTATCAGTTATGTAACCAAAGCAATGATTATAAGTCTGTAGTGAACGGCCACACTATTAGTAGAGTTTACCTCCAAAGACTTTTTTTTTATTTTTTTTTACATACTTCCTATCATTTCATACATTAAAAGGTAATTTCATAAAATATATCATTATTACTGAAACAGTTTTTGAACAAGAATTGTAAAACAGTTCACCCCAACCATAATCATGGTAGTGAGAATTGTTGCAGCCTGAATGTCTATTCATATTTATCAAGTTGCCTATCTCTTCTCAGTATAGTATAAAGGAAGAGATTGGCAAATTTCTGTAAATCTTTCCAACCCAATTCACACAATTCAGAATTAACGTCAGATATAAAAAGTTTCTCATTTCAGCTGAGCCCAGGTCAAACCCACCTGGTCAAGTTGCTTCACAGATCGTGATTATGAATAGTATAGTATTTGGTTATTCTCTTATCAGCTTAGTAACCTCTAAAATGGAAAAAAAAAAATCTGTCCTATTTTTAACCAGCGCTTGCTATTGATTTAATATTTGTATCAGACCCAATAACATGGAAATAGCATTAACATTTTAACATACAGAACACTATATAGCTATTCTGCAGGTTAATAAATAGATACTAATTATAATTGGCTCCATGGAAATATAATCCCCCTCTCTCGTAGTACACCTGCACTGGTAATTCGGTATTCCTAGTGTATTTTATGAGTGCGCTAACCTGTGTGTTGGGGAGGCAGCACTTAAACTCTAAGAACTAGAGAATGCAATAAATGGGAATAAAATAAGCATGCTCTCCAGAAATTTGTGCAAGTGACAAAAAAGAAAATGTTATATGAGATATAGCAAGGTGTAAACAATTTAAATCCACCAAGGACAAAACTGCTATCACAAAAGCTGTGTTTGGTGACAATTAGTGTAACAACACCCCATAAAGTGTAGATATCCCACACTAAGAAGAAACAAATGGCAAAAGCTTTCCACAAAGTTTGCACAAATAGGGAAAGAAAGTCCTTTCGGACACAAGTCCATTGGTTTCTTCAAATTAAATTTCCCGTGAAGAGTGAATGTGTCCAAAACACTTGTATTTTCACCCAAGGACAGGATGGGGCATGCACTGTGGATGGCTCCTTACCAAAAAGATAACAATAATTGGCAGTCAAGATGAATCGACAGCCTGTATCCTCACAGTGTATCGTCCCCTCCTTTCCATATACACCACGTGCTTGTGAAGAAAATATAGTGAATGGCTCCTTACCAGAAATTACATATATATTAGACTTGAAACATGTGTATATATGTTGCCTGCGATGTAGTTCCCATAGTAACTCCAGAAGGGCAGTATGGAAGGTCAGTCTTCTCCTTTGCTCCACCACCAATTCGGTATTCTTACCTGTGCATGAACAGCCAGAATAGAGAAAGGACTGGTATGCAGTACATGGACACTTTTTTGGGGTATCTCAAAGTTTATTTAAAGATATCCTAAAATTTATCTAAACCCAAATAACTACACCCAATATGTTGTTGCATGTTACATATACAAAAAACAGATGGATATTTCATTTGTAGTGGGATGTGATGTGTCTGTTTTCCAGTTATAACCAAGGGTGGGGATGTCCAAAATAAAGCCCAAGCTGGGTCAGGCTATCTGATCATAGTGGGTAATCATAATGACACATTTAAAGACATAGATAAACATATTGTGCTGTTTTTTTCTGAAGGCTAATTTTACACTTAAAATGATGTGCACATATTCACGGATCAAATCCATATGTATACTGATCACAAACTGCTCAGTGCTTCCAGAAGCACTAAGAACAGGGGTTAAACCAGAGCAGGAGGAGTGTCTCATTTTAGGCACTAGGACCTGGAAGCAGACACCCACACTGGTAGGAATCCCTTGGCTGGGAGCTCAGATAACAAAGGCAGATTGGAAATAGTCGTCATTCCAACAGCATCCTCAGCTTGTACCAGTGGCAGCACGGTGAGTAGCTGCTTTCCAGTAATGCATGTGTTTGCCTATTCATTCTGAATTCAGTGCTAGTTGCCATTCTACATAAAGGATAGTGTAGGGAATTATGTAGAATAATCTATATGTTTACTGAAACACTTTTCCCCCCCTAAAATACAATCCGATTTTTTTTTCTTTTACTCTGAGCATATTATTTCTAGTAATATTTAATAATTATAGTACTGATTGCAGCTATGTGCAAAAACCACCAATAGTAGTAGGTTTTAAGAAATGGAATTTGAACCTTGTACTACAATTATTGGGATGTAGAATTTTATTAGAGGAGTGGTCCAGGGGGAGGGGGGGAGGGGGTTGTCTGCTGTGTCACATAGGTGACAGACAGTAAGTTGATTGCTGTGCTGCTTATCTCATACTGCGTGGTTGTTACGGTAACGGAAAGGGAAATGGAAATCAGTACCTATATCATGTATTTTTAGTCCTTTTAATTTTTACTTAACAAGGCGTTGTATGCTGTCCAGTGATATTTGATAAATCAGAATGGCAATATGATATTTTCTGAAGCAATATGTAATGTAAAGTCCTGCATCGATAACAGATATAACAAGAAAATGATAATGGCTTAGGAAAGTAAGAAACAAAGATTTATGCTTAGTTATCATATTAAAGAAAGGAAATTTAAATTGTGAGCAGGTAGCGCATTTTTTTTCCTAGAAATTTTAATTTATTCAGACAATGAGCAGGGCATCATGTGAATAGGTGTGCCTCCATTTCTTAATGCTGCTACATAGTATTGTAATAATACATCCCCTGGTGCAGTACAGCCAGAGGTGAAGAATGCTATGCTCATACATATACATATTAAACATGCAGAATGTAGAAAAATGGGAGAGGCCAATAGTCATGTAGTTAACACCTTCATTCCAGTTCCTATGCACAATGGTGCCGCTGTGCCGTAGAATATATATTACCAGCTTTTCCTTCTCCACCCATTCTCTGCAGCATGATGTCTAGGATGGATAGTGGAGTTATAGAACCTTGGAACAATACACAGGGCTGATTTAAAGCCATTCGATAAAAGGGATCATTTTAGAGCAGGTATTTCCATCCTGACTAGCCACTGTTGTTGTGTTAGACTCTCTAGCACAAATAAGTCATTTTTTGAAATTGGCTAGCTAATAACACAGAGGATTTTTTTTTTTTTTTTGGTGCTGTGGGTGGGAAACTGAACATGTGGACGATGGTTGGCTTGTCTAGTTTTTGATCAATAATCCTTTGTTGCTCGCTGTCACGTACTGATTGCAAATTTTATAGTTATGCATTTTGTGGGTGATTCTAGTTTACATGCCATCCACAAGGGTACTCAGAATACATACATTTTCTTGAAATATATTTTTTTGCACAAATGTGTTTAGTTACACTTAAACTTATCATTTTGTCATTTTGATAAAACATTTATCCTTTTCATGAGATAACATAGCTGGTTAGATTCTGATTTAAACTGGATTTCCTTAATCTGCTTATTTGAAAACTGGGAGGAGGGCCAGATACTTAAAAGTTTGTTCATCCCCAACCACAGATTATAACAGCGTAAGTATAAGGCCATTATGGACTAAGGTTCAATTACTTGCAAATTTGGGTAATTTTTTCATAAACACGTTCACCGCCCCACTTACAAAGTATATAGTTACTTTAGGGTGAAGGTATCACAACTTGTATATATACAATGGCCAGTTTATTAGGTACACCTGTCTATGACCCATATAGATGTGTATATGGTCAATTGCATTACTGAGGTATGTGGTAGCATTTAAATAATAATTATCTGGCATTAGGGGCTTAAATGAATCACTTTTATTGGTCAAATTAGATGGGCTTATTGGTTGAGCTAGATGGATTTTATTGGTTGAATTAATTTGACTCTATTGAACTTGATGGACTTTTGTATTTTATTAACCTGGCTAACTATGTAATATGTGCTGAGAAAACATTCCCCAAACCATTACACTACCACCAGCTGCCTGAACTGCTCACACAAGACAGGATGTATCCATGGTTACATGCTGTGTATACCATATTCTGATCTTGCCATCTGCATGTTGCAGTAGAAATTGAGATTGATCAGACCAGGCAACATTTTTCCAGTCTTCTATTACTCAGTTTTGTTGACCATGTGCCCTCTGTAGCTGCAATTTCATCTTCATGCCTAACCTGGTATGGTTTTCGGCTTTCATGATTCCATGTGTTGTGTGTTTTTTAATGTCTTCCAGTAGACTATTATAGAGAAGAGTGGTTATTTGAGTAACTGGGGGATTTCTATGAGCTTGGACATGTCTGACCATTCTTTTCTGACCTTCTCATTAACAGTGTTTTCACCCCAGAACGGCCTCTTACTGGATGTTTTTTGTTTTTTTTATTGTTTTTTTTTAGAGGTTTTTTGTTAAAGGTTTTTCTTTTCACCATTTTCTCAAAGCTCTAGGGACTATAGTGTGCAAAAAAACCACATTGACAGTTTCTGAGAAACTGCAACCACCAGGTCTGACATCAACAATCCCTAAACAAAGTTTCTTGATCATGCATCTGATTCATAATTTGGCTATTTGTGTTAATATGCAGGTTTATCTTACAAAGTAGATAAGAGTGATTTCTAAATGCCAGATTACAAGACGGATTGTTCAATTTAGCAGTTGATGATTAGTCTGAAAAATTTGCGAAATGGCAACTATTTTATTGAAATGTATGGGAAAATATTGGCAGATTATCTCATCCTAAAGAGAGATAGTGGCCATTATGTTTCATTATCTTTCTTTTAGTGTCCTCTCACCATCAAAGCTTATTGTGTTTTCTATTAGAATTGATTTACTAATTTATCTTATTATTTTTCTTAATTATAGAAATAGCCAGGCACATTTAATATATGGTGGTACAGTTTAGAAGCAGAAAAAAGTCAAAGGGCTTTATGTAGCAATGTTTTTTTTTTTTTTTGAAGAGGGAGTTATTTCCCCACATCTGTCAATGGTGTTCAAGCTTTCAGGGAGCTCTGATCCTGATTAGTGGCTGTGAACAAGTATTCCTAATTGTAAATTGACACATGTTGATACACAAGACGTTTTGTTATTATTTGCTCTTTTTTGTTTCAAAGTTCAGTGATTAGGTATGACTATCTAAACAAAAGCCACCTATACATCCCATACCCTAGTACTCACACCATACTGTATGTCTGAGATCCATTGTCATAGAGATAGATTAAAGAAGAATGGGACCCTTAGCAAAGTTGTGGCTTAGCCCCACATCCCTTCAAATGACATTGATAAGGATTGCGATAAGCACAGAGAAGACACCCCATTTAAATTGTCTGTACTGGCATGGTTGGCCCCATCAGATACCAACTGCCTACAAATGCATCCTCTTTTTTGAAGTGATCAGCAGGTACACAGCTTTGATCAGTTTTGTTATCTGGATTACTTGAGTATGAAGGTTGCAATTTAGCCCCCTGAACATCCACTGGGCCCTACAGCTCTACCTAGGTTGACTTGTGGATGATTTGGCTCTATTCATAGAGTTCTCTGTATCAGCTATATGTCAACCATGGTTTTGCTGACCTTAACAGTTCAAAGATGTTTTAAGGCTTCTGTTTCATCACATCTCTCAAGAATGCTCTTTTTTTTAAAGTATTAAATTCATGATTAACTCATGGTTCCACCAGAAGTCACAAACTTCTGGGTCTCAAGGTGGTGGGCAAAGTACAGAAAGTCACATTAGGAATAAGCTAATTCCAGGCTAGGAGCAAATGTCTGATAGAGTTTTTCAGCTGAATTTTAAAATAGGTGTTTTTATGTGTTAACATATTGTGTGAAAATATTTTTTTCAATGAAAACCTTTTCCATAGGTCATTTTAAATATCCACATTAGTATGAGGCAAGGATCAGTATTTTTCTCTTCTGAAATTAGTCGTGTACTTAAATTTTTACATTGTCATGGTAAGATTAGACTGGTCCTTTAATCCTATTTGAACATCCCTCACACGACGTCTGTGTTGCCAGCTTTGCCTTCGGTTAAACTACTGGCAGAGTCTGCCATGTGATAATTGCCTTTCTTGTTGCATCCCTCAACCATGGTAACTGATTCTTTTGTGTGGGCTCAGGCTGCGGCAGAATCAAATAGATGACATCATGCCACATGTTCGAGGATTGTCTTTTATTTTTAGGAAATGTGGCGGCTCGAGTACGAATAAAACAGATTCATGTAGTTGAGTCATGGGAAATGCTGAAAAATACTTTAGCTAAAAGCACATTTATAGATAAATCTCAAAATGCAGTGAAGGCTTGGGAAAAATGAAAGAGCAATGAGCTGTGAGGCCTGCAGTTACACCCCTGTTATACCTAACAGGACTGGCATAACATGACAGGGTGTTCACATCAGCTGAGTTTCGCCTCTTCGGGTTCCCTATAAGTTAGCAGCACCTGATCTTTTTCTATATTATCAACAGACAATGCCCATACCTGTAACAGTTACATTTTGTGTGACAGTAATGTAATGTTTTTTATATATATATATATATAAATATATATATATATTATAACATTTTAATTATTCCTGTATTTGTTTAACCTGATGACACAGACATTTGGCATGCATATTACATTCCCAGCAGTTTACACATGCTGTCAGCTGTCAGTGAAATGATAAAGAAGTGGGTGTGCCATCCTCAAATCCATCACGTGTTGTCTAGTCTAAACAAGGCCTGTCCATGACATAGATGCCACCTGTCCCCAATTTCCAGGCTCATTCTCAGGTTTTAATCATGGATTTATTACAGATCCAATCATTAATCAAACTTACAACGAATCCATTTTTAAATGTATTCTTATTATGCTTGTAATTTAACAATTAGAAAATATTTACAAAGGAACATTTTAAACTAAAAAATTGTAGTGTGCAACTGTTCTAAGCATTTTGACTAGGTTCACACCTAAGCGTCTCCTCGGGCTGTGTTTGCTCAGTGACGGCAAAGCATTCATTAGTAATGGTTTCTGCACCTTTTTTAAAACACAACTGGAGGGAAACACCATGCAATTCCCACAACTGAAAACATGCTGTGTTTTCAGATGCGTGAGGTGCCATTAAGGATGAATGGCAGCCCCACGCATCTGCAAAGCAGCAGTGTGGTTTGGTTGCGGGTGCAGGAACAGGTGGTATTTGCACCCTGTCACGCACCTGCAACCACCTGAACACCTGTAAACTTAGCCTTCAAGAAACTAGATGATGAAGCATTTCAGTCTATTGCTGAAATATAGTTTGAAATGCTGATAATTGTGATACAGTTGATCACTAGAAATTGCCCGCCATGCCTACCTCCAAAGTTTTTGCCAATCATATAACATTTTGTTAACCACTTTAATACAGGGAACTTTCACACCTTTCCTGCCCAGGTCAATTTTCAGCTTTCAGCACTGTTGCATTTTGAATGAAAAATTGTTTTTTTTTTTTTAATTAATCAATGAAAATTTTTTGAAAAAAAACGTCTTTTTCTTCTTTCTTTTTCTTTATTTTGCAAATAAATCATCTTTCTTCAAAAAATGTAGGTAAAAATATATTCTGCTGTATTTTTTGGGTGAAAATAACCCAAATCAGTGAATATTATTTGGCCTGTAGGAAAGTTATAGAGTCCAAAAACTATAGTATATAACTCAAAATCGATCAAATCTGATGTTCTGACTTCTTGAGACCTGAAAAAGCCAGGACAGTACAAATATCCCCCAAATGACCCCTTTTTGGAAAGTAGACAGTCCAACGTACAGTGGGTACGGAAAGTATTCAGACCCCCTTAAATTTTTCACTCTTTGTTATATTGCAGCCATTTGCTAAAATCATTTAAGTTCATTATTCTTCCTCATGAATGTACACATAGCACCCCATACTGACAGAAAAACACAGAATTGTTGACATTGTTGCAGATTTATTAAAAAAGAAAAACTGAAATATCACATGGTCCTAAGTATTCAGACCCTTTGCTGTGACACTCATATATTTAACTCAGGTGCTTTCCATTTCTTCTGATCATCCTTGAGATGGTTCTACACCTTCATTTGAGTCCAGCTGTGTTTGATTATACTGATTGGACTTGATTAGGAAAGCCACACACCTGTCTATATAAGACCTTCCAGATCACAATGCATGTCAGAGCAAATGAGAATCATGAGGTCAAAGGAACTGCCTGAAGAGCTCAGAGACAGAATTGTGGCAAGGCACAGATCTGGCCAAGGTTACAAAAAGATTTCTGCTGCACTTAAGGTTCCTAAGAGCACAGTGACCTCCATAATCCTCAAATGGAAGATGTTTGGGATGGCCAGAACCCTTCCTAGAGCTGGCCATCCGGCCAAACTGAGCTATCGGGGGAGAAGAGCCTTGGTGAGAGAGGTAAAGAAGAACGCAAAGATCACTGTGGCTGAGCTCCAGAGATGCAGTCAGGAGATGGGAGAAAGTTGTAGAAAGTCAACCATCACTGCAGCCCTCCACCAGTCGGGGCTTTATGGCAGAGTGGCCCGACGGAAGCCTCTCCTCAGTGTAAGACACATGAAAGCCCGCATGGAGTTTGCTAAAAAACACCTGAAGGACTCCAAGATGGTGAGAAATAAGATTCTCTGGTCTGATGAGACCAAAATAGAACTTTTTGGCCTTAATTCTAAGCGGTATGTGTGGAGAAAACCAGGCACTGCTCATCACCTGTCCAATACAGTCCCAACAGTGAAGCATGGTGGTGGCAGCATCATGCTGTGGGGCTGTTTTTCAGCTGCAGGGACAGGACGACTGGTTGCAATCGAGGGAAAGATGAATGCGGCCAAGTACAGGGATATCCTGGACAAAAACCTTCTCCAGTGTGCTCTTGTCCTCAGACTGGGCCGAAGGTTTACCTTCCAACAAGACAATGACCCTAAGCACACAGCTAAAATAACGAAGGAGTGGCTTCACAACAACTCCGTGACTGTTCTTGAATGGCCCAGCCAGAGCCCTGACTTAAACCCAATTGAGCATCTCTGGAGAGACCTAAAAATGGCTGTCCACCAACGTTTACCATCCAACCTGACAGAACTGGAGAGGATCTGCAAGGAGGAATGGCAAAGGATCCCCAAATCCAGGTGTGAAAGACTTGTTGCATCTTTCCCAAAAAGACTCCTGGCTGTATTAGATCAAAAGGGGGCTTCTACTAAATACTGAGCAAAGGGTCTGAATACTTAGGACCATGTGATATTTCAGTTTTTCTTTTTTAATAAATCTGCAACAATGTCAACAATGTGTGTTTTTCTGTCAGTATGGGGTGCTATGTGTACATTCATGAGGAAGAAGAATGAACTTAAATGATTTTAGCAAATGGCTGCAATATAACAAAGAGTGAAACATTTAAGGGGGTCTGAATACTTTCCGTACCCACTGTATTTAGTAAGAGGCATGGGGCGTTTTTAACACTTTTAATTTTTTGTCCACTTTTTGAGAAATTAAAGAATGTAAAAAAAAGGTTTTTTTTTCCCCACTTTTTTTTTTACATAGTGTCACCAGTGCAGTACAGCATTATCATATAACGGATGGGGTGGTATTCAGGGACATTGACTAGTAACATTAAAAAATATATATATATAATTGTATTTTACATGTTTAAAATGTTTTTCTTTTTTTATTACATTTCTTTTTATGATTTTTTTTAACACACTGTGACCAGAGCAACACAGTATTACCATAGTAACACTGTACTACTCTGGGAAAGCGATTTTTTTTTTGTTTATACCAGTGAATTTTACTGCTATAAGCAACCAGTTTTACTGAATAAAACTGATTAATTCAGTGTGTTTTGTTGTGATTAGCTGTTATTGATCACAGCTAATCACATGGTACAGATGAGCTGTGATTGGCTGGTCACTGTGAGCAATCACAACTAACATGAATGGAATCCATTCATTGTCTACAATTGTCAAGTGATCTGCAGTGATTGGTCACAGTGATCACATGGTACTGGTATCAGGCTGGTACACCGATCAGCCATTGAATGTGTCCAGTGGAAGCAAGCAACGATCCGGAAGCAATATTGTCCCTTATTTTGCTATAGGCTGGGCAGAAAGTGGTTAAAGTGGTTGTAAACCCACTCCAAGTGACTAGTCGCAGGTGATACACAGAGATGAAAAATCCTCCTACATATGTTGTACCCATTTTTCTGAGTGAGGGAAGGGACACATCCCCCTCTACACACTGATATAGGGAAATATACAGAGCTGAGTCTGTCAGTCACCTACTGTGTGCTGGAGGGGGTCGGGCTATGTCCCAGGAGGCTGTTGTGTACCCTTAGAGTCTTATCAATGATTCATACAGATAGCAGAGGAGAGATCAGAGAGGAACCTCACTTGGTGCTTTGGATTGAGGCATGTACACACTATGGAAGGATGTAATTTGTTCATTTTTCAGAACTGAGGTTTACAGCCGCTATAAGGCTGCCCTGACAGTCGTAGTGAACTTGATGCAACCTTTTCTCCTACATTGTTCGGTGAAAGGATTTGTTCATTTTCATAGCAGAAATGAAGGTGATTATTATAAGATGTCAGAGATATTTCACTATGGTGTAATATTTCTGGAGGTATTTCTTATATATATGCTTGCTTGTTAAAGGATACCTGTACTAAGAAGTTTTCTGCCCTTTATGACCCTTTTCTGCTGATTTGCTTTCTCTGATTTTAGTGCACCATGCAGCAAGTGAAGTCAGAACTTCTAATCTGCATACTAATTTCAGGTCACTGACAAGTATTGGAACCATTACTTCAGCATAACAGTCAGACAGCAAAATCCATAATACTGTAAGTCTCCCATGTGTAGCTAGGATATGTGTCCATTTTATTTAAAGGGAGAAAAAGAACTGCAGGCAGCTATACAAACCTTTTGTTTAAGTAGACTAAACTAGACAAAGTCACCTTCGCTTGAATAAACTAAGCGCATTCATCTTCAAGGTTCATATACCCTCTTGGCTTTGTATGGGCTCAGGTGTTATGGCTGCTTTTTGCCTCAATTAGCAATCTCAGCATTTAGGGCATGCCTCAATTCAGTCACTTTCCAGTATCAATTATTTACCATCTATGAGCAACATGAGAATGTGCTGGTAACAAGTGAAAGAAATTATTAATGTTACAAGGGGATTGCCCTGTTTGTTAGTTTCTCTAGATGAGACATGGAAGTAACATTGTCTTCTCTGCATGATTGCCTTTTCCAGGTCTCAAGAGGCACTAAGACATGGAGCTTGAATTTGGACACTTTGACGAGCGGGATAAGACTTCGAGGAATGCAAAAACATCTCGGATGAATGGATTGCCCAGTCCTACACACAGTGCTCACTGCAGTTTTTACAGAACCCGTACCTTGCAGGCCCTCTCTAATGAAAAGAAAGCCAAAAAAGTACGGTTCTATCGTAACGGCGATCGATACTTCAAGGGGATAGTATACGCTGTCTCTCCTGACCGCTTTCGAAGTTTTGACGCTTTGTTGGCTGACTTGACCAGGTCTCTCTCTGATAATATTAACTTGCCCCAAGGTGTTCGCTACATCTACACCATTGATGGAACAATCAAGATTACCAGCATGGATGAACTAGAGGAAGGTAGGGTATTATCTTTTAGCTTTCACTCTCATATTTAAATATATACAGTACCTATTTTTACAGCAGCTGGTTTTACAAGATTTGAAAACATTACTATAAAAAATAAGAGGTCACTTTAATTTATTGTCAAATGGCAGACTCATTTTACAGTTGACACTTATCAGAAGCTTGTTACTTGGATTAGTTCCCCTAGCACCAATCAGAGGAAGAATTACATGTATGAATTAAACTCAGCATGTGGGGATTTTATTTCAGACAAGTAAAGAATTACATTTCATCATTCAAAACCAAGTTCTTCATTTGCATTATGTTCTTTTTACAAACTGTACTTGTACATCAACTCCTCTCTAGAGACCTGCAGTATACTACCCTTTGATGCACACTGATACACTGTGCTGAGCATGACATCTTTTCAGACACAATAAATAGTCCCAGTGGTAGATCTGTTATTTCTGTTACATCTTTCACAACATTATTTTAGTCTAGTAATCTCCAGTCGTCAAATAAAATAATGTGGTCCCATGGTAAGAACTTCTTCATCTCTAGAGAAATCACTGCTACAATCTTTATTATAGCACTCAGTAATTTACAGTGTAATATAACAACATCTTCTCTTTATTTGGTTGCAGTTAACTTTTAATAAAGTCTAGAAAAAAGTATACATATATATATATATATATATATATATATATATATAGGGTAAATACTAAAATTATTTTTATGTAGTGCATTCTCAAGTCTACTTGAACCCAAGTAAAAAAAATTGTAACATATAGCAACTAATGCCTCGTACACGCGCATCGATAGTTGGCCGTGAATTTTCGGCCAACGTCCGATCAGCCGATTTTCGGCTTGTTAGTATGATGCTTTCGACAACCGACTCCGACTTTTCGGCCGAACAAAATCTGGTGTGCAGGCTATAAAATTTTTGTTGATTTTCTGTCAGTCAGTACAGATTTCGGCAGACAAAAATCTGATGAGCAAGACTGGACATGCTCAGAGAAGAAAAAACACACGGAAAGTAAACCAGCACATGACATCACTTCTGAAGTTGGTTTTTGTTGGCCGAGAAAATTTGTGTGCAGTCTAGAGCACATTTCATCCAACACAACAACACTGGACAAAAGACGGCCGATCGGTTGGCCGATAATCATTGCATGTGTACAAGGCATTACTGGTCCTTAGATATGGTAGCTGCATTCATTTTCTCTTCTTCAGGGTTAAAATATTTACCTCCCATTTTTTTCTTTACAATTAACAAACATGTCATACTTACCTGCTCTGCTCAGAGCAGCCTGGATCCTCCTCTTCACGATTCCCTCGCCAACGCTCTTGGCCCCTCCCTCCTGTTGAGTGCCGCCACAGAAAGCAGTTTGTTATGGGGGCACCTGAGCCAAGCTCTGTGTGTCCATTCAGACAAGAGGTGTTTCAGCCCTGTCCTCTCTCTCTCTCCTCATTGGCTAACTGACTTTGATTGAAAGCAGTGGGAACCAATGGCGCCCCTGCTGTGTCTCAGCCAATCGGGAGGGAGAGTACCGGATGCCCGAGGCACTCGTGCACATCAGTGGATTGAGATGGGGCTCAGGTAAGTATTAGGGGGACTTAAGGGGTCTGCTGCACACTGAAGGCTTTTTTATCCTAATGCATAGAATGCATTAAGATAAAAACCTTCTGCCTTTAGAACCACTTTAAATGTGGGTTAATCCTGTCAGTGTCTTTTTTAACTTTCTGTAAATTAAACTAAAATCTCAAACAATGTTGTCAGCTCTTTCGGTGATCTTTGGTGAACTAAAAAACCCTTGCTACATATGTAATGGATTTGAGGAGTAGGAATTTGTAGTCCAAATCAGAAGAGCAGCCTATGGTGACAATGCTGCAAAGATGCAGTACAGTTATTGAGTGTTGTCACTCTAGGACAGGAAGTGTTAATGGTAGGATAACCAGGTAAAAAAGCCTGTAAAAATAACAAAAGCAGTCACCACATCAGAGTACTAGTTAACTAAAATATATAATTTTTTGTTTTGGGGTTAAGGTGTGCTCTGAGAGTGAAGCAACATTTTTATTTCTTTTTAGATGGTTCTATTAAATTAGTTTTATAATAGTTCTGCCAGTATGCTGTTAGACATTTGGAAAAACACTGCAAATAATACAATAGAACAGTGCTTGTACATGGGAATCCCCAAAGTCCTGACAAATGTCATTTTAGTTACCAACTGCAACACTGCTAGTGTCCAAGTTAGAGTGAAATTCCAGGTCTAACTCTATCTAATCCTAAAAATGCTCCCTCCTTCGTTCTAACGCCTATGCTGACTAAGCTGTGTATAAAAGATGTATATACATACCAATTTTCAGGCCTCTCTGGTCCAATCACATGACCTCCCCTATGTAAGCCAGCATCAGCTGAAGGGGAGAGAGGAAAGAGCACTCGACAATGACTGGTAAAGCCTGGAATGATGGTGTCATCCATGGGCTCCTATGGCCCATCCATTGTTGGTGCTTCCTCCTCTCCCCTGCAGCCGCCACTGGCTGACACAAGGATGATTGGAGCAGCCTGAAAATACATAAATACTGTACAGCGTATATACATCTTTCTTACGCAGGTTAGTCAGCATATGTGTTAGAAGGTGAGCGGGTACAGTTTTAAGATTAGTTAGATTTATCCTAGAATTTCATTTTAAGAGAACCATATGGTTAAATGTTAAAGTTTATATAAACCCAAGGACACAATGGAATACATTGCTGTTTACCAGTATTTGCATGTAGTGGCTGCATTCATTTTCATTTTCAGCATTTTTTAACTTTATTTTCACCTGGTGATTGGTGAGTTATTAATATTGTGGATTTATATAGTGCCAACAGTTTGCACAGCTCTTTACGATATAAAGTGAGACAGTTCAGTTACAATACAATACAAGAGGGTTAGGAGGGCTCTGCTCAGAAGAGCTTACAATCTAAAATGATGGAGCAAGTGATACAAAAGGTATTAACTGTGAGGGATGAGCTGATGATTTGTTAGGTGGAGGCAGGATAGGCTTCCCTGAATTTATGTGTTTTCAGGGATTGATTAAAGGTGGACAGAGTAAGACCTAGCCAGACAGATTGAGGTAGAAGGTCCTGAAGAAAGGGAGACGTGCTGGAGAAGTTCTGGAGGCGAGCATGGGAGGAGTCAAGGAAGTTAGAAAGCATGAGGTCTTTATTAGGAGCAGAGAGAACAGTTTGGGTGATATTTAGAGACAAGATTGTATGTGTAGCTTGGGGCAGAGTCAAAAATAGCTTTGTATGTTGTTATTAGTATTTTAAGTTTAATTTGTTTGGAAATTGGCAACCAATGGAGGGACTGCAGAGAGAAGTGTTGGACACTGAGTGGTTGGTAAGGTAGAGGAGTCTGGCAGGAACATTTATATAAACTGAAGAGGGGATTGCCTATGTAGAGAAAGGCCTATGAGGAAGGAGTTGCAATAGTCAGGTTGAAAGATAACAATGTAGTGAATGAGAGACTTGGTGGTTTGATTGGTTAAAAAGGGACGTAGTTTAGAGATGATACAGAGGTGAAGTCTATAAGCTTTTGGCAGTGATTAGATTTGGGGCTGAAAGGACAGGTCAGGGTCTAGGTTTACACCTAGTACTATGGCATGGGTGGAAGAACATAGTTGTTGTCATGTACCTAATGGAAAAGCCTGATATGATGAGGGAGGTCTCTCCTACACCTCTGACTCTGGCCGCCTGATAAAGTAAACAGGAGGAGTAGGAGTACAGAGTGGCAGGAGTGCCTGTAGGTCTTGCTAGAAGCAGGGCAGGTATCCACACCAGGCAAAGGTAGTCATCAGTGGCCCTTAGTGAAGCAGGTGAGCTGGGTAGCATCTGGCAGAAGCAGACTTGTGCTGGCATAAGCAGACAGGTAAGGCATAAGCTGATAGTGGGCAGGAGGTAAGCAGGCACTGATGGGTGGCAGGCAGGTGTCAGCAGTAGTAGGAATGGTAGCAGAGTCAGGCAAGCTGAGTCATACACTGGCAGACAGATTAGGTACAGATAGGCAGGAGCATGGTCAGGGTGCAGACGAGGGTCGCTAACAGATCAGCAGAACAGGAGCGATGGTGGCAGACAGAAGCGGAGGTCAAGAGGACAGGAGACAAGCCAAAGTCAGTGCAAGAGAGTAAATGTGTATTTAGGAAATGCCGGGTCGGTAACTTTAATCAGATGCAGAATCACAGGATATCAGGACACAGGGAACGCTGTAGACAAGACAGGACTGAACCAGAGCACTGGCCCAGTTTAAATATCCCATTTGGCACCATTATCTGTCATGAGTGCGTGTGAGCACGCAGATGCGCACGCATGTGCACGTGCTCATTTCCTAAGGGCATGTAAAAGGCCCTGAACTAGCCTGTGATAATGCACAGCAATCTGTCCAGAGAAGCCATCTTGTCTGCTGGCATTCCCTTACTTATAGTTGTATTATTGATCTTGATGGAGAAGTCAGAGTGGAGGACACGAGTGGGGGAAATAATATGAGGGTGGATTTAGTTTGAGCAAGTGGTGTGACATACATGCTTATATGTCAGGCAGTAATTTAGTAATGCAAGAGGAGACCGAGTAAAACACTTCCCAGCCAAGGATGACAATGCCCACTTCTCATGCTGTATTTTTGGAGGAGCAGCATTGTTACCAAAGGACAAAAAGTGTAGGACTTAAGAACAACTTACCCTCTACTCTGCTCCATACCATAGAAGGTAGGTGTTTTGTTGTTCATTTATTATTTGTGACAGCACTGTGGAATGCACTGGACATGGGACAGCATTGAAATTGTGACAAGATTAATCTTTTTTTTTTTTTCTTTTTTTTTTCATTTATTGAAAAGATATAACAAAATGCTTATAATTGTATATTTTACAGAACAAAATGGAGCAAATAGGAGATGTCTATTGTTAAGGTTTACATACAGTTAAACACAAACCGTGCAAAGTCAACAAAGTCCATTGCTCTATGACTTAAACTTTTACTCAGATTTATCCTTCTGTCTGTGCCCCATTATATTTTTCCTCACTTCCTGTTAGAATTTCCATTCAATTTTTCCTCACTTCCTTGTTAGAATTGCCTTAAGCTTAGCTAAGCATCAGCCTTATCTGAATTATAACTAAAAAAAGAAAAAAAAATACAATACTATGAGCTCATTAATGCTTGCCAAACACAGTGATTGTCAGGCAATATCAACCACTTTCCTCCTGCTTTTGATTACAAAAACAATCAAGTGGACAATTTGAACTTATCCACAAAAGTTTCTGAAAAAAACGTAAAATAATTTATAGCATCCTTTTTCAACCAGGGTGCCTAGGCACCATGGGGTGCCTTGAGGTTTCTTCAGGGGTGCCTTGCCAAAATGCCTAAAAATTGCCCCAAAATTGTATACAAGCGGGTGGGTGGATGAAACCTTCCTTTTAGTTACACAAAGCCACAGGTTTTCAATGTACACCATTATAACCTTCTAGCAGCCAACCTCCTAATGTCCAATGACATCATCAGTTGATAACGAGGATGTGAGCTGCCTGCATATCATAGTTGTTTGACTCTTCCTTGCCTCTCTCCATCAGCTTTGAGGTCTCATTAGCTAAGTGATGGAGAAAAACTGAGGGAGAAGAGAAACATTGGAATACTATTCAGTACCAGTTTGCAAAAGTGTATTTGCTTTGGAATACTAAATCACCTCTAACATTGGGTGTCCTACGTGTATTGATGTTGCTGCATTAAGTAAAACTATCAGAATAGTTATTACATTTTAGACTGGGGCGCCTCAAGACTGTCCATAATTTTGGAGGGTGCCCCGAGATTGTCCATCATTTTAAAGGGTGCCTTGATTTGAAAAAAGGTTGAGAAACACTGATTTATAGTATTGGTCAGTGCCAGATTAAACTTTGTGGAGACCCTTAGGCAGTCAAAACCTTGGGGCCCCCCTCGCAGGTTTCTTGTGCATGCGCTCTAGTGGGATAATATTGAACTAAGTAGTGTGCACGTCGGCTGCTGAATGGAGATGACCATAACTATTGTTCATTACACATACATAGGTTGCACCAACATTGAAAGTCGAAAGCTGAAAGAAAATAAATTTTTAAGAGACAAACTAGTGTGAAGCTGATGTCTATATTTATTTACTTTAACCACATTTTACCCCTTTCATGACCAGGCCATTTTTTGCGTTATGGCACTGCATTACTTTACCGACAATTATATGGTTATGCGACACTGTTCCCAAATAAAATTTATGTCCTTTATTTCCGATAAATAGAGATTTCTTTTGGTGGTATTCGATCACCTCTGCGGTTTTTATTTTTTGCGCTATAAACAAAATAAGACCAACAGTTATGAAAATAAAACAATATTTTTTTACTTTCTGATAATAAACACATCTAATAAAAAAATGTAAAAAAAATCTAATTTCTTCATCAGTTTAGGCCAGAATGTATTCTGCTACATATTTTTGGTAAAAAAAAATCCCAATAAGCGTATATTGATTGGTTTGTGCAAAAGTTATAAGGTCTACAAACTATGGGATCTATTAATGGAATTTTTATTTATTTTTTACTAGTTATGGCGGCAAACAGTGACTTATAGCATGACTGAGATATTGTGGCACATAAATCAGACACCTAAAATACACTTTTTTGGGAACCAGTGACACCAATACAGTTATCAGTGCTAAAAATATGCACTGTTACTGTACTAATGACACCAGCAGGGAAGGGGTAACATCCAGGGCGATAAATGGGATAAATGTGTGGCCAACACGTGTTACTGTGTGCGCCGTTTTTACTAAGCAATGGGTTGTTTTTTTCTTCCTGCTTTGCAAGAAGAAAAAAACAGCACATCGCTGCTTTCAGAAGAGAGCCCTGTGTTTGTTTGTCCAGATCCGATCAGCGGGTGCCAGCGACCAATCGGCACCAGTACTGCAGCCAATCGCCGCACAACCAGGGCATGCGAGCACGCTCCTACCCCAGCGTGCAGATCACCTACTAGGTACGTGATCTGGTGCAGAATGGCTGCCCTGCCGCAGTATATCTACGGTGGGCGGTCCGCAAGCGGTTATTTGGTTTTTGGGTAAATTACAATAATACAGTATTTTCTCTATATAGTCTTTAATGTAAAATTGTATTTCTTTGATTTTATTCATTTTTTCTATCTTTTGTAAACAATTTAGGAAAGCTTCATTGTAATTTTCTGTCAAGATCAGATCAATATTATTTTGATCCATTGTTGTGGGACTCTTAATTAGCGTGGGGCTCTACCTATTTGTTAATCCGGCTGTTGTTGAGGGATGTTGTCTTTCTATATTCTGCTGACTTTGCAATAAAAAATTGGTTGAAAGGGGTTACAATTGCCTGAAAACAGAGTGCCCGGCCACCATTAAATCTCTGTACACAGTTGTCTATTTTGGAGGGATGGTCTATAGGGTGTTTTCGGAGGTCTAATGGCTTATTTCAATCTCATCTGCTGATTGAAGAGGAATAAATAACTTTTATGTTATCTCTGTAGGCAATTTATTACTGCATTAGTAGTTTTCAGTTTAAATTTAAAGAACATGCCACAAACGTGAAAGACATTTACGCCTCCAATTTGATGCAATGAATGTGTCTTTCACAAATGGACCTTTGCTCACAAATACTAATGTAGATTCATAAGGGAAAGAAATTCCCTGAGCCTAATCTATCACTGGCTATAGGGCCCAGGTGCCTCTCTGCCCATTAATTTGTGTACTGGTGACAGAGCAGCTGACTCCCAAGCTCCCTAGGGTGACATGTCAGATGTTTAAATAGAGTTTATGTGAAGCAAATGAAGATACAACATATATTGTAACAGAGATTTTTTACAAATATAAAATAGTTTATCGGTATAATCAATACAATGGGCCTCATGAAGCATAGAAGGACATAGGTGCCTGTGTAGTCCATTAAAACCTGCTATTAATTACACTAGAAAAAAATACAGTTAGAAATTGGTTGGGTATGGCTGAAAAAGACTGATGATAAGGTGAAAAATAGACAAGACTATCAAGTTTGTCATTTTACGACCTGCAGCAATGTTGGTTCACAGGAAGGCAAAACAGTAAGACCCATAAAGCCCCAAAATGCCTAAAATGTTCCTTCCTGACTCCACAGACACATTTAGGTTGTTATCTCTTTTTCTCCTTTAGTTAATATAACACTTGTGAGAAAAACATTTGTAGTTCTGACAATTTTGCAATGACTAACATATATAATGAGGTAATGCCTAAATATTAAGGTAAAAAATGTTTAGGCATCAGCGTCCACCCTCACACCCCCCCTCCCCTTTTACTTACCTGAGCCCTCATTCAATCGAGCTCTGTGCACGTTTGCAGCTCTTCTCTCCCCTCACTTTCTGCAGGGGGCAGGGCTGAATCCTGCTGCCTGAGTCAATAGACGCACACAGGGAGGATCGGGAGCAAGCTGACACAAGTGCCCTCATAGACAGTGGCATTGTATAAGGGCATTCGCCAGAGGGGAGGAGCCATGAGCACCAGTGGGGGGCCCGAGATGAGGAGGTTCTGTGCTGCACAGAGCAGGTAAGTATAAACCTCTTTGTTTTTGTTTTTTAAATGAAGCTTTACAACCACTTTGATCACTCTTACTCTCATTACTAAATGCCCAATACTGTTCTCCTGCCCTTTTGTACAGTTTGTAGAATAAAAAGTTCAGTATTCAAAATACACTGCTCAAAAAAATTAAAGGAACACTTTGAAAACACATCAGATCTCAATTTGGAAACTGATACAGACTGGGTAATGTGTTAGGAATGAAAGGATGCCACATAATTTGATGGAAATGAAAATGATCAACCTACAGAGGGCTGAATTCAAAAACACCCTGAAAATAAAAGGAAAAAATGATGCATGCAGCAAGCTAGTCCATTTTACTGAAATTTAATTGTAGCAACTCAAAATGGTACTCAGTAGTTTGTATGGTCCCCACCTGCTTGTATGCATGCCTGACAATGTCAGGGCATGCTCCTAATAAAACGATTGATGGTGTCCTGGGGTATTTCCTCCCAGATCTGGACCAGGGCATCACTGAGCTCCTGAACAGACTGAAGTGAAACCTGGAGGCATCGAATGGACAGAAACATAATGTCCCTGAAGTGTTTTTATTGTATTTAGGACAGGCGTTGTCGTGCACCAGGAGGAACCCAGGACCCACTGCACCAGCGTAGGGCCTGACAATGGGTCCAAGGATTTCATCTCAATACCTAATGGCAGTCAGGGTGCCATTGTCTAGCCTGTAGAGGTCTGTGCCTCCCTCCATGGGTATGCCCCCCCAGACCATCACTGACCCACCACCAAAGCGGTCATGCTGAACTATGTTACTGGCAGCATAACATTCTCGAGATCTTCTACAGACCCTTTCACGTCTGTCACATGTGCTCAGGGTAAATCTGCTCTCGTCTGTGAAAAGAACAGGGCGCCAGTGGCGGGCCTGCCAATTCTTGTGTTCAATAGCAAATGCCAATCGAGCTCCACAGTGCCAGGCAGTGGGCGCAGGGCCCACTAGAGGATGTTGGGCCCTCAGGCCACCCTCATGAAGTCTGTTTCTGATTGTTTGGTCAGAGACATTCACACCAGTGGCCTGCTGGAGAACACATCAAACCTTCTGGCCATAGCATGTATTGATGTGCCATCCTGGAGGAGTTGGAGTGCCTGTGCAACCTCTATAGGGTTCAGGTATCACCTCATGCTACCAGTAGTGACACTGACCCTAGCCAAATGCAAAATTAGTGAAAAACAGTCAGAAATGATGAATAGGGAAATAAAAATGTCAGATGCCTTCACCTGTAAAACCATTCCTATTTTGGAGGTTGTCTCATTGTTGCCCACCTAGAGCAGTGGTCCTCAACCCTGGTCCTCAGGGCCCACTAACAGGCCAGGTTTGCAAGATAACCAAAATACATCTCAGGTGATATCATTTGCTGCTCAGTGATTGCAGTACTCTAGTCTGCATCTCCTCAAGGTTATACCTAAAATCTGGCCTGTTAGTGGGCCCTGAGGACCGGAGTTGAGGACCACTGACCTAGAGCACCTGTTGTCAATTTCATTAACACCAAAGCAGCTGAAACTGACTACCAACCCCCTCTGCTACTTAACTGACCAGATGAATATCCCAGGAGTTTAATTGACTTTATGCTATACTCTGATTAACAAGTGTTCCTTTAATTTTTTTTGAGCAGTTGTAATTTAATGACCTTAGCTAGATGATGATGATGATAGTACAGTCACTACCATAGGCATGTGCACAGGGTGTGCTAGGGCAGATTCCCCCTGCTGCATTGGCTCGACTCCACCCCCCCCCCCCCCCCTTCACGCAGTGCTGCAAGCATCCCTCTTCTCCTCTCCCGCTGGCTGCTGCTGTGGGCATACAGCAGGATGTTTCAGGATGAAGAGTCGGGGAAGGGGAATGTGTTATTGACTGACCCCTTCCTTTTCTGCTCAGCACAGGGCACTTCCCATTCATTCACTGTCCAGTGCACTGAGGCTGCAGAGAAAGGGATTGGGACAAAATCTGTCCTTAGTCCCTTTCTCTGTCTCAAAAGTGAGCTATCAGGGGTCTGTATGGACCCCTGATATTTCACCAAAACCTGACAACAGGGCTGCTAGAAAAAAATATAAAAAAAGTAAATAAAAAATAATATTGTAAAAAATAATAAAACAATTATAAAAATATTAAGAAAATAAAATAATAAAAATAAAAAGCTATTGTAACCATCCAATGCCTTAGTGACACCAGTCTTTGCCCTCCTAACACTGTCCACTGCTCTACTGACACTGCCCTCTGCCCCACCGACAAAGTCCATAACGCTTCTAACACCAACCTCTGCCCTATTAACACCATCCACGTTTTAACCACTTGCCGACCGCCCCACACAGATTTACTGCGGCTCACCTGCGCATAATCACGTAGACCTATTTGATTATGTGCGCGCGGTCTCGCCGCTGGAGCCGCGCTCCTACTGTGATGAGACACAGCGAGAGCCAGACTGTGGGAGGAGCGGACTCGATCGCTGCTGGCCTCCTGCGATCTTCAGAGAAACTGATAGGAGAGCCGTCCGACTATGTAAACAAAGCAGGCGGCTCTCCTGTCACACAGGCACAGTGAGATTGTGTGTTTCAGTCCCCCCCCCCCCCCCACTAGCAGTAAGCACAATTAGGCATACATTTAACCCTTTAATCACCCCCCGTATTGACCCCTTCCCTGCCAGTGTCATTTATACAGTAACACTGCATATTATTTAGCACTGATTACTGTATTAGTGTCACTGGTCCCAAAAAGTGTCAAAAATGTCAATTAGGGGTCCGATCTGTCTGCCGCAATGTCGCAATCCCGCTAAAAATCGCTGATCGCTGCTATTATTAATAAAAACAAAAAAAGATAAAAAGTCCAAAAATCGATCCCATAGTTTGTAAACGCGCAAACCAATTCAAATACGCTTTTCGGGATTTTTTTTAACAAAAATATGTAGCAGAATACAAATTGGCCTAAACTTCTAAAAAAATTTGAATGTTTTATAGCAGAAAGTAAAAAATATTGTGTTATTTTTAACCGCTTAAGGTCTGCCCTATAGCAGTTTCACTGCTACAAGACCGCACCTCTGTGTTGGATTATGTGTATATACGTGATCCTGCTTTTCCGTGTAGTGGGCACAGATGCGCACCGGCGGCGGCTCGCTCCCTCTGTGATTATATTCAGCGGGGCAAATTAGTGGGTAATGTAAACAAAGCAGATTGCCATCCTTCAAGTGGGGAAGGCATGGATCCTGTGTTTCTACAAAGCAGGGACAAGGATCCATGTTTTCCTCTAGTGAAAGCACCTCTCATAGTACACAAAAACTCTAGTTAGGCACACAGTTAACCCTTTGATCACCCCTGATGTTAACCCCTTCCCAGTCAATGTCATTAGTACAGAGACAATGCATCTTTTTTTAGCACTGATTACAATATTAGTGTCACTGGTTCCCAAAAAGTGCCAGCTAGTGTCAGAATGTCCACTGTAATATCGCAGTCCTGCTATAAGTCGCTGATCACCGCTATTACTAGTGGAAAGAATATAAATGTAATTAAATTAAATAAAAACTTCCCATAGTTTGTAGACGCTATACCTTTTGCGCAAACCAATCAATATACGTTTACAGGGATTTTTTTTTTTTTTTATCCAAACATACTAAATGTAGCAGAATACATATTGGCCTAAATTGATGAAGGAATTCACATTTTTACATTTTTTTATTGGCTTATATTTATATAAAACCAGTAAAAAATTTTTTTTTTTTTCAAAATTGTCTTTTTTTTACAGTGCAAAAAAATAAAAAACGCAAACGCAGAGGTGATCAAATACCACCAAAAGAAAGCTCTATTTGTGGGAAACAGAGGACAAACATTTTATTTGGGTACAGTGTCGCATGACCACGCATTTTTCAGCTAACATAATGCAGTGCTGTATCGCAAAAAATTACCTGGTCATGAAGGGGGGTAAATCTTTCAGATGTAAAGTGGTTAAATAAACTTGCAGGGGGTGCAGGATATGATGAGATTCTCCAGAACACTAACAGTAACAGGAGGACACACTTCTCTACGTTGCAAACCTCATGAACAAATCTTCTGCTAAACTCAGAGTACCGTCTTCCTCTGAGAGATAAGAAAAGGCTAGAGGTATGAATCCCTCAAGAGAGGAACTACTTGGTCCAGGTTCAGAGGATGGTTCTACCATGAGAGAACAAGGACGGTCAGAAGTTTGAACCCCTCAGGAGAGGAACTACTCGACTAAGCTATCCCAATAGTTTACAATCACCAGTATCTATGTAGTAGATAAAACATCCCCCATCTGACTTTATGGCAGCCAAAAAGCTATAACACTTTTAAAAGAAAAAATGTATTTGTACAAAAAGATTAAAATTCTATTTTCACATAAAATAATCTGGTCTGTTTATTTAACAACATGGTCCACTTTTCTCCTATTTGGAGTAAATATAGTATACAACATAGAGCAATCAATGAAATTTTTGCTACTGATTTTTTCCACCAATAGCAAAGCAATGTACACCATACAAAGATATCTGATAAGTTACCACCAGTCGTTCCCGACGTGTTTCAATTATAAACAATCTTCTTCAGGGGATATCAGGTGGAACTCCCCTAAATATACAGATAGCAAAAGAGAGTATATAGGTTCTGATACAAGTGCAAAACTTTTTTGTTTTAAAAGTGTTTGTTATAGCCTTTTGGTTGTCATAAAGTCCCACGGGAGATGCTTTACCTTGTATAGTATTGAGGTACGGAGCAGTTTTCAACCCATGATATATCCACATAAATTCACTGTAATTTTATGTAGTAGAGTAGTACTCATGAGGCCAAGGGAGTAGCTGTGCTTGTTCAGGTTCTTCAAAATGCCTTTTAGTGAGGCTTTGTGGACTGGAACCTTAAGTAAAGTCACGGGATGTCATAGAATCTTTCAGGTGTCGGCCCCCTGGCTTTTCCCAGCCACAACCTTGATGAACAACTGCTTATTTCTTTGAAACTGCTTGGCAGGGGGTAGCTACCCCCACCCAGACAGGTGGAATCCCTTGAACAGGAAGACACTGCTGTTCTAAAGCTCAGACTATGTATGTGTTCCTCAGCCACCTTCTAGGCCCACATCCCCAAGGATTGGCTGCACCTTCATAAATATTCATGCTGTTCATTTGCCTTGCTCCACTGTCTATGTTCCAGAAATTTCTAGAAGGCAGGGTAGAGCAATCAAACCTGCAGTCTGTGAGATCCAGAACATCCAAAAGAAACCAACAACTGCTGCAATGATTAGAGAGGAACCAAAATGACTAAAAATGTACCTAACATTCTAGAAACCTAACTAGGTGGAAGCTACAAAAAAAAAAAAAAAAATCTAAAAAGCTCAGTTTCTCTATTTAAACTGGATCTCCAGTCACTTTCATTGCCTTAGGGGCTCATTTGTAATGGAAAGCAAATATCACAAGCTGTACTATGTTACACACCACTACGCTACACTCCATGACTGGTTCTTGCATTCATTCATGAAACGAAGGTTGTGGTGTGTATCCAGTAGAGCCCCAGAGAGTCCTCTCTGCTTTATGTAGCAGATAAAGTGCCATTGTCATGTAGCTTTGGCAGGTCACATGAGTGGGCTCTGCTCCCAGCTTTTTTCTTTTTTCTACAAACTCCCTCTTGTGTAATAAATTACTGAATCTGGTAACTGCATACTGTGCATTTAAGATGTGCATTGCTTGTTTCTTTTTAAGCTGCTGTTTGAGCCTATTAGTTGATAACCTTTGAATTTTTTCCAAATGGAATATCATCACTTTCCCAGAACAGTTCCCCCAACTGTGCCCCTTTTCTCAATGTTGGCCACTGTATTTTACTTAGTACAGGCTACCTTTTTATATTTTGTGTAAATGTATTTGGCACTATAGGCATTTTACAAAACAATACCTAACATTTTGTCGAGGGAAATAAAAAATGATTTGTGAGTAGCTAAAGACCAAGGTCTCCTGATCACTAAAATACAAACATGCTTTATCACATATGGAAAAATGATTAGGCGTGGGAGAAGAATATGTTTCCTATGATTATTGTTTTGAGATGAAATGACCTTGCATAGGGTTCAGATTTGCCAATTATAGTATTGTATTTTTGTTCAGCTTTTGTGGAAAAAGTAGGACTGATGTATAGAAACTAAAACAAAGCATTAGCTGTGGTATTTTCCATATGTCAGTTCTGCTCCAGACAAAATTTCTACTTTTTTCTTTTTTACTTGGATATTTCAGGCTTATTGAGATATAAAGTGGTTTTAAAGCCTCAAGGTTTTTTTTTTTTTTGTTTTTTTTTACAAAATGCATTCTCTGCATTAAGGTAAAAAAACCTTCTGTGTCTAGAATCCCCTACCCCCCCCCCCCCAGAGCTGTCAGGTCCCCGCTTTCCTCTATGGGGGAATCAGATGAGAACGGATCGCCTGTCTTTTCTCATTCAATCCGATCCACCAGACAGATGGAAAATAGGGTTTCCATCCGTCCAGATTTGACGGACCGGATCAGATCAGATGTCAGCGGACATGTCTCCACTGATATCCGCTGCCCCATAGAGATGCATCGGGCATCTGTTCAGATTCGCCTAAAAAACTGAACGGTCCGCATGTGTGAAAGGGGCCTTATACTTATCCGAGACTGATTTTGATACAATGTTGTGCACAAGAGCAGTTCCTCCCTGCTCTCCCTCTTCACTAGGCAGATTGATAGCCAACATTTCATATTGGTTCCTGCTTCTGTCAATAAAATCCTATGACAAGGGAGAGAGCAGCAGGGCAAGCCCCGCTGGCTGTGTCTGTGGACACAGCCAGCGGGGCTTGGGAGCAAGTGGCTTGCTATAGGGGGTACTTGAAGGCAGGACTACCCAGGAGCACCAGCAAATAACCCCAGAAGAGGAGGATCAGGGCTGCTCTGTGCAAAACCATTGCGCAGAGTAGGTAAGTATGACATGTTTGTTATTAAAAAAATAAATAAATACATAATAAAAAACGGTTTAAATCACTGTAAGACTCCATTCACACCAGCGCGACTTGTCAGGTGACTTGTCAGCCTGACAAGTTGCGCTCCCTCGCGGTCCATTGACTGCTACAGGACCCATTCTAATAGGAGCGACACAAGTCGCTCCGACTTAGAAAAAGGGTTCTGTACTACTTCGGGGCGACCTCGGAGCGACTTGCATAGACTTCCATTATGTGAAGTCCTTGCAAGTCGCTCCGAAGTCGTGGTGCATGGGAATGCACAAGTCGTCCCCGAAGTAGTACAGAGTCGTGCCGCCCCAGTGTGAACCGAGTCTGAGAGACTGAATAAAAAAATGTAAATTTTTTCTGACTTTGCCAGCACTTCAAGTCCATGTGCCCTAAATGTTGCCAAACCACATGGGGCTTACTCTGGACTCCCCAGGAGGTTACACTTTGCTAGGACTGTGAAGTGAAGGGTGAATGTCTCTTACAAGTGTAGTGCATTTATGACTCCTTTTAGACATTCACAGTTGGCAAAGAAAACGGTACAAATAAATAGCACAGTTTTACTGTTAACAGCTGAATACTTAAGCCAGGCCCAGATTAAAGCAGAACTAAACCCATTGAGTACCAAGGAATGTAACTGTCACATTGGTTGTGCTCTCAACCAAACTGTCAAACTATCAAATGGCTGGAGTCATAACTAATCACATGTGCAGCATCATGGAAGTTAAAGATGAAACAGAGGCCAAGATGGCAGCTTCCTTGGATGAAAATGATAGGAGGGTTTAGTTCCGCTTTAAGGGCAACTGATTTTCTAAACACCTCAGCCTCTCCATTGCTTAATTGACAGGACATTAAGACTTATTAATAGCTCACCAAGCCCTACAACAATATATAAATAAAAACTCTTTTATTTAAAAAAATTAGGCATTGATGAAAAGCAAGCAACTAAATAAGGTCTTTTATTTTGAAATGAGGGAAATCACTTCTATCACATATGATAATTAAAAATAGTTATTTTACTGTATATTTTTGTTCACTCTGTATTAACAATTCTCACAATGATGTTCACAGATTGACACTTAATTGTTAACAAAAACGAGAAATTTATTTAAAATGCTTTTATTAAAAAAAAAAAAAAAAAAAACTAAGAATAAGGATAAACTCACCCCATCCACGCTGTAAATTTTAAGATTCTGATATGGTCTGATATGGGATTAACACAATCTTCCTTGGATATCTAAGGTAATGATCCTACAACTTTCCTGACAACTGTACAAGGAGTGCTTAAACATTTAAAAGCAGAGCAAAAAAAAAAAAAGAAAAGTGACAATACTGCAAGAGAGGTGTCTACATTCACCTTCTCCTGGATAGCTATCAGGCTGGGCAGCTGTGAAGCAGTAGAACCAGCGCACGCGCAGCGTTACACTTCACAACCTTCTCTGGGCTGTATAGACATCATTGTTTCACTTCCTGGTTACCACAACAACACACATCATGGGCATGCCTCTGTCCTGTCAGAAGGCACCCCAATGATGGAACATTGCAATTCGTTTTTTTTTTTTTTGCTTACAGATATGTAAGGAAACAAAACCCAAGGCTCGATTCACACAGGGGCGACTTGTCACCTAACAAGTCACGCTTCATTCAGCACAATGAAACCATTCTAATCGGAGCGATTCAAGTCGCTCTAACTTAGAAAAAGATTCCTGCACTACTTGAGGGAGACTTCGGAGCGGATTGCATTGACTTTTATTAAACACTTGCCGACCAGCTGCTGTACCTATACTGCGTCAGGTCGGCTCTGTCCTGCGCATCGACATACTTGTACTTCGTTTCAGTGGACAGTTAGTAGAGGCGCACGCACCACGGGAGGCACATGCATGCGCGGATTGGCCACAGGGGGAGTGGCACCTGCGATAGCTCCCCATGGAGACAGATTGGCGGTCTACCTATGTAAACACAGCAGACTGCTGTTCTGTCAGTGATGAACACAGGGATCCTGTGTTCCTCCTATTTAGGAACACAGGTCTCTGTATTCATCCAGCAAGTCCATTCCTCACACAGTTAGAAAGCACCCTCCCAGGGAGACATTTAACCCTCTGATCGCCCCTGGTGTTAACCCCTTCCCTGCCAGTGCCATTAGTACAGTAACAGTGCAAGTTTTTAGCACTGATTACTGTAGTAATGTCACTGGTCCCCCCAAAAGTGTCAAAAATGTCAGTTAGGTGTCCGATCTGTCTGCCGCAATGTCGCAGTCCTGCTAACAATTGCTGATTGCCGCCATTACTAGTAAAAAAAATAAAATAAATAAAAATGACATAAATCTTTCCCCTAGTTTGAAGACGTGATAACTTTTGCCCAAACCAATCACGATACACGATAAAACTAAAAATATCAAAAAATCTGATTTTTACTTTATTAGAAATGTTTTTTTTTTTAGAACTGTCGCTCTTTTTTTATTTATAGCGCAAAAAAAAAAAAAATCGCACAAGTGACCAAATGCCACCAAATTTGTGTGAAAAAAAAGGACATCAATTTTATTTGGGTACAGCGTCACACGACCGCGCAATTGTCAGTTAAATGAACGCAGTGCCGTATTCCAAAAAATGGCCTGGTCATTAAGGGGGGTAAAACCTTCTGGTCCAGAAGTGGTTAAAGAAGTCATTTGCAAGCTGCGCTGAAGTTGCGCTGTACAAGGCGGCTTCAGAGTCGGGCGACTTTGAAGCCACCCCAGTGAGAACCGAGCCTTAGGCTTAAGTTATATGTTAAATAGTACAGTGAAAATGCATTTTATTGTAATTTTGGAAGTAAAAACAAAATAAGAAATACATATTGTTAGGGAGATGAATATCTCTAACATTCATGAGCTGGTGTGTTCATCCAGCCCTTTCTAACAATGTCAAAGTACACTGCAGCATAAGCGTATACTGGTGCAGTATAAATGTTACTGCTCAATCAAACATAGCAACATTTTGACAGATACACAGAGCAATTGGTTTCTGAAAGAAAGTTTCTTAATATTCTGATTTTCCTAGCAGGAGTAGAAACCTAATTGCTTGCTATAGGTCAGCCATGCAAGAATTCTATTATTCCTTTCCTTTATTTCTCAAATAAAATCTCTAGAATCGGAGGTGCATTTTTATAAGACAGTCCTACTTGCTTTTGAAGCAATTCTGTATCTACTTTCAAACAGCATTTTCTGAATATTTGATCACCATTTACTTCCTTCCCACTGTGCTGATCTAGGCCACCCTCCCCCTCCTCTGCTGTATATGCACACAATTCTGATAGCGAGGTCACTGGAATTAAGCCGCAATGGTTACCTATGACTGATGCATCTTCTACTCTCCGCTGCCTGTGTGTGTGTGTAGTGGAAAGCCACATACTTATATCGGCCCAGGAGACTGCTTTCCCAGCCACATAGAAGGGATCCACAAGCAGAGCACAGAAACAGACTGAAACAAACCTAGCAACCACAAAAGAAAGCAGGGACAGCATTTGGTTTATCCCATAAACTCTACACTACCTCAAGAGTGGACCTGGCATTTATTGACAGTGCTGCTGATCTTCTCTATGATCCCCACATATACCAGCAACCAGGGGAGGACTGGGCCAGGGGTAGGGGGGCAATTGCCCCCTGGGCCGCTCTGATCCCCTGTTAAAAGGCTGCACCGCTTCTGCCACAGACATGCCTAAAGGATTCCTGGTAAAGAGAAGTAAAAAGTCCCTGCTGCTAATCTACTGAGTGTGGGTTGAAGACAAGGACAAAGTGCAGCCCCCCCCAATCCCCCAGCATGGATGGTGTAAACTGTTTCTGAAAGTGGCCGGTTCCATGCCCCACTAGAGACTCTTCCACCCAAGCCAGCCCCAACCAAGCTGTCCCAGCTCCCTCCAACCTCACTCTGCTTGCCAGGTCGGAAACCCAGATTCATCCAGTAAGTAGAGAGTATCCAGAGCAGGGCTTCAGCTTGGAATGGGTGTCAGGAGGAGGATTGGGAGAGTGGGAGGGGGGCTGAGTCACTACACCATGGGCCTCTGGTTTGTACATGCCCCCTGGGCCAAATGTTTGTCCGTGCCAGCAACTAGCTCCCAGCGCAGAAAGTCTCCCATCACTGAAAATAACTTGTTTGTAGCTCTCTTCAGTAGAACATGTACATTCAGTAGTAGTAGTAGTGTCATTCAGTAGATCAGTTGACATGTAGGAGTCACAAATCCACTGAACAAAATTATAAAAAAAAATTACAAAAAAATTGTAAAAAAATATTACAAAAATTATAAATGCAACCTATTTTTCATGAGCTGAACTCAAACATCTAAGACTTTTTCTATGTACACAAAAGGCCTATTTATCCCAAATATTGTTCACAAATCTGTCTAAAGCTGGGTTAGTGAGCACTTCTCCTTTGCCGAGATAATCCATCCACCTCACAAGTGTGGCATATCAAGATGCTGATTAGACAGCATGAGTATTGCACAGGTGTGCCTTAGGCTGGCCACAATAAAAGGTCACTCTAAAATGTGCAGTTTTATCACACAGCACAATGTCACAGATGTCGCAAGTTTTGAGGGAGCATGCAATTGGCTTGCTGACTGCAGGAATGTCCACCAGAGCTGTTGCCCGTGAATTGAATGTTCATTTCTCTACCATAAGCTCCAAAGGCTTTTCAGAGAATTTGGCAGTACATCCAACCGACCTCACAACCACTCACCAGGTGTAACCACACCAGCCCAGGACCTCCACATCCAGCATCTTCACCTCCAAGGTTGTCTGAGACCAGCCACCCCGGACAGCTGTTCCAACAATCGGTTGCATAACCAAAGAATTTCTGCACAAACTGTCAGAAACCGTCTCAGGGAAGCTCATCTGCATGCTCGCCGTCCTCATCGGGGTCTCAAACTGACTGCAGTTCATCACTGTAACCGTCTTGAGTGGGCAAATGCTCACATTCAATGTTGTTTGGCACTTTGGAGAGGTGCTCTCTTCACGGATGAATCCTGGTTTTCTTAGATCTTTGAGTTCAGCTCATGAAAAATGGGGGCAAAACAAGTGTTGTGTTTATAATTTTGTTCAGTATAAGTTATTAGTGATGGGGAGATTTCCTTTGCTGGGAGATGATTGCTGGTATATGCAGGGATCTCTGCACATTAGAGGAGATCCGCAGCACTATCACTATACACCAGGTCCAGGTACCAGGCGGTATTGTAGAATCTTTAGGATTACCCAAATGCTGTCTCTGTTTTCTGTGTCTGTGTTGCAATGGGACATGGTCTTCTAATTTCTGGCCCTGTCAGCTAACACCGTTTCCCTACCCCATGGTTTCTGCTGCTTCTTACACAGGCACTGTAATTCATGGCCTGGCAGTTAACACCACCAACCCCCCAACACACACATACTGTACATACACACACACGCACTCTGCATACCCTCTGCTTCTGACTGCAACTGAAATTACAGCTGACAGTTCCCTACAGAAGCACTACTACCACCACGAGCCAGCACAAACCTCCTACCACCACCACCACTTTCACCACTGCCCCTGACCTCGATGCTTTCCCCTGCTCTCACCACCCCTCTTAGTTGCCCCCCAGTTCACTCAACACTGCACCTATGGCTGTCTAAGTGCTCCCTGCCATTAGAGAAGGTTAGCTTGGTTCATTAGTGTAAATTTCACATTTTTTGAGTGAGCTGGCACCATTGACATCCTTGACTGGGTACCTACTGGGTACCTACTGTAAGCTGATATTAATGATAATGAGAAAGACAAAAGCTGAGAATTGTTTTATAGATATTTTTCTTAAGTGCTCAACATTGTAGACTACCATAGCGACATTATTAATTCCCTGAAGACTAAAGTACAGGTACTTTGTGTTACCATAATGTTTGGTGTTAATCTTCAGATAAATTCCTTGTCCCTGTGGAACCGCTTAAATTCCATGCTCAGGCTATACACAAGAATTAAAAGTGGTATTAAATCCAAAACCAAAAATGTACTATGTTGCAGCCCACTAATCCTGAAATGTGGTGGCTGCAAAAATCTTCCTTTTTAGGCTTTTTTCTCTGTTTTCACCCAGTGATCTGGCCAGTAATACACCTTCTACACCTCCTGTATTAGAGGGTCCACACTTTGGATGGAGAAGCACATGGGACAAATTTGGACAGCATCATTGTCAGTCTGGGGGGGGGGGGGTAGAGTATCGGATGTACTAGTAGTTTTAATCACTTAAGCCCCGGAAGATTTTACCCCCTTCCTGACCAGGGCCTATTTTGCGATTCGGCACTGCGTAAATTTAATGGACAATTGCGCGGTCATGCGACGCTATACCCAAACGAGTTAGATGTCCTTTTTTTCCCCACAAACAGAGCTTTCTTTTGGTGGTATTTGATCACCTGTGCGATTTTTACTTTTTGCGCTATAAACAAAAAAAGAGCGTCAATTTAGCAAAAATAACAATATTTTTCACATTTTTTTATATGAAATTCCCCCCAAAAAAATTTAAAAATCAAAATTTTTTAACATTTTAGGCCAATTTGTTTTCTGCTACATATGTTTGGTAAAAAAAATCGCAAAAAGCGTATTTTGATTGGTTTGCGCAAAAGTTATTGCGTTTACTAACTAAGGGAAAGATTTTTGTAATTTTTGTTGTTTTTTTTAACGCGTAATGGCGGCGATCTGCGATTTTTTTGCGGTACTGCGACATTGCAGCAGACAGATCGGACCCTTGACACTTTTGACACTTTTGGGGTTACCAGTGACATTACTGCAGTAATCAGTGCTATACATATGCACTGTTACTGTAAAATGACACTGGCAGTGAAGGGGTTAACTTTTTTGAGAGGGAGGGGTTATGTGTGTCCCTAGGGGCGTGATTCTAACTGTGATTGGCTGTGGCTTGAGGTGTATGAACAGTGATCAACGGTCCTACATAGTAGAACCGTATGATCACCATTCATACACAGGGGAGAATGACAGGTGGCTTGTTTACATTAGCCGCCTGCCTTTCTCCCGCTCTAACAGACGATCACGAGTGACCGGCGGACATCGGGTCCGCCGGTCACACGCGCGGGGGGGGGTCCATGGTCGCGCGGGAGCACGCCTCCGGCGGGGCGCGCTCGCTCCCTAGACCCTCACAGGCTAGCGACGTAGCCCTACGTCGCTTTGCCTGTGAGGGGCTGAATGCCGACGTAAATAGTCGTGCGGCGGTCGGCAAGCGGTTAAGTATACTAACAAATTGAAGCCAAACACCAGCTAATACTTTACAGTTACAGAAAACATTTTTATTTTCTTTTTTGGATAAAGGACTTACATAAATAATGATGTAGCATCCTCCTAGAAGAGACAGTATAGTTTTTGGGTCTTTCTACTTACCAGAGAGATTTCCAGGTAAATCTTTTTATTGGTCTCATGGTGCTCGGTGCTCAGGTGAAGCTCACCTTGTCTGAAGTGTTTCACACAGGTCCAATAGGGAGGCATATTGGACAGTGGGAGGAAACCTGACAAATGAGTGCAAAGGCATTTACTACAGCCCTGGTGATTGGCAGAGGAAAGAGCCTTGGTGCATGCTGGGATACTGTATAAATGCCAAGGGCACATTTGCTCGGGGCCATTAAGCTGGAGAGTGGGGTCCTTGAGGGAGGGGCCGGCTGCCCCTCCTCTGTAAAAGCTGCCATGTGGCCTCAGGTGGTCGACCTGAGGGCCTGAGAGTCAGAGAGGAGCTGAACCCAGATGTCCTGCAGAGCTGACTGGAAGGGAGACACTGGAAAGGATCTGCTTCTGCCTACATTGCCTACAGATCTGTGTTGAGGGGGCTGTCCTGTGAGGACCACCCTTTCTGCTAGAAGAGTCAGTGGACAGGTGTCACTCAAGGGGATGCTAGAGAGTGTCCTTAAGATAATGTAGTTGCTATAGAGAGCAAGAAGACTTAATTCTTCCATAGAAGTGGCAGTATGGTCAAAGCAGTGTGTCTGCTTCCACAAATAACCTGGTGAGGCAAAGTGAGAGTTGTTCTTATCTACTGTGAATAGTTCAAGTTGGAGAATCCCACTATTCCCTTCTCCCCTCAAAGTTCCACAATAAATATAAAACCAAATCCCCTGTACTCTTTATTGAGTAAGGAGCAACTGGGAGTTAGGATGGATGAGTGAACTGTCCCATAGTGACTGTCTGCAGGTAATCAGATGAGACCCAAGAAGTCATCACTCTATGTCCCTGTGGGGACAGTGATACAAATACAAGCTGACCATTGTAGTTACCCCTACCAGTGTTAAATGGTTTTCCTCATCCCTGTAATTGATACATGTGCAAGAGTAAAAAAAAAAAAAAAAACAAATGCAGCCATCACATGTCAGAATTGGTAAGCTGCAATATGATAAATGCTTTCTTTTGGGTTAAATACTACTTTAATACATTTCCAAGGCAAGATTAAAGTGGTTCTAAAGACACAAGATTTTTTACCTAGGTTTTTACTTAGGTAAAAAAACCTCATGTATGCAGCAGCCCCCCCCCCCCCCATGCTTACCTGAGCACCATAGTAATTCAGTGTTGTGCACAAAAGCCTTGGCTCTCTGGGGACTCTCCCTCCTGGCTCCCCCTACTGTCATTCAGAGACAGTGAGCCAATGAGTAGATAGAGGGGCAGGGCAGACCCACGGTTTTATGTGGTATTAGACACGCAGAGCATCAGCTCAGTAGTGAGCCTACTTGGATGCCCCCACAGCAAGCTTTTTTCTCTGGGGGCATTTGGCAGAAGGGAGAGGCCAGGAGTCCTGGCAGGACACACAAGTAGAGGTGGATTGGGGCTGCTCTTTGCAAAACCACTGCAAAGAGCAGGTAAGTATAACATGTTTGTTTTTTTGTTTTTTTTTACTTTAATGTAGCACTGCCCCCAAGGGGGTTGCTTGTAAATGTCAGCCCTTCTGACACTCTAGGTTCAGACATGTTGTATATACCTTTAAATGACACACTGACACAATGCAGATTCCATATAACTCTTTCAGATTTACTTGCTCAAAAAGGAAGTCTTAGAAGGGCATTAGTCAACCAGGCCCTAGATAAATTGCCAGGACTCAGTTGAAATAATACTTAAGAAAACAGTGGAATAACCATTACCAGTATCAAGTAAATAACACCAATATACACAATATAAGATAATAAGCAAATGGATCTCTTAATAAATAAATAATATTAATTGCTACTAAAGATAACCCCCAGGTTGGCCTATAATACCTGTGTCCTAATGAGACATGAGGTAATCTAGATACCAGTAGCATGTCCCCTTTAAGAGCAATAGAATAGCAGTGTTCAGAATGCAAGGCCCTGCTATTATCTTCACCAGCAGTTGGAGCTCAGAGAACAAAGGATTCCTGATTGTAGCACAGTGTGAGACATTTAAAGAAAGGTAGTTGGTTCTGACTAGTTGTAATCCTCTTAGTGTTCCAGGTGTAAGGTGTGTATATACAGTGTTCAAAGAGATATATTGGTGGCTGATAACTGGGTTTCTAGTGACTCTTTGGAGAACAGTCAAAGTCAGCACTCTGTACAGCGAGTGAATGAGATGGCTGTAGTCTGCTGATTTATTGAGTCCACCGAATCTGCTGGAATGCCCCTGGTACAGCAGCTGACGTTCGTCCCACCTGGGCTGAGACTGCAGATAGAGAAAAAGGAAAAAGAAGTTGCACACAATGGCTCAAACACTGGTATTGGGAATGTATCTGGGCCACCTTCAGTGGAAAACCCTAGGAAGCTTCTCCAGACTATTGTGATAAAATACACACATGTGATATGTGACTAAGAGCCGGGTTGTTTTTTAAAAAACAATGTCTTTGTGTATTTTTTGTCCTATTGATATTAACAAAAAAATTGGTCTTTTATAGAATATATGTGTAATTACTTCTGGGGGTATTTACAAAATCACAACTTACCTATATTTTCGATATTAAAGGATCAAACAGCCTTTTTACACAATCCAGGGGATTAACCCCTTAGGTACAGACTGATTTTACTGTTGTGGGTTTAGTAACACTTCAAGGCGTCATGCACACAGAGCGTTTGTCCATTTCTCCAAGACACTTTTCCTCTTGGCAGCAGGGTTTTGGAAAAAAAAGAAATTCTTGCACTTGTAAGCGTGTGTAAGCGTTTTGGCGCTAATTCATCTCATTAGCCAGAATAATCATTTATTTTTAATAATTTAATTTTTAACAATTTGTTTAATCATTTTAATAAATGTTATTCATTTTTTATTTTTTATTAATAATATTTTAATTATAATTTAATTAATTTAATAATAATAATTGTTTAATAATTTAAATAATTTTTAATAATCATTTATTTTTAGTTTAAGAGTTTAATGTGCCTAGCATTAACCCACATTTAGATGCATTTACATGCGTCAAGAGTTTTTATCTTACAAAATGCTGCTGCTCCTGGACGCTCTGGCTGTGTTTTTTTTTCTGCCTTTAAACGCCTATGTGCATCAACACATGATCCAACATGCAGGGGCATTGAAAGGCAGAAAAAAATAAAAAGCCAGACACCCCTAATAGCAGTGTTAAAAGCATCCAGTGCATGAAGTCTTTTTGTAATACAAGGTATGAATACTGCACAGGCAGAAAAGAAGGAAGGAAAGCCTTTAAACATTTTAAAATGTTTATGTTTTGAAAAATTAAGCCATTTGTCTTTAATGATAATGCTGATTAGAAAATGTATCAACCAAAAAAATATTTTTAGGCATATTTGATTCTAGTATTTCAGTAGAATAATAAATCTAGGTTTTTGTACTGGTGCATCTGTTAACCTGAGATAGTTTGATGGCCATATAAGCTAAAGCATGTAATTACTTATTAGTTTCACAGTGTGGAGTCCTCTGTGCTGTCATACCATAAGGCCATCTGTCCCTTTCTGTGCTGACTTGGCAGCTCAGCATCGCTTTGCCTGGAAGGCTGCCCTGCCTACTACACAGAGGCAGATTTCGCATTGTAATGGCAGGTGGTGCAGCTTTTACATGACAATGCAGTCCTATGCCTTTTACAAGGATCACAGTTTATGTTATTGGGCAGGAAATGGTCAATCTGTTTAACCTTTTCCTGCCGATGTTAAGCAGGGCACCATTAGTGCAGCTCTCTTGTTTTTTAGGGAAATTCCATCTTTGCCTTTCAAATATGTGAATTCACACAGTCTGCAATAATTTACAATCATTTCGAGGGACGCATTGCAGATTAATTCTATTATAATGAAGTTTGTTAAGCAAATTCTGGTGTTGCTGGTCTCAAAGAAGCACAAATGGTATCATGTTTCTTAAATTGGACAATTACCATTTTATTATTTATTATTATTTGATTATGGTCATATATTGCCAATAATCATGGGGGGGATACAGGTGCTTGCGATCACCTGTGACCAGGAGACCTGTACAAATCAGTGACAGGCTGACGGCCATGGCTGTCTGGGGACATTTTGCTTCCAGGGCCATTCATCTGTTCCTAATAGCATGTAACTGCTCAATGTGAAGTTACATGCCAACAACTACAGCACTTGTCAGCCTATCATTGATTTGTACAGGTTTCCTGGACACGGCTGATCGCAATCACCTGTGATTCCCACTACAGAAATATGCTGATTATTGGCTGTGTATGACCCTAATCAACTGTGTGAATGAGGCCTAATGGACGTCTCAGCACAGGCAAAGTCACGTGACCAGAGCTAGGGGATTGCTTGGTAATGATAAGTCGTATTGTTTTTTCTTTAACAGTTCTGTTGTTGTATTATGTGACATGTCAGGATTGGAAACTATTGAGGCAGAAAAGTTACCAAAGGGTCCACTTTAAGAAAGCACACATGCGTTGAGAAAATCAAAATCATCTTCAGATTTAGTTATATATATTTAAACTTGTTTAACAATTGCAGCTATGTACTCAAAGGCCTTCAAGCAGACTAGGAAGGTCTGTCTACTACAATCAGTCTCAATCTTGTAAAAAAAGAAAATGTGCATGCCAGGATTCCTCCTAACACGCAGTACCCTTGGGGAGTATCTCACCAAGAATAAAAGACTCAATGTAGCAATGTGGAGGATACCCAATGTATAGCACTTTGTGTCAGGCTTACAACCAGGTTGTTAGACATGCTAAACCACAGTTAGATAACCCCCTGCCCTGCTTAGCTGTCTGAATTGAATGTATGATACTGCTAGAATTTTACAATCTTCTGCTGAGAAAGTTTAAAACAGAAGTATCACCACAACTTTTAAATCTATCTTAAATCCCGCAGGGAACCAAATGCATGTAGCACTTGGCTTTGTTCTGATCCATTCTGACGTGCTGAAATCCAGCGCATCTCAAATTTGCCATTTCCATTCATTGTCGTGCTCCATTACTGACAATTGTAGTTATTCATTGTCTCCTGAAGCCCATAGAATAAAGTTTTTTTTTTTTTCCATTTCATGTACTGAATTAGTTTCATGGTATGATAAGAATGGGGTGGAGAGATTGGAACTTCTCCCACCAGCCAGCAGATAAATCACTCAGATGCAGGGCTGTGCAACTCATCTGCCGCCTTACACAGCCCTACCAGTGCTGACTCATTATTTACTAATGTGGGTATGGGTCTTTGAAGGATTACTAGCGGCCAATAACTCAGCTCTGGCATGGCTGTGTGAGCCAGCAGATGAATCACCAGCCCCGCTGCTTTGACAGATCTACAGTATCTGCCCGTTGTGGACATGATATGATATACAGGGCACTTTCTACCCAATGCCATATTTAACAATTTTTGACAAAGTCTCTTGTTTTTTGTTATAATGGTACATACAGACACTCTACTGTCAGGTGGGCTGAAAGGAAGCAAAAAGGCACCCACCTTACTATAAACTGTTTGTACTATCATGGAGATCTATAAGCCATACACTGTAGAAACCATTGTTTTTTTTTAGGACGTTTGAAACGTCCGTTCGGTCGCGTTTGTACCTGCGTTTAGCGGGCGTTTGCGGGCGTTTGCGTTTAGAACCGTTCCTAGAGGTTTAAAAAAATGATTCCCCTTTAAAATGCAAAAACGCGAACGCTAAACGCGGGTCATCGCGTTCGGACGCGTTCGGACGCGTTTGTGCGTTTGAAACGCCAGGAAACACACGTTCAAACGCAAATAATTGCGTTCTAAAAACAGTCCCTGAACGCAACTGCCTGCAAATGACTGTAAACGACCTGGTGTACATGGACAGATAAGATAAAATGTAGATGGGTTCAGGGGCTTCTGAAAAAAACGCCCAACTGCTCCTAAACGGCCATTTCCTGCGTCCCGTGTACATGGAGCCTAAGCTGAAACAGGGCTATGCAGTTTGGAATAGTATCTGTACAATAAACCAGCATTTCTGACCCTAGAAACAAAAAAAGGTATGATTTGCATGCTCTGCTCACTATTCTGAAATGAGATGTAAACCTTATGGCTTTTGGATTTGGCATGGAAATGAGTCATGCAGGCGAGAAGACCTTACTGTGTTTTTGTAATACGTTTACATTTATCTCTTTAATAAATTAAGGCTGTACGTGGCATTTCTAGTCAGTCTAATTAGCAGCGTTTTCTATTAATTGTTTCCAATTATAATTACAAATACATTCTTGCTCAAGTTCTATACAGCTTAGTTATTGATCTTAAAAAAATGGAATAAATTAAAAAGGAAATTGCTGCAGGTCGCAATGTTAGGGAGGGTATAAAACGGAATTTTTTAGCATACATATTTATAGCTGCGGTGGAATTTCATGACAGTTCTGTAGCGCAGGGTCCATGAATAGGATACAGGCTGCTGGAATGAGGGGGCTGTTTAGATAAGCATGTGCTGCTTTTCAGCAAGACTAAAACCGCTCCAATTAATTTGCAAATCCCATTGAGACTAGAAGCTGAAATAAATTAAAATGGATGGGTATGAGATGTGTTTAGAGGGACTGGCAAGCAATGTTAATCTTATAAGCAGTTTTAGTTCCTTCCTTGCTTCAAGTAGCAGTATAAAATAAGCATACGCATGGTGGCCATGGCTTATTAACACAGCCTCAGGTTAAAGGCGGTTTAAGACCTCAATAGTTGCCTCAATCTGTAAAATCATTTTTTTTCAGATGTTCCCTATTATAAAAACTAGGATTTTAAAAAAATTGAATAGCAGGTACTTTAACCCTGTTGAGTTGCTGCAGGCATATTTGTAAGGCAAATAATGTGGTCTACTGTTTAGAGATTGCATTGTTTCCATGGTAACCGCAGGTTTAACTTACACTGCCTTTATTCAACGGTTGTATGCAGAATGCCTGTTTTTTTTCTAATCACTGGAATTTTTAGATATTCAAGATCTTTTCATGTCATTTTTGCCTTCACATTTTAAAGGTCACAATTCACCTAAGATGTTATTATATAATGGACATAAATACATTTTTAAGGTGAAAAGCCAATAATCACATTATAAGATATACTTTCTCTAGCACTGCACATAGTATTAATTCAAAATTATGAATAAAGGGTTTATTTAAATGATCCCAATAAAACCACATGTTATATGATGGCTAATAAAACTGTGTTTTACTCATATATTAAAAAAATGGATATACAGTACATTATAAAGCCATGTTTATAATCTTATTGAACAGATAAAGAATAACAAATGGGGTGAGGTTGACTGGGTTATCTATGAATCCTGCTAAGTACAGGGAAATGCGCTTGGCACTCAGTTGAACTTATGACTATAAATGCCTCTGTGTGACTTGAGAATGGATCCCTTTTGAGTGGCAGTGCCTGCTGCAAGGGTGAACAAGCCTTTGGGTTCACAATCGTGTGCTGCAGTCTGCCCACAGTGCTGGTGTATCTGCAATTTTGCTTCATTTTAACCAAGGTTTTAGACACAGTCCCAAAGATTTCTATTAGGTTGCGCTTTTTTGCCATGTTTTCTGAAAGTGCACTAAACATGCATGGACTTTTGGTGCGGTTTCGGAAAATACAGCAAAAACGTGCAATCTAATAGAAATCTGTGGGACTGCAGCTAAAATGGCTGGTAAGATGCGGTAAAATGTGGATACACCGGCTCTGCAGCCAAACTTCTGCACACCAGTGTGAACCCACTTAAAAGCACAAAGGACCTTGCACTATGGCTAATGACAGGTTCTGCTGGAGGACAAAGTAAGAAAGAGGGGAAGGGAGAGAGATAGGCAGTAAAGCTCTTTCACTGGCTGTAAAAAAAAACAAAAGCTTTAGTCGGTAAAATAGTAAATATAAATGCATGTAAACTTGTCTAGACCTCGACTTTAAAGTGACATTAAGGTTCATTAAAAAAAAAAAATTAAAATAACAAACAGCAGCCCAGAGAAGGCATTTTACCTTCATGCATAGAAGGTAAAAATACTTGAGCTTTTAAAACCACTTTAAGCTATTATTATGATTGTTATTATTGTTTTACGTACTGCCTGTGATGTGCTCTTTTGTAACACATATTTTGTTCACATCTATGTGGGGTGTCGGACTGCTGCACCCACAGCAAAAACATGCTGCTGTTAGCGCACAAATGAATGTGCTGCTGTTAATTCTTCATGCCCACTACGTATTTAAAACTGCAGCACCATTTCCTGTACTGGGAAACACATAGAACTATGTATTTTTCCAGCAGCTGTGATTTTAGAAAAAGTGTAGGGACTATTTTCCAGCAGGTACCGCAGCCCATTCAAATGAATAGGCTGTTGTATCCATGCAAACATGGCTGCTGGGAAACCACAATAGTGTGAATATAGCCTAAAAAGAAACTCTATTTTTTTTAATTAAAAAACAGTCCTTTAGCTCCAATCAGGTGACCTAAAATCTGTAGACTGACGAAAACAGCCAAAAACTGCACAGGCATCAGGATTTAACATGACTGTGTTATCTCCGAACCGGCTTCCCAGAAAGTAGATGCTGACTCTAGTGATGACTGAACAAAGGTGATTCATTCTTTCTGCAGAGGAAAGCAGGTGAAAGCATTGCTAGGGGGCATTGTGATTTCTGTAAGAATGAAATACCTGGAATGTTTAGGTTTGCACATTATCACAAACTTACCTGCTAAACCAATCGTCTAGAAATGCATCAGCTGTAATATCCTGAATTACTCCATCACTTCACCCGGGGTTCAACTTCTTGTGAGATGATGTAACTCACACCCAGACACATGAGAGATATAGTATACCTAACAAAGCTAGGGTGTTGGACTTTCCTAAAAAGGAGGTGTACCCCTATTTTGTGGGGCCATGACAAATGGCCTTCTACATACAGAATATTTCACTTAACTTGTAGGTAAATAAGAAAACCATAACCTTCTCTAAGTGGAAGAGTGGGATTCATAATATAGTTGACAGAGCCTCCACCCAGCACAGGGCCATCTGTGAACAGAGGGGATTCACTTCCTGGGAAAATTACCCAGTAATCCAATCAAAGTAATTGGAAGCAGAGGAATTACCACAACCAGCATATAATATTAACTACAAGCATATATATGCACACCAGTATGGAAATAATACAAGCTTTATATAAGAAGAGATTAAAAACAGGACATACACTCAATGTACAAACATATATTATCAACAAAGGACTTGATACGAGTCCTGGTGGAATTGTGCACATATACCTAGTTATATATTTGTATTAATAGAGATACCTCCAGATGAATGTTGCAGTAAAGTCCCATTGCAGGGGTCTCTGAGAATAATGCTGCATCTGTCTTTGTGTTGGAGTCCTGAAGACAAGATCTGCGATGATGAGGATACCCTCATGTTCAACCAATCTTGAATGCAGTCCTAGTTATCTGGCAATAACTGTTTCTTCTGATTTAGTGTTAGTAGCATGGACAGGACATTTTTCTCTACTTCCTCCTTACAGGATCTTTTTCCAACAACCCCCAAGTCAAAAAGTGACATATATAATTTTACATTACAGTGTGATAATAGCAGCTAACAGTAGAGGGCAGTGGATCCCTACAGAGGGATGGGGCGGTTACATGACTGAAATACCCAAGAAGGGTCAGTAGTAGGTTGTGTAGCACCCTACAAGGTAGGTGCTAGGCAAAGTATAATGGGCCTTGGCAGCCTAACAGCAGGGCCATTATTTTCAGCTGGGCTTTCATGTCTCCCAGGTGTTGCTATTGAGGTTGGGGAGTCTCCCCACTGGCTTCATGGGAAGGGTTCTCATTGAGCAGTGGAGGAAACCCAATCAGTGGCACATTTAGGCCTGTATCTACCCCAGAAAGGCAGACTCTGCCGCACAGGATTCTGGGAGTGGGTATAAGTCTGAGTCTGAACGCATGACGCAGCATCTTTGGGGGGAAGCAGAGCCCCAGGAGGGAGGGTACGGCTCTCTCTCCTCCTGTCAGAAGGAACGGGTGTCTCGGGTTGCTGCCTGAGAGTCCAGAGAGAGAGCTGAGCTGAGTTGCAGAGAGGATCCGGTTTGCCGAGGACCAGTGGAGATAGAGGGGTTCAGTTACAGGAAAGCATGCCAAGTTCATGAGTACTGTGAATTGCCCCTGAGGGACTGCCTAGTTTAAAGGGGAACACCCCGGTGAAGGTCCCAGGGATCCAGGAGCCAGCTAGTGTCAAGAGGGTGCCTAGTGAGAGGACCCTGGAAGTGTAGAGGGGGCACCAGCAGTTGGGCCCTGAAGAGTCAAGTGTACAGTGTTAAGGGTTGCAGCAGCACAAGCAGTTACAAGGAGCTACCTCAGTCAGTGAAGGACTGGAGGGAGCCATTTGCAGGACTTTTGTGCTAGACAGAGTGAAAGAGTCAAGAGTTACTACAGTCCTGGATCTTCTGAGTCAACCAAGGAGTTAAAGTCAAAGTTTCAGCACATTTCAGCAAGACAGTATTTTCAAGCGCCAGGAAGCATTGGTCGGCATTCAGCTGGCGTCAGTACAGCGCTAACAGGCATTTTTCCTACAAAGTGTCCCAGTTAAACCTAATTGAGCCAGAGGAGTATCCCACTCATTCCCTTCTTCCATTCCCATCACAAAATAAACAAAACAAACCAAAGATGCCATAATGGTCATTGTCTCAGCTCTCACACTTGAGTTTTCAATTTAAATGTGTCAGAAGTGTTACCGGTAACAATGGCAGACTTACATCAGGCCCAATGCCTGGAAATTCTGCTACAGTTTTATGAAATTTAAGGTCTATAAAGTAAAATTAAGGGAGAGGTGGTGGCTTCAGGTAGGATAATACTGTTAGCTTTATGTTGCATTTATCCCTTTTCACGTTAATTCATGGCGCTTAGCCATGAACCTATCCATGATTTTTTCCCCAATATTTGCACATCTATGATCCTGCACATGTTATACACGCTCTATGTAAAATGTACAGTACACCCTTGTTTTTTTACAATCTTAGTTATCTGTATCTATTGCTGCCTGTGACCCCATTGTGGAGAGTCACCCTCTATGTTTATCCTAGTGACCATTGGCTCTGGAACATAGCATGATTGAAAATCTAAAATTTTGAGCTGCCACCAGAAAAACAATACAGCGAAGATCTTCCAATTTAGGAAACTTATTCAAGAGATAACTGTCTAAAGGAGGACATTCCCCATGTTGAGAGATTTTTTGCCTTCTGTGGTGTCTACAGTACAAAAAAGCAAAGGGAAATTTCCTGAACAAGACATAGATAGCAAAAAAAAAACCTTTTTTTTTATCTATTCCCTACTGTATCCAATGTGAAATAAAGCATTTTTAAAAATACACTTTAGTTCCACATTAACATGAAAAAAATATATATGTTGCTAGGTTCACTTTAGAGAGGAATTCTAGTGAAGTGGACACAAAAACTCCTGTACAACTGATGAACATTTTAGCTGCTCATGAGAGTGTCAAAAGCAAAGTTTATCTATTTAAATACGTTTGGTATGTGTCATGTCTTGTAGGTGAAAGCTATGTTTGTTCATCCGACAACTTTTTCAAGAAACTGGAATACACTAAGAATGTCAATCCGAACTGGTCTGTAAATGTGAAGACATCCTCAGCTCTGAAGTCTCCACAATCACTTGGCAGCAGCAATAATGGCCAGTCCAGGGAGAACAAGGACTTTGTCCGACCCAAGCTGGTAACTATCATTCGGAGCGGGGTAAAACCAAGGAAGGCTGTACGTGTTCTCCTTAATAAAAAGACGGCCCATTCATTCGAGCAAGTACTCACTGATATCACTGATGCTATTAAACTGGAGACAGGAGTGGTGAAGAAGCTCTACACCTTGGATGGGAAACAGGTAAGCTCATATTTGAAAACTAAACGTGATGGTCTATAAGAACTATATGTAAACTTTAAATTGAAACTCTATGTAAAGAGCTAAGTACATGGTTTATATAAATGTTTTTGTGTTTTATTGCCTAAGGATTTGTAAATTTCTTCAGCTAGTCTTGGGATTTACACACATATTCTATGCTTGACAGCTTGAATAAGAAACTCTGCTGCTTGCTGATGTAGCTTTTCTGCTTCTTGAATCACCTTCCTACTAACCGGACCGAGATGAAGATCCTGGTTCATTGTCAGATAGGAAAAGAAGAGGTGATACAGGATGCTGATTGTCTTAGAAATATGTGTAAATCGCAAGATTCAGACAAGGCTGTAGAGTATTGAAGAAAACATTTGGCATGTAAAATAGTGAACATATAAGTACTTAAACTGTGAATTTGTAGCTTTTTGTCTGGCATTTTGCTAAAAGTGGTAGTAAAGCCTACCTCGTTTACTTGTACCGATAGGTAAACCTAAGATAAAGCTTACCTGTAAGCAGTGACAGCTGGTGCTCCATGGGTCGGGGTGGCAGCAGACGGACCTGACCACGGACCACACAAGCTCCAGCCCACACTGCACAGCATACCCCCTGGTCGCCCACTCAATAACCCTGGGCTGCCCCTGGACTGACATGTGGAGGAGGCGGTATCTTCCCCCTCCGTTTCCTCCATGTCCCCCTTTGTTGGTCGGGCTTCCCCTGAGTTTCCTTCTTCTTCTCCTCCTCCTTCACCAATAGGATGGCTTCTCTTTTCGGCCAATCAGGAAACAGGTCTCAGGAACCGCTTCCTAAATGGCCAGGAGGAGAATACGTGTGACAATAGCGAATATTAATTCGCTATTGTCACACAAGTGGGTGGGCTCAGGGTGCAGTGCTCTGCACCCCGAGCTCACCCTTTTTTGAAGCTTATTAGAGCCTCTGGCTCTAATAACGTGCTTCAAAAAAATAAATAAATCCCCCATTGGAATCCATGCATCGGCTGCCCTGCATGTAGATTAGGGGGCCAGACGCATGAATAGGGGGGGCGGCGCCCCTGTGCCCCTAATGGATGGGCCGCCACTGCCTGTAAGTACAGTAAATATCTCCTAAAGGTGCACCATTTAGGAGATATTTACTATAGTAGCAGCCGGAGACATCACCGGTGCTTGCACACTGCGTAAAAGGTCTCTAAATGTTACCATTAAAATGAAGCGTCTGCTTAGAATTGTGCTGAACAGAAGAATATGTAGCTGCACTGAGCTGTTTGTGTTTTGCTTCCGATGTTTGTGAAAGATTTTTGAAACAATTGTTACGCAGTGTTGAATTTAGATTTCGATCTTATTAAGTACCTTATATATCGGCGTATAACACGCACCGGCGTATAACACGCACCTCAAATTTAGGAGGGACATTTCCAGAAAAAAGCTTACATTTTTAATAAACAGCATTGAACTTAGAACTATTTTTCTTTAATCAATACAGTCTTACCGGTGCCCGTGAATGCAGCCTCACCAGCGCAGTGTCCATAAATGCAGCCTCATCAGAGTAGTGTCCATAAATGCAGCCTCACCAGCGCAGTGTCCATCAATGCAGTCTTGCCAGTGCAGTGTCCATCAATGCAGCCTCGCCAGCGCAGTGTCCCCAAAGCAGCCTCGCCAGCGCAGTGTCCCCAAAGCAGCCTCCCCAGTGCAGTGTCCCCAATGCAGCCTCGCCAGCGCAGTGTCTCCAAAGCAGCCTCGCCAGCGCAGTGTCCCCAATGCAGCCTCGCCAGCGCAGTGTCCCTAATGCAGCCTCGCCAGCGCAGTGTCCCTGGCCACCGCAGTGTCCCCAAAGCAGCCTCGCCAGCACAGTGTCCCCAATGCAGCCTCGCCAGCGCAATGTCCCCAATGCAGCCTCGCCAGCGCAGGGTCCCCAAAGCAGCCTCGCCAGCACAGTGTCCCCAATGCAGCCTCGCCAGCACTGTGTCCCCAATGCAGCCTCGCCAGCACAGTGTCCCCAATGCAGCCTTGCCTCGCCCCGCCATTGCAAACTACATATACACGCCATTGCACAGCACAGAACGGCGATATATTTAAAAAAAAAAGCCGGGCAGTGCTGAGGCAGAGGGGGCGGGCCGGGCGGAGGAGAAGCGAGGATGAGCGGCTGCTATCATCTGACGTCCCGGCGCCTATGATAGACGTCACAGGTCCTGCGTCCCGGCATTGGGCCACTGTGCTGTCTATCATAGGAGGCAGGACTTCCTATGACAGCAACCACTCATCCTTCCTTCTGCTCGCCCAGGCCCATCCCCCTCTGCCTCTCAGCGCTGCCCGGCTTTTTTTTTGTTTTCAACATATCGTTTGCCGGCATTTGAATTGCTTCTTATATCGCCCTTATACAGTATATTCAGCCTTAAAGTGGTTGTAAAGCCAGAAGGTTTTTATTTTTATCTTAATGCATTCTATGCATTAGGCAATTTTTATTTTTTGTGTTATAAACAAAAAAAGAGCGACAATTTTGAAAAAAAAAAAAACAATATTTTTCACTTTCTGCTATATAACATACCCAAAAAAAATTTAAAAATCAAAACATTTTAACATTGCAGGCCAATTTGTTTTCTGCTACATATTTTTGGTAAACAAAAAAAAAAAATTGCAATAAGCGTATTTTGATTGGTTTGCGCAAAAGTTATCGCGTCTACTAACTACGGGAAAGATTTATGTCATTTTTTTTTTACTATTAATGGCGGCCATCTGCGATTTTTTTGCGGGACTGCAACATTGCGGCGGACAGATTGGACCCCTAGCTGACATTTTTGACACTTTTGGGGGTACCAGTGACATTACTACAGGAATCAGTGCTAAAAATATGCATTGCTACTGTAATAATGACACTGGCATGGAATGGGTTAACAGTATATGTGATCAAGGGCTTAAATTTGACCCTAGGGGAGTGATTCTAACTGTGGGGGGGCGTGGCTTCTGAGATGACCACAGAGACATGTGATCCTATATAGAAGGATCACATGAGCTCTGTGATCATTTCAGGGAGAAGGACGGTCGGCTGTGTTTACAACAGCCGACCATCCTTCTCTCTCTGCGGGGAGCGATCGCAGGTGACACACGCATCGGCTTCCCTGCTGACGATCGGGGTAATTTTGCCTGTACAAGCCACCCTGCTGCAGTGACACACGCATTGGCTTCTTCGCTGACGATCGGTGTGGGGGCACGCGCTCGTCCCCCTAGCTCCTTCCAGGCAATCGACATAGATCTACGTCATTTTCCCTGTACAAGCAACCCTGCTGCAGTAAAAAGGCGGCGGTTGGTCGGGAACTGGTTAAAGCATAACTAAACCCAAGAACACAAATTTAATATATTGCAGTTTACCAGTCCTTAGATGTGGTATCTGAATTCCTTTCTTTCCCTTTTCCACCCAATGATCCTGATAGTAATGCATTTCCAGTCCTAGGGCGACAATGCTCACTGAGCCTACTATACCTTAAGAGGAGCAGCGTTGTCACCACAGGAGAGGAATATAAAACATCTCTCCATCTCCTCCATAACATAGGGGGAAGTGTTCTGTACTCCACAGAGAGAACTGAGAGCAGTGCTGATAAACGTGCAGCACAGGCAGAGAGTACAAGAACTTGAAAGCTCAATGATTCCTTTCAGGATCAAGAGGTAATGTTACAGGTACCTTTAACTTTCAGTGGTGTTTTAAACATGACAAAAGGTAACATATACAGTATGTTTATAGTTAGGATTTACATACATTTTTTTACTCTATATGCTATTGGTTAAAGGTGGGTGAACTGATACAGTAACTCTCACTCAGTGACACTTTTCTATATGTAAAGGTTTGATAGTTTGTGTCTTCTTTAGAGATTTCACAGGCATGTCTTTGGTTTATACTGGTTTGTGCCCTGGTTTGTGGGCAGGGTCTTACAGCGCCCATGCCCATGAAGGTATACTTTACGCAGAGAATGCTCATCAATGCCCTGGACCAGGCGGGAACTGCAGTCATGTGAAAAGTCAAACATTAGGGCAGTTCAGCAACCTAGAGATGAGCCGCGCTTTGTGTAGTGTTGAAGTGCAGCGTTCCTCTGACAGGTGGTTTGTCCCATGTTGTTACACACTGTGCTTGTATGTTTTGCATTAGAAGGGAGCCAGACTACTGAATGCCTCCCTACCGGAGGACCTGTCATCCAACCAGATACCACACCTAACGACTGGTTGCTTGTAGCATGTTCTTCCCTTAGGTTACCCATGAAAACAACCTTCTCTTCCTTGTCTTGCCAAGTTAACCTATTGTAGTTATATTGCTTACAGCCCATAGTGCTTTACAGATACAGGTTATTTGGGATAAGCCAGAACCCAACAGGCACCTCTTTGAATAACTTTAGACCAGGCTCAAAGTGGTTGAAATAACTTTACTGTTGGAACTTAATGTAACAGGGTAACAACCAAAAGTCTTTCTACTTACAAACCCTATGTGTGGCTGCCCCAACATACCTGCATAGGAAAAGTACATAAATGGTAAGTCCAGAATGGCAGTGTCCTTAATAATGGTGTCCCAATGAGTCAGTGTTCCTTGGGGCAGACTACAAGTCCCAGCTGCCCTCTTCGTCTCTCTTCAGCTGTGACTCCAATCCCCCCTCTCCCTTTCATATCACACAGGATGGGAGGCTGGACCCCAAAAAACCTGCAAACTTAGCCCGAGGGAGGCAGTAAAAATATTATCTTCTTTTCCTCCAGCTAGAGCAGCCAGAACTGACTGACTTACAGTAGGCAACCTGCCTACAAGTTTATAGAATGACATAATGTTGTGGTACCCGCTATTATATTAGTTGTATGTTTAACAAAGCTGCACTCACTTCACATAATGGTGACATTAGTTTCTGTCTTCTGGCAGACATGGTGTAGTAAGCTACCAGACAAAAGGGTAATTTGTATTTAGTGGGGTCACAGGAATGACCTCATAAATCCAGGTAAACCTGAAGACTTTTCATTTTTATGCCCTCATGCTCCATCACTTCCTAATAAAATGTGCAGCCAACCATTACAATAAAGATTTAGTGTAAATTACAAAATAAAAAGGCTACAATCATGTAGAGATGCTCATGCCATCAAATGATTGTATAAATGAATTACTTTTACTTGTCCTAGTGCTGCCAGATTAGGAATGAAAGAAGCCCAGGACTATTGAGCACAATAGACATTTAGCACCGGTGCTTTGAAAGTATTCTGCAGTGCTGAATGCACAGGGTGAAGGGACTATACAGTACGTACTTTTCTATATGTATAAGGGTTTTCATTGCTTGCCCTTTCAAATGTTACACTTCATCCAGGCCCCTACCTGGCACCAATTTCTTTAACTAGGGGCTCCAAAATTATAGTTATAGTTTGTAATATGATTTTTTTTTTTTTTTATTATTATATTTAGTCATTGCCCAACACACGCAGGTTTTTTTTTTCTGTTTTTCCTAATAGTATTAAAGAGATCACAATGTGAATAAGGCATCTAATATAAGATACAAATCTAAAGAAGATTTAATCCAACACAAACATTTAGTATTACATAAATCCCTGTGTAGAGTTTGGAGTTGAGTTTCGAAAGGGAAATAGACAGTTCACTTTCTAAGGGAGATTTCACCTTTATTTTATAGTGTTGTTTTAAATGTAATATGAATAACATACAAAGAAAAAATGATTCATGAAAAATAAGTATGTGAGTAGAGAATAAGTGTGAGTAGATATTAAACCTTTACATAAGCCCACTGAAATGAATAGCCCCAGGTGGTACACAATGATGAAGCAAATCCTCCACATAAGCTGTACTTATTTATCTGCACACCTCTCTCCTCCAGAGCTCTCCAAAGCACACAGAATAGATGTCTTTCCCAGCTTCCAGGAGGCAGGGGCGAGTATATGACATCACAAACTTCACAGCACAGAGCAGAGAGCTGAATGTAATGTTCCACCCTATTGGAGGAAATGATACACACCCTCTATACAGTCTCTTTGGGAAACATGCACATCTGAGGCTGTCAATCACCTTCTGTGTGCTGAGGGAAGAGGGAGAGTATCACCATGGATTGCCTGGTGTCAAAGAAGACTCAGAGGAGACAGATGCAGATGGAAGGGGAGAGCAGCCAGGGTCATCAATGTAGGTGATATGTATAGAGGCAAGTGTGCAATTATATGAGGATATGCTTTGTTCTTGTTTCATTTCAATGGTTTACAACCTCTTTAAGTGTCTGAGTTAGTAAATAAATATTGTACTGCTTCAGTGGGCATTAAAAACTACACATAGACATACAAATAATATGCTGCCATGCTGATAATAGTATTTATAGTGTATAATCCTCCCTACTGAAATTCTGTCTGGTGAAACAAATAGTGGGTTTATTTTTTTCTTAGCAATGTGTCACTTTGTCTGTATATTTACTGTTGAACATTTTCATGCTGTCTTCTCTAGCTGTTGGATTATGCAGTGGGGCTGATTTACTAAATCATATATGCATATGTCATTTTTTTTAAGGCCTGGTCCATACTGGTGTTATTTTAGATGCAACTTGAGTCACACAGAATTGCATGACAATGGATTACATTGTTTTCAGTGGTGCCCTTTCACATCAATGTGTTGATTTATTTATTTATTTATTTTTTTAAAGGGTCCAGTGCTTCTTTGGTGCGGTTGAATTGATATTTTGGCCCTGTAAACTTTAATAGCAATGTACCAAAAATGCATGTAAAAAGCATGTACATGCATTTTTTATGTGTTTTTACTAGCGTTTTGTGTTGGTTGTTAGGAGCTGGAGTTCTAACAACCACTCACTCATCCCTGCTGTCACCTGGGTATAAAAAGGAGCTGGTCATAAAAATCAAAAAGAAAAACACTGTTGGGGTCCCTCCAAAATCCATACCAGGACCTTTGGGTTTGGTACAGATTGTGGGGGGTCCTCACCCAAAAAGAAAAAAAAAGGATGAGGTCCCTCCCATAATACCAGACCCTTATTTAAACAGGCCAGGAATGGGAGGGGGGGTGGCGAGCATGCGCCCCTCCTGAATCATACCAAGCAACATGCCCTCAAAAAGGGGAAGGAAGGTACCTAGTCCCCATTTCTATAAGGACAAGGACCTCTTTCCCACAACCCTGGCATGGGGGGTTGTCAGGCTCTGCTGGTAGATGGCTTATTGAAAACGTGAAACCCCCTTCAACAATAAGAGGAAGCCCAGATATCAACCCCCCCCCCCTCCCCCATGTGAATGAGTAAAGGATACATGGTACCCCCACTCATTCACCAAAAAAATTCAATGGTAAATGAAAACACAAACACAGTTTTTAACAAGTCCTTTAACAAAACATTTTAGAAAATGTCCCATGTTGCACATCCATCATCATTTACATCATCCAGCAATGAAGGCCCATGTCAATCACAATGAACAATAGCTGCCAACGCCCAAAAAAAACGCCGCCCGTTGAGACCCGACCAATCCTGTTGCTTATATCACACTGGCTGACCACTTTAGTTCTCCCCACCGCTGCTGAAGTAAACAAAGGAGCAGGGTCACTCAGTGACATCATTAACCATATATGGACATGTTCATAGATGGATAATGATGCCATAAGGGGGCAAGGTCACCCGGTGATGTCATTGACAATACTGTATATCAACATGTTCATATAGGGTCTGACATGGATTTTTGGAGGGGACACCATGCCAAAATGTTATACATAGTTTTTCTTTCAAAAAAGACAAAAGTACTTAATAGTAGATGTCTTTCCCAGAATCCTTGACTGCCTTTTACAGAAGCCTAAATCCAAATATCAAATATCCTTATACTCTGAGGTTCTATTGTGGCAAGATGCTAAATGGTATTTTCTATTACAATAGTGGGCGTGCCAATCTTAGCAAAATAGCAAACTGTTCCTTTTCAAACTCATATAAGTAAATGCACTGGCATGGCCTACTGTATTTTCTGCAGTGGCATTTGATAAGAAATGTACAATGTACTGTATAAAGCTGACCTGGCGGGGATTTTATTTTTAACAAAGCTGGAATTTCAATTAATAGTGCAATAGTTGTGTTGAATATGTAGGACATCAAAATGACCAGTTAGATTTCGGTTTTTGCAATCGAATGGGGATTAACATGACATCAGATTAATTAGTGTGGGTTACACTATCTTGTACACTATTAATATATTTGCATTAAATAATCATATATAGGTAATCAGATAGTATATCAAGACACGTTCAATTATTACTTCTTCAAAAATAATTCGGAATAAGAGGTTCAGGAGATGAACTGTTATTTTAATACTTGTTTTGCATATTTAAAATATGAAATTTCTAGGACACCTCAAAGTGTAAAGGTCTTTTTGGCAACTGTGGAAAATATGAAAACCAACATAAAGTCACTGCACGCTGAAATCCATGAAACCATTTTAGGAGATTAATATGAGAAACCTTTCTTTAGAAAAAGCTGAGTTAACGAAACACCAAGAATAATCTTTATATTAAGTCCAGCTGACAGTGCTTACACATATCTTCATCCTTATCAATAGCAGCAGACTCAAGGATTACATGTAAATGAGACACCGAAAAGACTTTCATCACTTCTTTAAATGGCATCTGAGTAATGTTTTCAATGAGTTCAAGACATAAAATTAAGTTCTACATGTACCACAGAAACTGTGCACGGTAAAACATGAAGCAATTTCAGCTCTTTTTGCAAGTCTTAAAATAGTGAGTTTAGAGTAAAAGTTTTAATTGTCTCCTTTACTTTCTGTCTTGCTAATAACGATCACCAAGCCAAAATGTAATGTGAAGTCTCTCCAGTTAGAACAGTGACAGCAGCAAAACTTTATTTTTTGTAGAATGGGGAAGAGTTAGAACCTCTGTCGGGCTTCTATTTCTTTCTGGACCTTCCAGTTCCCCTTGTTTCTTGTCCTGGTGTCACAAGGATAGGAACTTAGGGGAAATGTCCAAAACAAGGAACAATATAATACAATCCCCACAGACATCTTCCCCCTTTCTTACTCTTATTACAAACATAAAAGAAAAATGTTTGACTGTAGTTAGGCTTAACCACTTAAGCCTCGGAAGATTTTACCCCCTTCCTGACCAGGGCCTATTTTGCGATTCGGCACTGCGTGACTTTAACGGACAATTGCGTGGTCGTTCGACGCTGTACCTAAACGAATTTGACGTCCTTTTTTCCCACAAACAGAGCTTTTTGGTGGTATTTGATCACCTGTGCGATTTTTTGATCATGCGCTATAAACAAAAAAAGAGCGTCAATTTTGCAAAAATAACAATATTTTTCACATTTTTTTATATGAAATTCCCCCCAAAAAAATGTAAAAATCAAAATTTTTTATCATTTTCTGTCAATTTGTTTTATGCTACATATGTTTGGTAAAAAATCGCAAAAAGCGTATTTTGATTGGTTTGCGCAAAAGTTATCGCGTTTACTAACAAAGGGAAAGATTTTTGTCATTTTTGTTGTTTTTTTTATTTTAACGCGTAATGGCGGCGATCTGCAATTTTTTTGCGGTACTGCGACTTTGCGGCGGACAGATTGGACCCTTGACTGACATTTTTGAAACTTTTGGGGTTACCAGTGACATTTTTACAGTAATCAGTGCTATAAATATGCACTGTTACTGTAAAATTACACTGGCAGTGAAGGGGTTAACTTTTTTTGAGAGGGAGGGGTTATGTGTGTCCCTAGGGGCGTGATTCTAACTGTGATTGGCTGTGGCTTGAGGTGTAGGAACAGTGATCAACGGTCCTACATAGTAGAACCGTATAATCACTATTCCTACACAGGGGAGAATGACAGGCGGCTTGTTTACATCAGCCGCCTGCGTTTCTCCCTCTGCACCGACGATCGGCGAGTGACTGGCGGACATTGGGTCTGCCGGTCACACGCGCGGGGGGGGTCCGTGACCGCGCGGGAGCTGGAGTGCGCCTCCGGGGGTGCGCGCTCGCTCCCTAGACCCTCACAGGCTAGCGACTTAGTACTACGTCGCTCTGCCTGTGAAGGGTTGACCGCCGCAGTAAATAGTCGTGCGGTGGTCGGCAATCGGTTAAAGAAGCGCCTGTGCCTATACTATAGGCATTAAAGTATTTACATATTTTTAACAAGCATTAAAATGGCCCTAAATCAAGCCATTCCTGACATCTAAAGCTGTTTGTAGTGTGAAGTACCTCAGTCTTAAATATCCCCAAAGATCACAACAAAGTTTAATTTCAGTTCATTTATAACAGCAAACTTTAGGATCCCTCTGACTTTTGACCATTATCTACCTTTCCCCTTCACAATCAACAACACATTTATATTTTATATGCATTATGTTTTCTGCAACAAGTACTTAATCTATGTGAAGTCATCAACTGTTAAACATCTACATTTCCAGGGCAACAGGGGGCGAGATTCTGTGCAGGTGCTGCATCATAGGAGTGATCCTATTTGGGGGGCATTTATGGGCTGAGCTCAGGGCAGTTATCTGCTGGCTGGTAAATGCTCACATAGCTAACCCACAGTAAATGGATGTGGGTAGGTAGTATCCGGGTACCATACAGTTGTACACATTCACAGTAACATATTACTGCTCAACATTGACTACAGCACACTGAGGAGGATACTCGATTGTGAGCATTTTCTCTTTATGGAAAAAACAGTGACACTCATTCATGCAAACATGAATAAGAAATAAAAAGCAGGCATAGAGGGCATGATTGTGAGACATGAAAGAGGGGAAAAATGTAATTCAAAATGTAAAGAACAGCTATATTGAAAGAAGTAGGTACCTTGTCATTATTTACATTGGTCACCATTCCTCCTCTCCACCTCATCCAATTAGAAAACACCTTGTATTCATTGAAAAATATACAAGACGTTCTTTAAATGGTGGTTGTGCCAATCAAGCAAACCCCTGTGGTCAATTTGCGGATGTTGGAGCTCAAACCTGAGAATATCAATTCAGTAAAATATTTAATGCCAAATGCTGAGCATGCATAGGTTCTAATGTGAACACCTCAGTGGACAATAAATAAACTCTCACTGGAAAATGAGCTAGCAAATGAGCAATGCTTGACTATAAGGCCCCTTTCACACTTGGAGTCCAAGTTTTTCTCAGCGGGGGATTGATCCGCCGATCCCCCACTGAGCAGGCAGATGGCAGCTCAGTCTCCGTGCTGTGTGCGGGGATAGAGCTGTCAGGTCCCCGCTGTTCTCTATGGGGGAATCGGATGAGAACAGACCACCTGTCCGTTCTCATCTGATCCGATCCACTGGACGGATGGAAAGTAGGGTTTCTATCCGTCCAGATTTGAAAGACCGGATCGGATCAGATCAGATGTCAGCGGACATGTCTCGGCTAACCTCCGATGCCCCATAGAGATGCATGGGGCATCCGTTCAGATCCACCTGAAAAACTGGCAGACAGATCTGAACGGTCCGCAAGTGTGAAAGGGGCCTAAAGCCCCAAGTCAAAAAAGTGGAGTCCTTAGCATAGCACGGAACTGGAATCTGAGTGGCAATTAGAAGATTACTTTTTGACTGAGAAAGGTAGTAGCAGGAACCTTGTGGTGTGGACTGTTAGGCTCCTTTCACACACTGTCCGTTGGACGGAGTCCGTTTTTCTCAGCGGGGGATCGATCCGCCGATCCCCCGCTGAGCAGGAGGATGACAGCTGTGTCTCCGCGCTGTGTGCGGAGACACAGCTGTCATTTCCCCATGCATCACTATGGGGGAAATCGGATAGGAAGGGACCGTCGGTCCGTTCTCATCTGATCCGATCCGCTGGACGGATGGAAAATAGGGTTTCCATCCGTCCAGATTTGACGGATCGGATCGGGTGTCAGCGGACATGTCTCCGCTGACATCCGATGCCCCATAGGAATGCATGGGGGGACGCCAAAAAAACTGACAGGCGGATCTGAACGGTCCGCCTGTGTGAAAGGGGCCTAAGGGAGAATATACATTTGTTTATGTTTAGAAATGCTGTTAGATTTGCTTTAGGTAATAACTGTTCCATTTTTTGTCCCAAAGCCACCGATTAGATTCAAGCTTTCATTTCAACTTTGATTAATTTTAATCACTTCGTTTTTACTGCACATTTAAACCTGATTGGTGGCTATCAGTTAACATTTCTCTTCTGGCAATATAATATGTTGCAGTAAATATTTAGTTACAGTAAGTGCAGAGTTTTGTTTCTCTTTTCTATGTTAGCTGTACAGTACCCATGTAGTTTTTGCCCCTACAACAAGGGCTGCTAGCTCAGACAAAATTGATTTGACATAATAAAACATAAATATTTGAGCTAGTAAGACAGGCTTAACACATTTGGCTTTGTTACAAAGCTGGTCTGAGTGAGAAAAAGAGGCATAGAGCTATTTTTGTTTCATTTATATTGAGCTGGCATTTCTTCCAGAAAGCCTTAGGCTCCATTCACATTAATGCGGTGTGGGAACACGCATGTTACTGTACTCGTTACTGCAATGCGAGGCACTGCGTGCTTCTTGCTTTAGTGCAATACAATGCTATTTATTCTCAATGGAAATCCAACATGCCTTTCCAACATAGGTATGCTACACAGTGGTGCAACACACAACAATGTGCTAATGTGCATTGCAGTCTGGTCTGTTTTTTTTAAAAGGGTGCCAGCTTGATTTGTGGCCCCCTGAATGGTCTGCCTAATGCAGCACAGATAAACAAGTGTAATACCTTGCATGCTTTACCACCCCGCACCTCAATGGTTAGGTGTGAACCCAGACTAACAGAGAACACCAAACCAGTAGGAGTCTTTAGGCTATGCAGATAGCGTCCTTGATGGCAATGGAGCCCAGCACTGTAGCACTAAGGTCACAAGTGATAATTGCCATGCTCATTAAATAATATAGTATCAAAGTCTATGGTTTGCAGCAGCTCCAAAGAACTGAAACAAAAAAATAAATCATTATGCATGAAGCCAACCATGCATGGCTTGATATAGGCAAGCAATACAGCCAGTTTAAAATGTGACAACTAGGCTCTGCAATAATAATGAGCACATGTGGCAACATGCTTGAAAATCTAGGTGACTAATTTAGTTATTGTTCATTTTTATCCAGATATAACAATTGAAAGGCTATTTTACTGCACTGAGGCAACATCTGACTGTTGTTGTCATATTAAAAGACAAATCTTGGTGCAAATCTTGGTGGTGCATCAATGGTTTGGAATAAGCACTTGGAGATCTCACATTGCCTTTTGCTGGAAATCTTTCTCTGTAGGGCCATTTTAAAAGATGTCAGTAAAGAACCCTAGTCAGCCCAATCTGCAACAGATTTGACAAAACACTGGCTTGCGATTATCTCCCTACTAATAACGCTTGTGGGACACAGGAAACAATTATGTCTTCCATCTCCCCTAGTGCTATCTGACTATTTGATGGAAGTACTAGTACATACACTGACTGGCAGACCAACTTTAAAATAAACCTTTCTGCAGTGAAAATGACACTGTTACTCATTTTGTTTTGAGGGCCAAATGTCATAGTGAAGGAAAACCATCAATTTCTTTCACCACAAAAGCACCTTCTATGTCAACATCATAAATGATACCTATTAAAAAACAGATTAGTAGTTTGAAATGCTGCTTTAATTCAGGACACAGATACACATAAACCCAAGCCTTAGGAAACTATCCAAAACAGTACCGCTATACATTCCTTTCTTGTAAACATACATTATTTAATACACAATTACATCAAGCAGTACAGACACACATACATTTACAAAAGAGTTTTTTAAGTCACTGTGACTGTTACATGCTAAAAAGGCTATGATATAAAAATATAATCCATAAGAATGTACTGACTTTATGGCTATGTTTAGATGTGCCCCCCTTAAGCTACAATGGCATCAGATGGGGGTGTTTACATGCTGCTGTCATGATGCTTCACTTTGCTCCTGCTGCAAAAAATATCCAACATGTTGCTGTTGGTGGATGGCAAACCCTTCAAATGCAACACATTCAAGCAAATGGAGAAGTGCTGAAAATGTCCCACAAGCTTTTGCAATGCACGCAGTTGCAAAGCATTTGTCGGCAAGAATGGACTTAAAAAGAAGGTGAGGAGGCATCACATTGATGCATGTGCAGCTTAAAGGAGTTGTAAAGTCAGATCGTTTTTTATCTTAATGCATTCTATGCATTAAGATAAAAAAACCTCCTGCGTATAGCAGCCTCCCTAGCACCCCCTAATACTTACCTGAGCCCCATCTCTATCCAGCAATGTCAACAAGTCCCTCGGCCTTCCAGGACCCTCCCTCCTGATTGGCTGAGATGCAGCCACGGCACCATTGGCTCCCATGACTGTCAATCAAAATCAGTTAGTCAATCAGGAGAGAGAGTGGGCGGGCCGATTGGCAGCTCTATGTCTGAATGGAAACATGGAGCTGCAATTCGACTTGTATGCCCTTATAGCAAGCTGCTTGCTATGGGGGCACTCAATATGAGGGAGGGGCCAAGAGCACAGAAGAGGAGAATCCAGGCTTCCCTGTGCAAAATCAACTGCACAGAGGAGGTAAGTATAACATGTTATTTATTTATTTATTTATTTATTTATTTATTTATTTATTTATTTATTTATTTATTTATTTATTTTTAAATGAGACTTTACAATCACTTTAAATTGAAATTAAAGTGTTGACTAGAGATGTAGCAGCCAGTATGGGTCACTAACTATTTTAGCCTGCTACAAAAGTGGGACTGCTTTCCAGCTGTATAAAGGGTTTGGGGAACTGAAGTCCACCACAAAAGTAAAGCAAGGCAGATATTTTGAAGGAAACTGTGAGGGTAAAAAGAGAGGAGCTGCCGTTGCTGACTTGTAATTAAAGTGTATCTAATGTTTTGGATAAAGTGGGGAAAGACTGGAACACCTGCCAGGTTATTGCCAGTGGAGAGATTCCTTCACTTCCTATCTGGTAAAAAAGTTTTCCCCAGGGCAAGAAGTGAAAGGAAATTCCTCTAACAGCAACACATGCAGAAGTGTTTTTTAGGGTAAGTAGTTGATTTCCCTGCTGCAGATTTTCCCTTACTTTCTGTCTGGAAAAAGGTTGAGGGGACATTTCTTTAACGGAGCCTCAGGTAGCAGTAAAACCTTACAGAGGTTCTAACATTTCTACATTCTATGTACAATTTAAAAAAAGAAAACTCTAGGTATAGATACACTACACAAAGTGCAGGATAAAGAGCTTTTATAATGATCCTTGTTTTACTACTACTACTAGTAAATCACAGATTAAAAAGTATGATTTCCCAGTTATAAAATCAAAAAATAAAATCAGGAAAGTAACCCTGAGAGCCTGCTCCTTTAAAAGTAGTAATGGTTATGGTAGCTCCCATTTTTTATCCTCAAAGGCTCCCTTTGTGGAGAAACAATGGCATTGACCAAATGGTTGAAAAAAAAGTGAAAGCTATCACTGTTTTTTCTCTGAAAAAAAACATAACTTTCAAGAAATGGAAAAGCTCCTGTAGCACCCTCCTAGGTACATGCTAGTGAGAAAGTATAGTTTTGAGCTCTGTCTGCTTACCAGAAGGGCTACAGGTAAATCTCTATTGTTCTCTGCCTACCAGATCGCAGGATCTGTTAGTGAGGTCTGCTCATTTTGCTTAGGATGCCACTCCTTCTGTCTGGAGAGTGTTTCACACTGGTCCAATAGGGAGGCATATTGGACAGTGGGAGGAAACCAGACAAATGGGTGCACAGGCTTTTGATACAGCTCTGGTGATTTGGCAGGGGAAAAGTTCCTCAGTGCCTGCTGGGATACTGTGTAAAAGCAAGGAGCCCATGTGCTCAAGGTCTTTAATCTGGATAGGGGAGTCCTGGAGGGAGGGGGGAGGCTGCCTCCTACTCTGTAGAGGTGCCATGCGGCCTCAGGGGGTCATCCTGGGGGACAGGAGAGTAGCAGTGAGGAACTGAACCCGGAGGTCCAGAGCAGCTGACTGAGAGTGGAGACACTGGAGGATCTGTCTCTGCAGTGCAGTGAGTACAGAATCCTATGTCAAGGGGCCTGACCTAAGGGGGGCCACCCCTGCTTCTAGCATAGTCAGTGAATGGGTGTCGGTTGAAAGGGGATGCTGGTGAGAGTGTCCTGAAGATAAGTTATCATCCACTAAGTTGTCTTGTTAGGAAGTAAAGAGCAAGAGGCTTAACCCTTTCTACACTTATGGCAGTGTAAATTAAGCAGCCTAGCTGTTTCCAATCAACCTAGAAGGCTTAAAAAAAGAAGTCCTCAACTAATGTGAATAGTTCAAACTGGAGTATCCCACTATTTCCTTCTCCTATCCCAGTTCCAAATAAACATAAAAAAACCAACACCCCTAGACTGTTTATTGTGTGACAAGCCAGCAGGAGCAAGCGGGGATCAATGAACTCAAAGTATATCTCAAAGTAACCGTGTGCTGGTAACTGGGGAGCCCATCAAGTCATCATCCAGCAGGCCCTACAGGGACAGTGCTACACTCCCATTTTCCAAATGCTGGCATGCTGAGCAAATACTGGATTTCCCTGTGTCAAAATCAGACAATGGTTTATAAACAAGGGTGGGGAGGGATAAGCTGTATACAATGTCAAAGGTCACAATTATTTTAGGTTTCCACATCTGCTGAACTATTAAATCTTTATTATAGGTCAAAAGCAATGAGCAGATAACAAAGACATTGTTCGCTCATCTGCATATTGATTCAGAGGCTGAAAGAGTATAAGGTTTATAGAGTGGCCCCATATGGTGCAAACAAACAGACACAGCTCTTACATCAGCTGTGAGTTAACAATGAATACTTAGAAATCATTATAATAAAGGTCACTTATAGCCATGGTATCTTCAGAATATATATTGATGCAACAACATAGGAATAAAATGAACATAAGGTTGGAGTTATACCAAATCCAATGCAGTGAGAAATTATAAAAAAACTGTCTCAAACAGTTAAAGTAGATTTCAATCCAATTATAAATAATTAATGTAAGTACAGCTATGCACAAACATTAGTTCTGTTTTCTGCTTTCTGTAAGGGTGACAAATTCCCCTTTCACCCTATGACATCATTACGGGGGCACTTAGGTCTTTGCTTCATTTGGATCAAGTGGTAGAATTCAAAAAGGCACTTTGATTTCTTGTTAATTAATAAACACAAGCCACATTTTACAGTTATACTTTAACATGTTTATGTCATTTTATAGGTTCTTTTCAGTCTTTTTAAAGTCTTTTTAAAGTACCTCTGTTGCCAATAAACAAGAGAAAGGCCTTACAAAAGGAAAGTATTAATACTTACTTGTCCTGCTGCCCATTCCACTGATCTCACTCATTTGTAGAAATACAGCTATATACAGAATCTTTAGCATCTAACATGTCTGGGTGTGTCGGATACCTGTATCTCCCTTCACGCACTGTGGTTTTACCATGTTGGCCCTTTCATTGCTATTGTGGCCCTTTGGCACAGGGGTTGATTTACTAATACGGGAGAGTGCAAAATCTGGTACAACTGTGCATGGTAGGCAAGCACTTTAAGCTTTGAAAAAAAGAAAACCTGGAAGCTGATTTTCTGTGCAGAGCTGCACCAGATTTTGTACTCTCCAGTTTTGATAAATCACCCCACAATTTATCTGCAGGAATATCTTGCTGAACTGCAGTAGAGATTTTATTTTTGAACATAAAAAATTAAGAAAATAAAATTAGCTGCCATACAGCCTAGCATTACTTTTCTTGCAACAGACTTTAAAAAGAGATGATTAAATAGATCAACCTAAACTTAGGTTATAACCAAATAATTTGAAAGATGACTAGACATCTCCAGACAGAAATATGTTCCAAGGCGTTGATTTAGCTACCAGTTATACATAGAGGTTGACTTACTAAAGGCAAATAGACTGCGCGCACTCTGCAAGAGCAGCTGCTCCAGAGCTTAGCTTAGTAAATGAGCAGAAGCTCTGCTGACTTCCATCATCCATTCATGTGCAAGCAAAAGTGACATTTTTTTTTTTTCAGTTTTCCTTGCACATAATTGGGTTTTCTTTGCAAAGTAAAGCTTTACCTCATTTACTAAACTTTGGAGCAACTGCACTTTGCAATGTGCACAGTCTATTTGCCTTTAGTAAATCAACCCTATTGTTCTCAAGAAAGCCTTGAGGAGAACCTTTCTAGTTCTTTTCTTGTGTTCCCCATCATCTCTTGTCAAGGCTGTCATAGTTAAACAGTAACCTAATTTTTAATCATCACAAAACTCGGTCTTTAAATACATATTAAAGAGCAACTTCAGTTAATGCATACAGTGAGCTGCGCATAAAAAAAAGAATATTGTCAATTTCTAAATTTAATAAAACTCACGCAGATTATACTGATCTGTGTTTTAAATAAATGAGTACACCCATGCTTCTGCCAGTTCCTTTCATGTTCTACTAGTTGGGTCTATTTCTTGTATCCAAACTGAACTTTCAGTTTAAATCAAGCAACAGCAGCCACAGCCTGAGTAGAAAAGCCTGACCTAAGCAAGCACGCTGTAGATAAAAACTTGCTCTCTTTGTGGAAGTAGTGGTCTTTCCACAGAGGATCAACACACCCCCTCCTTGGTCAGATCTAAGGCCTTGCGATCAGCAGACTTATTCTCTCTGCAGACTGGAGGCCTCTACATGTGACCCAGCATGCAGGATAGAGGACAGAGGGCAGGGGTCCTTTTCTACAGCTTCCTGGCAGGTGGCAGGATTTTTTTACTCCTGCTGGGGCTGCATTTGTGAACTACAAAGCCCTGTACACACAGGCCAACATCAGCCAGTTAAAAAAAAACAGCTGACATTCGGCCCATGTGTAAGCCAGCAGGTCCGACATTCAGCTGGCCGGCTTCTGTCAGGGGTGAATGTTGGAAAACCAGCAGATGACTGAATCCCGCTCAGCACTCTCAGCCAACGGAGTGTTCTGGCGGGGGTGCCCCCCTGTAGGAACAGAATAGCTCAGTGAGGGAGATTGCTGTACTAATGTCAGTTTGTTAGTACAGCCACTCCGGACGGAGCTGACAGATTTTTTTTGTTCAACCGTAGTCAGAAAAAAACGAATAGTGTGTATCAGGCTTAAGACTTTGCACACCTTTTGTTTTGATGTACCTATAATGTACTTAACTGACTTCACCTAAAAGTTCACTTGGGCTTTAAGGGAATGTGATTGTATGTTCTATAGCTTCCATTTTTTCTATATGCTAGAGGCAGTAAAAATAAAAATGAAGAATTGCTCTACCCAGTTTTCTAAACTACAGGAGGGCCCAGAATACCAGATTACTGATACAAAATAAGACTTTATGCAGTAGGGTGTTAGTATAGCTATGACTAAAAAATAGCTGCCTGTTTTCCTGTATACATCTGATGGCTCAATTTTCAGTTTTAACTGACACATATCTTTCAGTGTATAGGAGCAGTAGTAGGGTTTCAGTGCCTCCGCACAAAAGTGCACTCTGAACAAAGAAAAGCAGAACAAAACGGATATAGATTGTATTATTGAATCATTGTTAAAGTTTATATTGCCGTTGTGGTTTTTCTCAGGCAAGTTTAACTAAATAGCACCCTTTTGATAATAGTTTCTGCTATGGGTATTGGAAGATCCCACAGCTGTTTACTGCAGCAGGGTTTTTCAGAGGTTGATTATCTACCTATAGCTTCCATGTCGAACGCTAACAAATTTAGCTTCTGTGATACTAAATTGTATGATTCATTGTGACTCTTGATTTCCATTTTATTATATTTTTTGCAGCTTCACTATTTTCATTAGCATATTTTAGGTAAACCTGTCATAAAACCTACAAACATTAAGATGGAGCAGATGATAAAGCACATCAACAGATGTTATCTTTGAAGTGCCACTCCAGGCAACATATGAATAAACTTCCAACCTCCCTCCCAGCCCACTCTAACCCATCCTACAGAGCAGTTTGTTTTGGTGAAGCTGGGAGGGGTGTGAGTTTATTCATATTATGCCTGAAACGGGACAATTGGTAAAAATATAAAAGATTACATTTTAGTAACCGATTTTATTTTAAAGCCCCACTGCAGGGAAAATATGAATAAACTCCCTCCCAGCCCTCTTTAGCCCATCCTACTAGCCGCAAATCTTTATGTATTCTAATCTAAGTCTGCTGACCAGTTCCTTAACCACCACCATTTTACAGGTGCTGGGGGAATGGGGGGAGGGGGGACGGTAATCAATATCCATAATCCATGTCACTTCTCTTCTGGAATACCGCCACTGAACAGTCAATACTTTTCACATCACAGAGATAGTGATGCAAACACCTGAAGAAGGACCCGTGATAGAAGTAAAACAAAGGAAGAGGGAAGACTGGGGACCTGAGCATTTCCAGACCACAGTTTTTAATAAGTGAAAAAGGGCGATACTTTTTTATTTTTAGCCGTTAAAGGGTTTAATGAAAACTGCATCTCATAATAATCAGTGGGTCCAGAGATATAGGCAGCTGAACTTGATTTTTGCTGTGAAAGTGTAGCTTGGTCCTGCCTCTTTACCTTTGCCGAGCCTCTGTATTGATCTATTAATGTGAGGGGGGGGGGGGGTTTCTGGCCAAGAGAGAATATGAGGGGTAGAAGGCATGGAAGCATGAGGAAGAGTCAACATTGGAATATCATTTCAGCTGCCTATCATATGATTGTGACATGCAGTCTTCTTTTAAGGTAACCTCTCCCTTATTATATCATATGCTAGGTTGGTGTGATATGATTACTTTAAATCAGCCACTTTTCTAGATGCTTCTGTTAATATACAGTATATATATATATATATATATATATATATATATATATATATATATATATATATATATATATCTGTGCAGTCCCACCTTACCATATTCATTATTTCTGAGACTCTCCTGTCATTTGTAGTCTGGCAGCTGCAAATTCAAGTTGCTAGGAAACAGCCTCAGCAACACAAAAGGTTCTCAGCTGGATCAGTCTGATCTGTCATGCTGCAAATAGCTGGGCTTGATTTTTCATTTTTTTTTTTTTTTTATATATATATCTACAGTTTGGCATCTGATGAGACCAGCTTGCTAATTTTATGCATGCAATGATGGGGTTAATATGAATGCTAAAAACTGTGGCAACATTAGTCTATCTGAAGGCATTTTATTCCACAAATGTTTTTATTTAGATTTTGCTTTAAATCATCTTTTCAGTAATAATTTGTCCTTATCCCTCGACACCTTTGACACAAAGGTTTAAAGAATATACAGTGATCTGGCCAAAACGTAAAACCCCTTTATCAGGGCTGTCACAATTATTGCTCAAAATGTTTATTGTCACCCTCTTATCACCAAGTCAAATTGGTAAAAGTATGAAAGATTGCATTTTATTTTTTAAATAAGCATGTCAAAGCATCTATATCATGCCATCAAAATGGCCATACTATTTGCTATGTTTATCTCATCACTGCCACAAAGAATATATCCATCTGTGCCCCAAAACCCACTATACAATCCCTTGATACAAAAATACTGTATGCTAGTGAGTGACACTTAAAAATATTTTTTGAAATGTCTAAAAGTAAATATCTGCAAGGACTGCAACAATGGAAACGACTGACTGTAAGGCTTTGCTGTTTCAACTAACAGAAAAAGGCTCAAAATAAATAATTACATTTTAAAAAGCTCTTGAGAGAAGTATAGTAGCCACCATTGCAGTCATGGAACAAGCATACATGTGTGTCAGAAAAGTGGTAGAGCTACCTATCTCCAATTAGTTCTAGGTCAGTGACAGCATTGAAGTCAGAATGACAGCCAGGGAACCAGCATTCTCAAAATTCAGTAAGAGCAGCCTCCATTGAGGCTTGTTTATACAGAATGTAATGTTAAAACACTCAGTTTTGGCACGCAGACCGCTGTCAGTTCAGGGGCTGAGACTGCAGTGTGATGTGTCTTTTAGCGCACCGTACTGTTTACTGTTCCTTTTTTTTTTTTTTCACTTTATTTGAAGACCCATAAAGTGACATATCATTTAAGTCTCTGCACTGCAGCACGATTCCTTTGAATGCTCTGCAGTAAAATGCTACATTTCTGCATTTTACCATAGCTTACCACACCTTCCAGCTGCGTTGCAGTGTCAATGGAACACTAACATAACATTTGCTTTCGATGTGCCCTAGCGGTGACTTGCATTGTTCTAGTGCAGAAAAAAATGTGTGAATGAGCCATCCCATGACAGTTTCCCTTTAATGAAAAAATAAGTATGTAGTACTGTCACCGTAGGTCTTGCTGTGTGATGACTTCTGTGGCCTCCCTCTGGTTACCTGCAGACAGTTGCTGGGGGGTTTTCACTTATCCCTCCTTACTCTCGTTTGTGCATTACTCAATAAACAGTCCAGGGTATTTGGTCTTTGTATTTATTGTGGAACTTGGATGGGAGAAGGGAATAGTATGATACTCCAACTGACCTATTCACAGTAGATAAGGACAACTCTCACTTGGCCTCATCCGATTATTTGTGGAAGCAGACAAACTGCTTTTACCATACTGCTGCCACTTGTATGGAAGAACTGGGTCTTCTTGCTCTCTCTAGCAGCAGACTTGATGCAACTACTTTATCTTCAGGACACTCTCTAGCATCCCCTTGACTGACACCCTTCCACTGACTCTTCTACTTGAAGGAATGGCCCTCACAAGACAGGCCCCATGACACAGATCTATACTCACAGTAGGCAGAATCAGATCCTCCTGGTGCCTCCCTTCTAGTTAGCACTGCAGGACCTCTGGGTTCAGCTTCTCTCTGACTTTCAGGCCCTCAGGTCGATTACCAAGGCTGCATGGCAGCTTCTACAGAGGAGGGACAGCTGCCTCTCCATCAGGGACACCTCAGCCAAAGACCCTGAGCACATGTGCCCCTGGTATTTATACAGTCAACCAGCATGCATTGAGGTACTCTCCTCTGCCAATGGCCAGGACTGTAACAATGCCTGTGCCCTCACTTGTCAGGTTTCCCCCCACTGTCCAATATGCCTCCCTATTGAACCAGTGTGAAACATTCAGACAAGCTGAGCTGCACCTGAGCACCATGAGCAGACCCTATTAATAGGTCCTGCTCCCTAGAGCACTCTAAATGTACCTTGCAATCTTCATGGTAAGCAGAAAGACCCAAAAACTATGCTATCTTCTAGCACCTACCTAGGAGGGTGCTACATCCACCCCCACCAAACTGAGCCATGTCCTCATTGGCTCTGGGCATCCACCCCTAGAAAAATACCTATGCAAAAATTTACAAGGAGTATCCCACAAACTTGGAAAGAGGGGGAAAAGGGAAGTAACATATGTTCAAGGCCATGGGGCATACCCCATATGTGGCCGGTAGGCACAATAATTTAGGTGAGAAAATGTAGATATCTTCCGTGCAAGAAATTCTTCAGTAGAGTATCTACTAGGTGCTCTATATTAGTGCACCCCCACCAAACAAAAACTTCTTGACAGGGAAAATAGTTACACAGCCTGACTAACTATACTACTAATAACATTTTTACACATATACAAAAGTGGATTATGGACAACCTCCAACAAGGCATGAAGGCTTTCCTCTCTGCAGAGGTGACCTTCTCACCTGAACAATCCCTATAACTAGCATTTATGTAGGGATTTAAAAATAATGATGCAGCGCTATACAATTAAAAAACGAATTCAGGAAGAGTCCACATCCAAGAGGAAAGTCCAAATAAATTCCTAAATTAAAGTGCAGCTGGATATACAGAGGCCACCACTGATACCCAATCACACACAGCCTCTTACGGCCCACTTCTGACCCTCATTGCAAAGGTCTAGATGCACAGTGATCAGTAATCAAACGGGCCCTTTAATAGCAATAACTTATTTTCCAGCTCACTTAATCGATCTCCTCCTGGACTTATACAACCCTCAAGAAAACAAAGCAAACACTTCTCATAGTGCAGAGGTCTCAATCCAGTTTTAATAAAAGATAAAATCCAAGAATAACACTCACATGACAGCAGCAAGTAATTTGCATGTCTCATATAAAAACATTTGGCGTTTCAAACCAGCAAGATGGCCACAACGTCCCAGCATGTAATGGCGTAGTGTGTCAAAAGCTCCTCCCTATGTGTTTTGTCATCAAATGATGTCATCAGGGGCGTGGCCAAACATACGCCTCCGCTGTGTATATATATGCAGGAACAACATTATAAGGCGGAGATTGTAAATTGTGTTCCACCGACCGGAAATTAGGATATAGCCCCATAGCAGGGAAGCCTCCACTTATGCTACCCATGCGTTCCACCTGTTACAGGGTGGAAATTACTAAACCCACACTCAAGCAGGACGGGGATTTTTGATTGTGTTCCACTGACTGGAACCAGGGATACAGCCTCTATTTGCATTATACATGCGTTCCACACATTACAGTATTGAAACACAATAGGAACTAAAAAAGATTCACGATACAAGATCATATAGCACATGATCACTGCAAACTGGATGCAAACCAAAACGCATTTATTAGAAATCGCCCTAAACGGGCAAAAATCTACTTGGTGTTAATAGAATCTAGTGTACGCTTAATTTAAAGCAACCAAACCAGGTGATGGCGCCATCTTGCTGCCTTGAAAAGTACGGTAATACACTGTAAAATTTCTCACTAAAAAAAAAAAATGTTATACAATGAAATTATCCAAAAAAATGTATTACAATTCCTATAAAAGATGATCACAATAATCAAGCAATATTGATGAAAGCATTCACATCCCATTCAAAATTTATTTCGAATGGGGTGTAAGTCTTGGCCATATAAATCCACCTAGTTTCAAGTTTAGAGACTTCTCTAATCATAATACTGCCTCTCTAACTACTGGTGAATTTGTCTATCCCCAAAAACACAGTTCCCTAGGGATCCCTATTGTGATGGATAGCATAATCTTTATATAAACTGTGTTTAGGGTAACCCTTTTTGATATTTGCCACATGTTCATTTAACCTAGTTTGGAGCATACGAATAGTGCGACCTATATATTCAAGACCACATGGACAATGGATAAGATAGACAACATTTTTAGATGTGCAAGTAATAAAAGGCTTGATGGCAAAATGTTTATAAGTAGAATTAGACTCAAAAGAGTCAACCCTCCTATCTCTCTGGGCATTTATCTTGCAGATAGAACATTTCCTACATGGAAAGAAGCCACCCATATTCTGAAAAAAGAGATTGCCCTAGGGGACTCCATCACATTAGGGGCTACTTGTAACCACAAAGGGGGCACTCCTCTAAAAACAACCGAGGGGGTCTCAGGTAGGCGAGGACCTAACACCCTATCACTGAGCAACACCTCCCAATGCTTTTGTAGTATCTTTTTTAACTTAGCAGTGCTAAGGGAGGAACATGTGGTAAAATAAAAAGCGGATTTAAAGGAATCATTGGGAGTAACATTCCTAGGTACCAATAAATCATCTCTGTTTCTCTGATCAGCAGCCTAGGAGCACTTTTTATTTGAGACATGCAAATTATTTGCTGCTATCATGTGAGTGTTATTCTTGGATTTCATCTTTTATTAAAACTGGTTTGAGACCTCTGTACTATGAGAAGTGTTTCCTTTGTTTTCTTGGGAGATGTATAAGTCCAGGAGGAGACAGATTAACCACTTCTGGACCGGAAGGATTTGCCCCCTTAATGACCAGGCAATATTTTGCGATTCAGCACTGCGTTACTTTAACGGACAATAGCACGGTTGTGCGACGCTGTACCTAAATAAAATTGATGTCCTTTTTTCCCACAAATTGAGCTTTCTTTTGGTGGTATTTTTTATTTTTTTTCAAACTGTTTTTATAAAATTTTTCATAACAGTACAGAATAGGTAGCATGCAAGCTACCACGTTTGCATCCATAGTAGAGGTACATACAACAATGCAGATGGGAAAGCAACAACAATAATAATAATAATAACAACAATTGCAACACTTGCAGGGTGTTAGCAGTGACTGATCATACTCCAACTTTACTGCTGTCAAGGTAGGAGCAGTGCGGAAGAACATGTACTGCTGTCAAGGTAGGAACAGTGCGGAAGAACATGTACAAGAATCAGCAACCATCTAGCGCATAAGTCATGCTCAAAACTCTGTGCCATCCTTATCATAATATCATTACAGAGTGCATGTCATGACCATGGTGTTAGCACTGTGGGAGTCACGGCATGGGGACTCTTGGAGAGACCACCGAGATAGCTGAACCATCCGTGCCTCCCGCCCCTGAGCACCCCTACAGGGATCCATACTGTACCCAGGTGCATGAAGCATGCATGGACATCTGGTCTCTCTTAGATTATGTTATACAACAAGACAAGGTTAACATTCATAAGGGATCAGACTTTTTGGTGGTATTTTTCACATTCTGCTATATAACATTCCACAAAAAAAAAAAATTAAAAATCTAAATTTTTTAACATTTTAGGCCAATTTGTTTTCTGCTATATATTATTGGTAAACAAATCGCAATAAGCGGATTTCGATTGGTTTGCACAAAAATTATCGCATCTTTTATTTTGCGATTTATGTCATTTTTATTGTTTTTTTTTTTACTAGTAATGGCGACGATCTGCGATTTTTTGCGGGACTGCGACATTGTGGCAGACAGATCGTACCCCTGACTGACATTTTTGACACTTTTGGGGGGACCAGTGACATTACTACAGTAATCAGTGCTAAAAATATGCACTGTTACTGTAATAATGACACTGGCAGGGAAGGGGTTAACATTGTGGGTGATCAAGAAGTAAACAAATCGCAATAAGCGGATTTCGATTGGATTGCGCAAAAGTTATCGCGTCTTTTATTTTGCGATTTATGTCATTTTTATTGTTTTTTTTTTTTTTTACTAGTAATGGCGACGATCTGCAATTTTTTTGTGGGACTGCGACATTGTGGCCGACAGATCGGACCCCTAACTGACATTTCTGACACTTTTGGGGGGACCAGTGACATTACTACAGTATAATAAGTGCTAAAAATATGCACTGTTACTGTAATAATGACACTGGCAGGGAAGGGGTTAACATTGTGGGTGATCGAGGAGTAAAATGTGAGCCTAGGGGAGTGATTCTATCTGTGGGGGGGCGTGGCTTGAGAAATGATCATAGAGACTTGTGATCCTATATAGAAGGATCCCAGGGGCTCTATGTTCATTCCAGGGAGAAGAACGGTCAGCTGTGTTTACAACAGCTGACCGTTCTTCTCTCTCAGCGGGGAACGGCCGCGGGTGTCAGGCGGAATCGGAGTCAACCGCCCCATGCATCGGCTTCTCCACTGACGATCGGGGGCGGAAGCACACCTAGCTGCCTGCCCCCTAGCTGCCTGCACCCGACCGACCTATACCTACGGCGGTTTGCACAGAAATGGCTGCCTGCCACAGTATAACTGCGGCGGGCAGTCGTAAAGCGGTTAAGTAAGCTGGAAAAGAAGTTTCTGTTATTAAAGGGCCCATTGGATTATTGATCACTGTGCATCTAGACCTGAGGGTTGGAAGTGGATGGTAAGAGGCTATGTGATTGGCCTCTGTATATCCAGCTCCACTTAGATTTAGGAATTTTTTTGTTCTTTCCTCTTGATGTAGACTCTTCCTGAATTAGTTTTTTAATTGTATAGTGCTGCACCATTCTTTTTATGTACATTTGTATTGTTTTCCCCAATATTGTGCCCGCAGGTTCTTTTAGGTATATTAAGTTATTATTCTCTACTAAGCACAGCAGATACGTATTCATTGTATTATTCATGTAGAGATAGCTGATGCATCCAGCAACCTAAGGGCAACTCTTGACTCGTCGTCCTGAACCACATGACTAGCAATAGGTAAAGTCCCTTTCAATTACCAGGGTACTGACTCCTTCCTATTCTAGCCAGACCCACAAGTTTGGATGAAGAAGTGCGGAGTCCATCCGACTGATGCTCACAGTGTCCTTTCCTCTGCAGCATCGAGGCAACACATCTTCTCCTGGTGGCATGCTGCCATTGCTGGAGCCTTAGCGATAGCTGGCCTACTTGTGAGTGTCTGTAGGAACTCTTCAAGGGAGCCCTTTCTCTCTGGCACCCCCTTCTCTGAGGAGTCAATGAGCCACTACCTTTTTCTCACAAGGCAGCATTTTGCACAAATTTTCCTTCAACATTACACTGGCCCAAAGGCATTTTTGCAAAGTGTCCTTAAAAGAAGTATCTTCCCATAGTGTCCTTAACCACCTTAATACTGGGCACGTTCACCCCCTTCCTTCCCAGACTAATTTTCAGCTTTCAGTGCTCTCACACTTTGAATGACAATTACTCAGTCATGCTACACTGTACCCAAATAAAATTTTTATAATTTTGTTAACACAAACAGAGTTTTCTTCTGGTGGTATTTATTCACCACTAGGTTTTTTATTTTTTGCGATATAAGGGGAAAAAAAGCAAAAGTTGTGAAAAAAAAAACAATATTTTCTCATTTCTGTTTTAAATAAATCCAATAAAATCAAATTTCGTCAAAAAAATAGGACAGAATGTATTCTGCTACATTTCTTTGGTAAAAAAAAAAAATCCTGATAAGTGTATGATAGTAGGTTTGTGAGAAAGTTATAGAGCCTACAAGCTAGGCTATGTTTTATTGAAAATTGATCAATCCTGATGTACTGACTACCTATCTCATTTCTTGAGGCCCTAAAATGTCAGGACAGTACAAATACCCCCTAAATGACCCCTTTTGTAAAGAGGATAGTCCAAGATATTTAGTAAGGGGCATGGTGAGTTTTTTTGAAGTTGCAATTTTTTGCTCACATTAGTTTAGGTAACAAAATTGACATATTAACAAGTTATTTCTTACACATGGCATAGATAAACTTGCAATTACACCCCAAAATATATTCTGCTACTTGCACAAGGACAATAGGGCAATAGATTTACCCATAAGGAAACACCCCAATGTATATTCTATGATGCATAATGAGTCTTTTGAAGATGTAATTTTTTTCCACAAGTTTTTGGAAAATGCGGAAAGAAAATGAAAATGTATTTTTTTTTTACACAAAGTTGTCAATTTATAAGATATTTCTAACACAAAGCATGTACATAGCAAAAATTACACCCTAAAATACATTCTGCTACTCGTCCAGAGTATGGCGATACCACATGTGTGAGACTTTTCCACAGCCTGCCACATACAGAGGCCCAACATCCAAGGAGCACTGTCAGGCGTTCTAGGAGCATAAATTACACATTTCACATAAATTACCTATCACATTTTTGAAGGCCCTGGATCATTTTTTAGCCAGATGTGCGCAAATGATTCCTGGGAAAGATGTGTGACAGATGTTAATCACTGAGATGTGGCAGATGTTCACTGGGACAGATGTGGCAGATGTTCACTGGGACAGATGTGACAGATGTTCACTGGGACAGATGGGACAGATGTTCACTGGGACGGATGTGGCAGATGTTTGCTGGGACGGATGTGGCATATGTTCGCTGGGTCAGATGTGGCTGATCCCAGACCGATATGGCAGATCATGGACAGATGTGGCAGATGATTAGACAGATGTAGCAGATGATTACGGGCAGATGTGGCAGATGATTACGGACAGATGTGGCAGATTACAGACAGATGTGCCAGATGATTACTAACAGGTGTGGTATATGATGTGCGCCAGATGATTACAGACAGATGTGGCAGATGAACACAGACAGATGTGGCAGATATTACAGACAGATGTGGCAGATGATGTGCACCAGATGATCACGGACAGATGTGGCAGATGATCATGGACAGATTTGGCAGATGATCAGACAGACATGGAAGATTATGTGCACCAGATGATCACAGATAGATGTGGCAGATGATCACAGACAGACATGGCAGATGATGTGCACCAGATGACCATGGATAGATGTGGCAGATGATCACAGACAGATGTGGCAGATGATCATGGACAGATTAGACAGATTATTTTACTGGGACAGATGTGTGACAGATGTTTTTACTGTGTTGGGGGACACTGTTTTGGGGACACTAGCTGTGTGATCAGTGAGTAAAAAGCAGTAAAAGTGCTGTAAACTCACTAATCCCCAGCTTGCAGCACAGATCCACTCTCCTTCTCTTCATTGACAGGCTCTGTGTGAGGAGAAGCAGAGCCGATCACCATTACAGTGGCTGTGTTTACATTACATGATGGCTGTGATTGGGCACAGCAGTTATGTGATCAGGGGGCCAATCATAGAACCCTCCTGCCGAGCGGTGTTCGCTGTGTCTGGGGGACACAGACACACCGGGATTGCGTAGCTGCATGGGCACGCGGCTGCGCGATCTCCCTCCTTCTGGAGGACGTTCAGAAATGTCCACTCAGAATGAGGAAGCTCTCACCCGCCCGTATATGTGCAGTGGCCGGGTGGGAGGAGGTCAATGAAGATTCCTCACAAAGTGTCCTTAATAAAGAATCTTCTCACAGTGTCCCTTCTCTGTATTGCTTTAGCAACGGTACTGGCCCATGGCCCAAAGTATCTTCATAAAGTGTCTTTGTGAACTAAGGGTTTACCCTCTCCAGGTAGCAGCCTTTAGCTTTAACAGGAGAAGTCCTCTTTGACAAAAGTTTTTTTCTCCCAGGTGTTGAAACAATAGCAGTTTCAAGGATCCCCTCCTTCATTTGCAAGGATAGAAGGGAAGGGGATTAGGGAAAGGGCCTTTAGCCCTAATAGCAACATTTCAATGGTGGTAATTCTTCAGGCTCAACAGCCCCTTTCTAACATGCAGCCCTTTAAACAGACCAAGAACTCGGTGAACCTCAGTAGTAATGGTCAGGATGAGGTTTACAAACCATCTTGCCTTCAGGACTCAAGATGCTGATGGCCCAAGCTTGACCTTTCCTGTCTGGACAGTTGACTTCCACTGGATCAATATATATTGACCGCCCCAGATTCCAATTTTCCTTGATAGAGAGGAAGGTTTCCCACAGCTGAAGCCTGGAAGGGTTCCAATGCGGCTTGGGCACATAGAGAAAGTCCCAGACAGCTTCTTCACATCAAGTCTTCCTCTTGCTCTCAATTTCCTCCATTATTTCCCATGGAACATATGGATAATCGTATCCGTATTCCATGGCCACCTACCTCTAATTGGCCTTTAAAACAAAAGAACCTGAGAAATTTATTTTCTGCCTATCTCCTCTCCCCCGTGGGGCATACGAGGTCTCTACTTTGGTAATTAGTTTAGCGTAAGAGTCATTCTGTGCTCAGGCCCGAGCATATGTCTGGGATCCTTGTGGCATAGACCTCACAGAACCCAAGATTCCTCACACACCTCATGCGAATGACCGTTGCCTCTGTCTCTTCACTAAGTGAAATGGAACTTGGAGGAGGACTTCTTCTTCCCTCAGTTCCCCAGTCCCACTCAGTTTCCACATCTGATCCCCATTCACCGATTCCCTCTTCCAGGGATCCAAATCGGCACTAGAATCTGGGTGACGCCACAGCAATGATCTCTGCCTCCTTCTCACTGGAGGACTCCAACCTCTGGATCCATTGAAGCCCCTCTGCCTCTTTAGGAGCTGGACCCCCTGTTGCTGCGACAGCAACCAAAGCACCCTGTGATAGCTGCCCGGCCCTCACGACTTGTGTGCATTGCACCTCTGAAACGTGGGTCTCCCTGTTTTGGCAGATGGTTGTGTGGGTCTGCACCACTGTTCCTGACACCAGTGGTGTGCTAGGCACTCCCCGTCCTCTTCCAAACGGAAAAGCCTCTACTGGTATTAGCAGTTCAGAAGTGGTCCCTACCTCCCAGTTTACATATAGTCTTATGGGCAAGCAATCATTCTGCTCCAACCTCAGCAACATGTCTATTGTTGCTGGAGGTGGAGCTATTGTTGCTTGGGGGTCAATAGTTGCTGGAAGAGATTTACTGTTGAAGGAGGGGTCCACTGTTGCTAGCTGCTGGAGAGTCTATTGATGCTGGCTTCTTGTAGATCTTTTGTTGTTGCTGGGGTGGTATTTTGTTGTGGGGGTCCATTGTTGCTAGAGGTTCTATTGTTTCTGGGTGAATATATTGTGCTGGGGGGGGGGAGGTCTATTGCTGCTAACTGTGGGGGATCTTTTACTACTTTTCTTGTTATCATTAACAAATTCCATACAAATTACTTAGCACCACTAAATGATACTTGGCTCTGTATGCTCTAAAAGGGGCACTACTGGGAGGTGGGTAGGGGTGGAACCGAGAACTGGTGCTTGGAGGTGGGTATGGGGTGGAGACAAGAAGAAGTAACTCAGAAGTGGGTGTTTCTGAAAAGCTTCACAGGAAAGGTCAGTTTAGTTTGCTAACTAAAGTAATAATGGACTATTAATTATATATATTATCTTAAAGGAGTTGTAAAGTCAGAAGGTTTTTTATCTTAATGCATACATGCATTAAGATAAAAAGCCTTCTGTGTGCAGCAGACCCCCCCCCCCCACACCTCAGCCCCTGTAACACTTACCTGAGGTCCCTCTCTGTCCAGCGATGTCCACAAGTGTGTCAGTCATCCGAGATTTTCCTTCCTGATTGGCTGAGACACAGCAGTGGTGCCATTGGCTCCCGATGCTGTCAATTAAAGTCATCTAGCCAATCAGGGGAGAGAGGGGGCAGGGATTGGGTCAGGGCTTCATGTCTGAATGGACACATGGAACTGGGACTCAGCTCGGGTGCCCCCATAGCAAGCTGCTTGCTGTGGGGGCACTGAACCGGGGAAATGGGCCAGGATCGCAGAAAAGGGACCCGAAAAGAGGAGGATCCGAGCTGCTCTCTGTAAATCAAGTGCAACAGAACAAGTAAGTATAACATGTTTGTTATTTTTATAGGAAAAAAAAAATGAGACTTTACAATTGCCTTAAATATAATAGCTTGTTATGTCTAGTGAAGAGAAACAGTTTTACTCCCCTCCCAGATCCTCCAATCCCCTGGCAGAAGGCGCTCCCCCATACCCAGGCGGTGGACATCACATCCATAGCAGATCTATGGACCCCACTTCGGTCTTGATAATGTCAGGACCTTAGATCGCTGGAGCACGAGGGAGAAATTGCAGGAACTGGTCTAGCTGTGGGGAGGAATGGAGGATCAGGTAAGTAAATCCTTTTATTTTTTCCTCTAGATCACAGTCACACTGAAAGGAATCATTTTTTAGCTGCCCAGAATTGGGCTTTAAGCATCTTGCTTGTATCAGCTACTGTACTGTTCCTTCAAAAGAGAAGAAACCAGCTGCACATCTTCACAGTCGATAGAAAGCTGATCTGTCTGGAGCTGGCCCTGGTCCTGAATGTATTATTTTTTTTCTTTTTTTTACCACAGCGTGTTTGAAGATGCAAAACAATCCCAGATTGTTTAAAGATAGCAATAAATCAAATAAAACTTCACTTGTTCATTGTACATCACTCGGTGTAATCTTTTGTTTATCACAACCTAAATAATGAGTATTAATTGCACATTTTAACAGTAACATAAATGACTTGAATGAGAATGAAATCCAGTGGTCCCCCAGAATTCTGTTGATATTTTATTATGTTTACTAGCTATATATTTCATATTATTTGGGTTTTTTTCTTCCTCCGGTATCCTCGGTGGGAACACACTAATACTCTGAAGGCCTGATTTGTTAAAGCTGAGCTCATATTGTCAGCAAGTGTTCATTCTGCCTTGGTGTACATAGCTCAAGGAATATCCCACTGAAAGAAAAATCTGGTTTTTACATGGAGAACTCACTATGAAGCATTGGGCTAAACAAATCCACGGAATGCTTACATCTGTAGACTACAATATGCTACTACAATATCTATCAGGGCTCATTCACACAGGTGTCTAAAATGCTGTGCTTAAATGTGTACAGCATATAGTTTTGTACGCCTCTTAACAGAGCACCATAGGACACAACAGTGTATCAAAGCAAATAAAAATGTGTATGACGTTTGGCAGCGTACAAAATATAAAATAGAGCACAGCTGCACCTAGAGTGCACATATTTGCATATTTTATGTTTTTATTCATGTAAACATGTGTAATGCCTAAAGTTACTGGAAGAATTGTACATGCCTAATTGCATTTAAGCAAGTCTAAAGACAAGCACTTTAGGTGCATAATTTACACAGGATTCTTTGCTAGCTCTGCCAACAAGAACAAGCATTATTTTCAGAAAATAAGCATATGCTCTATGAATGAGCTCTAAATGACAATTAAAAAAATCTAATGAAAACCATAACATCACAATTCTTCAGGTGTGGACTAAGAACCTTTAGGCAGATTCAACCAATAGGGATGGTTTCCTGTAGGCTAAAGAGAACACACCACACTAAGTGTCCCATAGTGCTGCAGTAATGGCTGGGCATGGTGAAAGGTGGTTATTGTCTTTAAGGATTGGGCTTATTGTGATACACCTTTTCAACTAGACATTCTATGAATGCTAAAAATTGGTTTGTAAATGATCAGTTAAAAATGATAACGTATTTATGAGCTGACTTTTGCTCTGTAAAAAAATGACATGAACTTACCTAAGTAAAATAAAAATAAATAAATATTCTTTTGACAAGTAAGTCAAGAATATTTTAGTTTTTTTGCTATGGAAAAGCCTGTTAAGCTGGCTATACACTATAAAATCTGATTGTACATTCTTTAGACTTACCAAAACCATATATTCATAGGTGTGCGCAGGGGGGTGTGCCAGGTTTGCCTGGGCACACCCTAATCACTGCATGCGGTGCCGATTTCCTCTTTCTGCTCGGGCTACCTCCTGTGTTGTGCCCCCCCTTCCCTCCCTGCTGCGGGCTTCCCTCCTCTCCCCCTGGCTCCTGCTAGGGGTGTTTCATAATGGAGAGGGGGGGGAGGGGCTGGTGAATATGTAATTTACCGGCCCTTACTTCTCTAACTCAACACAGTGAACACACTCAATCACTGTGTTCATTCATAACGGAAGCATAGTAAACTGTGTTTACTAAGCTTCAGTTTGTTAATGAACAGGAAACCGCTCAGCACAGATCACTTCCCTTTCATTCACTGTCTAGTGCAGATGAGGCTGCAGAGAAAGGCATTTGTAGGCTGCTCACACCTATGCTTATAATATGAGGACAAACCTAAGCAATATATGGTATTTGAATCAAATCAGACAAGACCTTGCACTATATAGCTATTAGCTAATAGTAAATCTATAGGAGATGGTACAATCTGAAAGTGTTTGGTCACTTTTACACCGTGAGCAGCACATCAAGTCACTGAAAAATCTTTCTAAAGCTCACAAAACACAAGTATTTTCCCTTTAGAGCCGGTTCACATTAGCGCGACACGACTCCTTACTACTTCGGGAGGCGACTTGTCAGTCCCGTGCACCACGACTTTGGAGCGACTTGCAGGGACTTCACATAATGGAAGTCTATGCAAGTCGCTCCGAGGTCGCCCCGAAATAGTACAGGACCCTTTTTCTAAGTCAGAGCGACTTGTGTCGCTCCTATTAGAACGGGTCCTGTAGCGGTCAATGGACCACGAGGGAGCGCGACTTGTCAGGCTGACAAGTCGCCTGACAAGTCGCGCTAATGTGAACCGAGTCTTAGCCCCGTACAACAAAGGTATTCTGGATAGGTCCCATCAATAATCTATAAAGAGTAAAAACCAATAGTAACATTTTATACCAATAATGTGTTTATACACTTATCCTGCTAATCCTTACATAAGAGAAGTCAAATTAAAAATTAAAAACTTTGGTTTATTCCTTTAAACTGCCTTGGGAATATTTTGAAATGTATGCAGAATTTCATCTCTAGGATGCTTTTCTTGAACTTCTCTTTTTTTTTATTTGAAGTTTGACTGATACAAATTTATGAGAAACTACGCCTTGAACTTGTTTGTTGAGAGTTCTTGTCTGATTCTTATAACATATTCTGAGTGAAAGTGACAGGAAAAGCAGTCAAGATGTCTTTGGTTAAATAATGTAAATGCCAAGTTTCCACACAGCTAAATTACCGTACTAGATTATAATATTACATTTTATTAGCTTAAAGCAGTACTTCTCAGGCTGACGATTCCCGCCCTTCTCTTGTTTCATCAGAAAGAAAAGATTTTATTTAAAGCTAAGGACATTTTCCTAGTAAAATGAATTCCCCATGATATGTGTTTGAGTGTTTTCAAGACAGATTTCAGCTCGGAGCTGTAATGTTTAAGTTAGGTTAAAATACAGTAAGGGACGGGGTGAAGGGTTTTACTTGAATGATTTCCCAGGCTACATTTTTTTTCCTGTGTCAGTAACAAAATAGCTGTGGCTGAACAAACCACTGTAATGGAAATTCTGATGGTATCTAAAATTGTGTAAGATCAGATTTTCTGCAGTATGATCTCAGCTCCACAGACTGGCTTCTGCGGTCTTCTATAAGAAGAAATAAGCTCTCCCTCTATAAGAAAATTCTCCGGTTGTGTTGCCTACTAAATATGTTCACTCAGCAATAATTTATACAAATATTGATAACTTAGATTGCTTGTGTGTTTTCTGTCCAGAAATATTCTCAGCTGAAACAAAGTCATCCACTTTTTTCAATGGTTATCTTATGCAATGGCCAACAGAACATCAAAATGTTATGTTGCAAATTTCAAACGGACTACCAAAATGTAGCTATGATAAAGTAGAACTAAAAATACATTTTACATTTATACTCTATTCACAGCCCTGTCCTGAAGTCATATCAATTTTTCTATTTCAGAAAAGAAATGTGCAATATGCTCATTTAAAAAAAACATGCAGCAAATAAAGTGTACCATCATACAATACTGCTGTTAAAGTCCAAATAATAAATGTCCATATGTGAAGTTTTCTTCATACATTATAAAATGTATTTATTTATGTACATCACGGGACACAGAGCCATAAATCATAACATATGGGTTATATAGCCACCTACAGGTGGAGGACCCTGGCAACCAATCAGAAAGGATGTCCCCCTATATAACCCCTTCCACACAGGAATTACCTCAGTTTTTTCACCAGTTTCTAAAGGTGATGGTCACGGTGGAGAGTCTCTCCATATTTTTCTTCAAAGAAGAAAGAAGATATGCTATATACCCTGATCAAAGATCACCAAATCTAAGCGGTTAGCTATAAGATCCATCTAAAACAGTCAATGGACTAAAAAGATGGTACCTGAGCCTCGGGAAGCAGATACGGGGTTTTGCCTGTAATGCAGCCCTTTTTAGGCGCTGGACGCTGGGATCTGGACCCTTGGAATACCAAACCCCAAAGAGGCTCCGTGCAGGGTGCTCTACAGGTCCAAGGTCATGGCCCCTCTAAAACAAGGGGACCCAGTCCTTGAAGGTTGCCAAGACAAAGCTCGCTGCGCTGTGATGGGTGAAGATTGGATTCCTTTTTCAAACAGAATTCTGCGGCAGGACTGGTAAGTGCAATTTAAAATATTTAAATAGCAAGCCTTGGGGGTAAAATTGCTGGCATAATTGCAGATTGTAAATATTTTATGCACTGTTCACTTTAAAATATAAGAGAGACTGAGTGCCATGTGAGTCTCTGCATGAGACTATGGATGTTAAGCCTAGGCAAAATACATCTTGTTAAGCATTGTTTCTTTGCTTGTTTTTCTGACACACCATTTTCACCCTGTGCTGATCACCTGAAAGGTATCAGCTGTGACAAACCAATGTGTGCATGAGACTATGGATGTTAAGCTATGCAAAATACATCTTGTTGAAAGCTATGGTCTTTCCTCGGGGATTAAATGTGCCAATTGTATCAATTGTGATTATATGAGCTTGTGCAGTGGGGGGATTGATGCAATGTTTATATTAACATTATTTCTTTGCCTATTGTTATCACACTGCTTTTTTGCCCTGGGTTGATCACCTGAAGGTATTAGCTGTGATAAACAAAATTCAGCCTAAGCTGCTCTTACCCCATGTGGTTGCTGTTTTCACCTTGGCGCATAATCGCCAGCATGTTTGTCTCCTGCCTTGATAGTGTGTCTGTGGCAAAGGCCCATTCGCACGCTTGTGAGAATCTTCCCCTTTTAAAACAGGCGTATGCTGCATGGAGGGCGTGCTTGAACGCAATTGGTCTGCACGTGGACACCATGTAGCACACCGCGCATGCACAATACATAAATGGGACCGCTTTATTTTTCTCAGTGGATGCTCTTACGGACTCCATAAGGCAAATGTCACGGGTTGCTCTGATGACAGTGCACATGCGCAGAATCCTTTTATTAAAGAGCTGGCATGCGGTATTACCATGTAAAAGGTTACTGGCTGGCTTCCCTTTTCAGGCAGAACGCCTTTTTGGTGACGATCTGGATAAGTATATCCAAAAGATCTTGGGGGGGGAAGAGTACATTGCTACCTGTAAAAAGGAAGAACAAGCGTCCTTCTTTTAAGATCCCCAGCACTCATACTACCAGTGCTTCTAATTCCAGACAGTGGCGACGGCCTTAGCCACCTGGGTCTGGAACCAAGCCTTCAGAGCAGGGTCAGAAAAAGCCCTCGGCCCAGAGATAATTCAAGTCTTCCTCTTAGCCTACTCTATGAAGGGGCGCCCCCACTCACTTGGGTGGGGGGAAGGCTGCTTTGGTTCTCAAAGGTTTGGGTGGAAACGATCCAAGACAACTGGGTTATCTCCACCATCTCACAGGGGTACAAACTGGAATTTTGGGTGTTCCCACATCCTCGGTTTGTAAAGTCAAGTATACCGACAGATCCTCTAAAAAGAAGGTCTCTCTTTCTTGCATTGGACCAGTTGAGGGCCAAAAAGAGTGATAACGGAGGTTCCGGAGGTTGAAAGGTTCAGGAGTTTTTCCTTAAACCTGCTCATAATCCCCAAACCAAGCGGGGATGTGAGACCTATTCTGGATCTCAAAGCGCTAAACCAGTTTCTGAACATTCGTACTTTGCGTATGGAGTCAATTCATTCAGTCATAGCCTCCCTGCAGGAAGAGGAATTTCTAGCATCCATAGACATCAAGGATGCATATCTTCCCTTGCCTATATATCCAGGCTCACCAAAGCTTTCTACGCTTTGCAATAGAAAACCATCATTTTCAGTTTGTGGCCCTGCCCTTCAGGTTAGCCACAACTCCTAAAGTGTTCACAAAGATCCTAGCTCCAGTATTGGCTGTTCTAAGGTCCCGAAGGATATCTGTAATCGGATATCTGGACGATCTATTACTTATAGATCAATCAGCTTTGGCTCTAAGCCGAAATGTCCTCCAGACAGTACAGTTCCTAGAAAGTCTGGGTTGGATACTGAACTTGGCAAAGTCAGCATTAGAGCCAGTCCAGCGTATGGAATATCTGGGTCTTCTTGTAGACACAGTACAGGTAAAGATATTCTTGCCAACAAGAAAGGTCACAGACCTTAAGGATCTGGTTCAGGCTGTAGTAAGCCTGAGATATCCTTCTATACGTCTTTGCATGATGTTATTGGGGAAAATGGTATCCGCATTCGAGGCAATTCCCTATGCTCAATTCCATCCCAGACCCTTACAGAACAACATTCTGTCTACATGGCCCGGAAGGGTTCAGTCTCTGGACTGGTCCATGTCTCTGGTACCAAGAGTACCTCAGAGTCTGAATTGGTGGTTGAAATCCAGAAATATGAAAAAGGTGAAATCTTTTCTTCCAGTAACCTGGAAGGTGGTGACTACAGATGCCAGATGCCCAGTCTCTCCGACTGGGGAGCGGTTTTGGAGGAAGCCACTGTCCAGGGGAAATGGTCTTGGGTAGAGAGAGGTCTCCCCATCAACATTCTTGAAATCCGAGCAGTCAGTCGGCTTTGAAATACTGGACGCCCAGACTTCGGGGTCACCCTGTCAGGGTGCAATCCGACAATGCCACAGCTGTGGCTTATACAGTATCAACCATCAAGGAGGCACACATAGTCAGTAAGCCCAGAAAGAGCCACCATTATGTCCTTGGGACTTAAATTTGGTGCTGGCAATTTTACAAAGACAGTCTTTTGAACCTCTGGGGCAGGTTCCCTTGGTTCTTCTGACCAGGAAACTGGTATTTTTGATTGTGATAACTTCGGCTAGAAGGGTATCGGAACTAGCAGCTCTTTCTTGTAAAAAGCCATTCTTGATTTTTCATCAAGATAGGGTGATTCTATGTCCACACCCAGGTTTTTTGTGTCCGCCTTTCATTTGAATCGGAACATTATACTACCTTCCTTTTTTCCAGATCCTCACTCAGAGGAGGAAATGTTATTGCGTTCTCTTGATGTAATGCGGGCACTTAAGTTTTACTTGGAATGATCAGCTCAGATTCGTAAGACTGAGAGCTTGTTTGTGCCGCAAGAAGGGCCCAGGAAGGGGTTGGCAGCATCTAAGTCTACAATTTCTCATTGGATTCACCAGGTTATTACCCAAGTGTATGATTTAGAAGGGAAGGTTCAACCTTTTACTGTAAAGGCACATTCTACCAGAGGAGCTTTTGCCTCTTGGGCACATCGCCATCAAGCCTCTATGGCTCATATTTTTTTTTTTTATAATTACAATTTTATTATTTTTCAACAGAAATACAAAACATTAACATATCATACAATCCAAAAACAAATTGACAGTACTTGTTTGCCTGTATATCTATTAAGATAAGAAGGATTCCCTTCTGTAAATTCACCCAGACTTCCACAAATCCCAAAAAAGAAAAAAGAAAGAAAAGAAGAAAAAGCAAAAAGCAAGGAAAAAAAGAAAAAAAAAAAAAAAAACAAGTCTATGGCTCATATTTGCAAGGCTGCAACCTGGGTGTCAGTGCATACATTCACTTGTTTCTATCGAGTGGAGGTTGGGACCCAGGAGGAATCTGCATTTGGTCGCAGTGTTCTGCAGGCAGCGGTGTAATCCTTGTTGGGGTCGGATGGTGGTATTTTTTTGGTGTCCCCCTCCCCTCAGATGCATTGCTTTGGGGCATCCCATATGTTATGATTTATGGCTCTGTGTCCCGTGATGTACAAAAAGAAAAATGTATTTTTTAATGCAGACTTACCTGTAAAATCCATTTTATGAAGTACATCATGGGACACAGAGGTCCCTCCTCTCTTCCATGGGGCCTTTATTGCTTGCTACAAAACTGAGGTACTTCCTGTGTGGGAGGGATTATATAAGGGGACATCCTTTCTGATTGGTTGCCAGTGTATGTATGGCTCTGTGTTCTGTGATATACTTCAAGAAATTGATTTTACAGGTAAGTCTGTATTAAAAATCCATTTATTAAAGTGCTTAAAAAATAATAATAATTCCTATGTGCATACAGTATATAAAGTGCCTCTGTGCAGCTTATAAGCTTTCCGTGCCTCCTCCACCACTCTGTGTATTATAACACTCACCTGATCTTTTTGACTTTATGCTTTTCAGCTACAAAGTCTCCATAGGCTTGTGGATATTACCTTCCCGGGTCTTTACAGGAATCAGGCAGCTCCTCCACTTCTCCAGTACTTTGTTTATACCACTCTGTATTCACTCCTTTAGATCTCATACAAGAGGACAGAAGGGGAGCCCACATAGTGTAATACAGTTTTATTAAAAGAGATTCCTTAAAAAGACATAAATACACTCACTTACACAATATTTCTAAAAATGCAATAAGACCAGGAAACGCTGCAGCGGCATGCGTTCCACTGGCCTGGAAATCACGTCATCGGATAGTCCCGCCCAATGCGTTTCGCCGGCCAATCATGCATCTTCAGAGGTGAGGTTTTCTGATTTACGTCCATCTTTATATACTCTTAGCTCTGCCTACTACACCCAAACTGTTCTTTACACCTTCTCTTACTTCCTCCTACCTAATTTCCTTTTTGAGTAGCCTGGCTTCATTTGTATAGTAAGACTAGTACTTCCACCCTTAGTTAATTGTGATGGTAAACTCATTCATAGCTTACTGTGCATTATGACAGATGCCACACCACACATAAGATCTACTTGTATATTTATGCCAGTTAAAAACATACTATTTAAAAATGTATTTTTATTATATTGATATGATTAGCCTGTATTTATTATATGACTATATTACTTTAGAGTAATACAGAGTAGAAACATTTAATATAAGGACCAGTTCATGGGTGCCTGGTGAACAGCAGCAGTCCGAATAGAAAAAAAAGATAATTTATAGTGACAGCGCTGTGGAATTAATATACAATTTAAATTTAGACAGCTACTATAAATCAAGGGAACATTCCCCAGTATGTAGTGGAGTTGTGCCTATGTGCTTAGAAGACAGGAGGAGGAAAGAGTGGAGGAGTGTCATGGAGACAGGAGGAGGGAGGTGGGAGGAGGGAGGAGAAAGAAGTGGAGATGTGGTGTGCTGCTCTAGGCTTTGGGGGAAGATGTGTGAATCTATGTATGCTAGGAACATGCACAAAAGAGTACTGTAGTTCCATAGGATGCCATAATGGGATAGTGCCATTGAACAAAAAGCACCTGAAAAACTGCATGTTGGGATTAGACATTCATGGACAGATGCAGACATTAACTGTTCGTAAATTTACTGATAGTTGTCAACCCTGGCACAGAGCAGTATCATAAATGTGTGCTGAGCTGTGCATGTGCGGTCAGTGTATATTATTTCTGAGAAGCATAAAGAAGGGTTTATGACATAAGAGAATGATTTGGTCTCTTCTGTCTTAAAAACCCTACCTATCAGCAGGTTTCTTTTTTTTTTTTTTTATTTAACCCTGCTATACATTTCTAGAGGTTCCCTATATGATAGTGAATCCCCAATCTTAAGGTCACATCCACTTTAAAGGTGAATATAAATAAATAATAAGATGTTCCCACAACCTGTCACTCTTATTGCTTGAATATCGAGAATTTACACTGCTTGTTAGCATTCTTCTGTTCAGCAGGACTAGATCCCAGACAGTTCTATGCCTACTGTGTATCAATGCCTGTATGATGATAATACACAGTAGGTAGAGGTGCTATGTGGAGATGATTGCAAGATTGCAGTGAAAGCCGCCTTTCCTATTCTCAGATTCTGTTTACAGCCATTCATCCCATATTCAACATAGGTCAACTGAGGAGAATAATGATCTAAATGCCTAGTATTTAAGACAGCTGCACTTAAAAATAAATATTTTGACCTGGCTTATGGTTGACATACCGCTGCATGAAAAGTACTCACTCATATTTAAAAAGCTGCTAAGAGTGGTCTTTAGAAATAAAATTTTTTAAAAATTATTTTAATGCACATTTAGGGTCTTTTTATACTAGGTGCATTGGATTGCACTGGACGCCCTGTTCCATTGTAGTCCCAACACAAAGACAATGCAATTTGCCTTGTGCACAATCAAGTCAGTTCTGTACTTTATTCACTGCAGAATGTTGTGATGCAATGCTCTGCATTACAACGCGATAGAGTTTAAAAAAAAAAAAACAATTACAATGCGCTGTGCTAATTCCAGAGCACAAAACAGTTGCACTGCTTTCTTTCAAAAACATTTTATTAAATTTCTTGGTGAACATGAACATGTAAATAACAGTGGATTTACAAGGGCCGTATAATACAATGCAAATTAATATTAGACATGTAACAAGGTCAATAGCAAAAGGGAGACTTAAGAACTCTTAAGATTTGAGGGGAGAGAGGAAAATACAATATCATCACAGAAAAAAGTGAATGAATAGGTAACTGTTATGGGGGGGAACACAGTAAACATATTGTGAATTAAACAGAATGTGTAAATCACATGGGAATCCGTCCCATAATCCAGACACCCCCAAAGGGGATCATGCTGTGTCCGGTTCACGGGAGGGCTCCCCGGAGATGGGCCGTGTATTTTCTAAATAAGAAAGAGCGGATAATAGATGGAGGGGGAAAAAGATAAAAAAAAAAAAAAAAAAATAATAATAGGGGGACCCTCTTATAGTATTAGCGAAAGGAAGCTATTTAGGAGGGTGGAATGTTTGAGGGTTAGAAGATTCATATGAACCATATATGATAGTATGTAAACGTATCAGGTGTGGTGGAGGGGGGGGGGGGTGGGAAGGGAAGAGGGGGATGTAGGAAGGGCAAAAAGGGGAGGTATTGTAGAAAGCAGAACAGGGATAGACTAGACATTGTTAAATAGTAATCAACAACTTGTCAAGATAATGATAGAGAGATACCAAGCAAGCATTATGAAAAAGAAAGAAAAAGAAACTTTGGGTTTAGTTTGATGCTGAAGTGTAGTTCACATATACATCAGATTTAGTGAATTCGAGCCAAGGGGCCCATATCTTGTAGAATTTATCAGGGGATTCTCTGGCTTGGTGGATTAATTCTTCCATTTCGGCAACTTTAGTAATACGGGAGAACCATTCTTTTATAGAGGGCGGGGTTATTGATAACCAATGACATGGGATGCACATCTTGGCAGCGTTGATGAGGTGTAGTATAAGTGATTTTTTGTAGGCTGATTGTGGGAGGGAGGTATGGTGTAAAAGGTATTGTGCGGGAGAATATTCTGGAGTATAAGTAGTAATTTTAACGATAAGGTCGTGGACATTTCTCCAAAAGGATTGAATAAGGTGACAATCCCACCAGATGTGTAGGAGTGTGCCTTTATCACTACTACATCTCCAGCAGAGAATTGAATTGTTAGCATTGATCTTGTGTAGTCTATCTGGTGTCATATACCATTTCGTAAATATTTTCATACCGTTCTCTTGTGCTGAAACATTTAGGGAACCTTTATGTATATGAGAGAAGATACGTGTCCAGTCAGTGTGTGAGAGGTGTAAGGATAGGTCTTCTTCCCATCGTTTGCAGGTTTTGTCTAGGTTGAAGTCAAATTGCGAGGACAGGAGAGTGTATATGGTTGAAATCAGATGTCGTTGGGGTTTGTTTTGAGCACACAAGGTTTCAAACTGAGAGAGGGGTTTCGCCCAGCCTGAGGACCTTTTGGGGGATAGTAGAAATTGTCTAATTTGAAGGTAGTTGAAAAGGGGTATGCCATGTTTGGGAAACCTAGCTGTCAGATTCTCAAAGGAGGAGAAGGCGCCGTTGTGGAATAATTGTTCAACCCTTTCTGGACTATCTGAGGTGTTGGTAGGGTTGTTGTGTAACTTGAGCCCGCGGGGGAAGCTTGGATTATTTGAAAGAGGCGTTAAAGGGCCGGGGGCTGAGGCTAGGTTGAACTTTTTACAGGTGAGTCTGAATATTTGAAGGGTGGCAGCGATCAGTGGGTGTTTTGTGTGTGGTTTATGAGTCAGAATTGGATCAATCCAGGGAAGTTGCATTGTGGGGATTTTTGACATCGAATTCTCTAAGGTGACCCAGTCCTTGGAAGAGGCATGGGCATGCCAATCTACAACTCTTGTGAGATGACAAGACCAATAATATTTGAGCATGTCAGGAAGGCCTACGCCACCTTGCATTTTGGGGGAGGTGAGTCTTTGCCAATTCAGCCTCGGGCGTTTGGAGGACCAGATGAATTCGGAACAAATCCGTTTGTAAGTTATAAAAAAGGAGGGGGGGAGTTTGATGGGTATAGTTTGTAGAAGGTAAAGTATTCGCGGAAGGATGTTCATCCTAATGATGGCGATTTTCCCAAACCATGAAAAGGGGCAGTTTTTCCACTCAGATAAGTCTTGTTTAATTAAGCGAATTAATCGAGCGTGGTTTAGTGTATAGAGGTCAGTTAGTGATGAGGGGATCTGGATACCAAGATAGGTAATTGAGTGGGGATCCCATACAAACGGGAAGTTTGATTGACAAAGGTTGAGAGTGTTTGCGGGAAGGGAGATATTCAGTGCATTAGATTTAGTGTAGTTAATCTTTAGGTTTGAAATATTTTGAAAGGACGTAAGTTCGTGCAACAAGTTGGGGATTGAGGTAAGGGGTTCGGTAAGAAAGAGAAGGATATCATCTGCGTATGCTGCAACCTTGTATTGTTTATTGTCAATAGTAACTCCCTTGATGTCGGGGTGTGTGCGTAGTCTGCGTAGAAAGGGTTCAAGTGTAATAATAAAGATAAGAGGGGAAAGTGGACATCCTTGTCGGGTACCGTTTGACACGGAGAAGGCGCTCGACAGTTGGTTATTGACCCTGACACGGGCACTAGGTTTGGTATAAAGGGTCAAGATAAATTGGAGCATCTGGTCGCCGATGCCAATTGCTTTCAAGGCTTCGGACATATAGTCCCATGCCACTCTGTCGAACGCCTTCTCCGCATCCAAGGATAGGAAGAAACCCTGTGTGCTGGAGTTATTGAGCCAGTGATGGATATTCAGAGCTTTTAGGGTATTGTCCCTAGCCTCCCTCCCTGGTACGAATCCTATCTGGTCCAATGAAATGAGATCAGGAAGGAGGGGGAGAAGGCGATTTGCAAGGATCTTGGCGTACCATTTGATATCCAAATTTAAGAGGGAGATGGGTCTGTAGTTTGTAACTAGTGAGGCGTCTTTTCCATGTTTGGGAATAACTGTGATGTGCGCCTCTAGTAGTTCAGGGCTTTTTTCGGTGGCTAATGTGTTGGAATTAAAGGTTTGGAGAAAGTGAGGGATCAGAATATCTGAGAAGAGTTTGTAATAGGTTGCGGTCAGACCGTCTGGGCCGGGACTTTTACCAGGTTTAAGTTGGTTAAGTGCTGTGATTGCCTCCTCCCTTGACAGGGGTTGATTTAGTTTCTCTATTACTTCAGTTGATAGGGGGCCTGGGGAATATTTGTTTAGGAAGGCTTTGATTTTGTCAGTTCTAGAGGTATTTATTTTCTGGTTATCAGAATGCAGGTTATAAAGTGTCGAATAATATTTAACGAATTGATTTGCGATGTCCTCGTTAGATGAGAATCTGTTCCCGGCGGAATCCACGATTGAGTGGATAATTCTCGATGCTTTTTTGGCTTGGATGGCTTTGGCAAGTAATTTGCCGGATTTATTACCAAACTCATAATAAAGTTTTTGTTGTAAAGTGAATTTGCGTTTAACTACTTTACCTAGTATTTCTAGTAATTCAGTTCGGGCTTGTGTTAGGTCATTAAGAGCTTGGGCGGCTAGGGACTGTTTGTGGGTACCTTCAAGGGAACGAATTTTTTCGGTGAGCTTTAAGATGTGTGCTTGTCGGATTTTTTTCCGTTTAGAGGCTAGAGATATTAGTTCTCCTCTAATGACGCATTTATGGGCCGCCCAAACGGTGGCGGGAGGGAGTTCATTAACTGAGTTTTCTTTGAAGTACTGTGTTAGGTTGGTTTTGATAGCTCTTATGTAATCTTGGTTAGAGAGTAGCGAGTTGTCAAGGCGCCAGATATTGGAGTATGAGCGTTTGGCAGGGAGGTTCAGGGAAAGGGTGATGGGATGATGGTCTGAGATAATCATAGGGCCAATTTCAGTTTTAATGAGAGACTGGACAAAGTTTTGTGAAATGAAGAAGTAATCTAGCCTTGTGTAAGTGTTATGTGGTGTGGAGAAGAATGTGAAATCTTTAGTGTTCGGGTTCATGGTGCGCCAGGTGTCGTGGAGAGTCAGTTTATGTAGTTCCACTTTTATTGCTTTTAAAGCTTTGTATGAAAGAGCGGATGAACCCGTCGAGGTATCAAGGAGAGGGTTGAGTGCAACGTTAAAGTCTCCGCCCACAATCATAAGTTCTGATTGAAAATTTGTCAGGCGTCCTAGGACGTCCTTGAAAAATGTTACTTGGTCGGTGTTGGGGGCGTAGACATTAACCAAAGTAATGGGGAGTTCGAACAGCGTACCTTTAAGAAGTAGGAATCTTCCTTGAGTGTCAATAATAGAGTCGGTTAGTGTAAAGGGGCAGTGTTTAGAAATCAGGATGGATACACCTTTCGATTTTGACTCGGGATTTGGTGCATGATAGGCAGTCGGATATAATTTGTTGTAAAGTTTGGGGATATTGTCTGCTCTGAAGTGAGTTTCCTGGATAAATATAATATCCGCTTTGGATGAACGGGTGGTAAGAAAAAATTTAGAGCGCTTTTCAGGTGTATTCAGACCTTTGGCGTTTATGGAGTATAATGAGAGTGTTCTGGGGGGGGGGGGGGGGGTCGAGAAGTGGAGGCGTAGGAGATGTCATCGTCCAAATGCTTGAGGTGGGGATTGGGGAGTGGGATGTAGGTTATTGGGGATGGGAAGGGTATCAGAGAGGTATCAGTGTAGGTGGGGCAGAGGGAAAGGGGGATTGAGCCTGATACGATATGTAAGAGGGTGCGGTCTGGGACCAGGAGGGCCTGCCTACCTGTCTGTCCTGAGACCTACTAGGGGGGTAGGCTAATGAAAAAGTCAGAAGATTTTAGCAGTAAGTCAACTGCGGAGAGAGTATTCTAGGTGGGGTTGGAGTTGTCCTGGCCTGAGGGTGTCCGCGATGATCGCAAGAGCGCGGGCCACCGCCACGAGGAATGGTTATGGTAGAAGTTATTGTCAGGAGAATAGTATGGGTCATCTTGTCGAGGTTCTGGGGTATAACCTATTATATCGGGGTCTATGAGAGGACGAGGAAATCTTAGGGTAAAGCTGTCTTGAGAAGGTATGGACAAAAAAAAAAAAAAAAGCAGTAGGTTGTTTCAGAAGAAACTTGGAGGGGATTAACTTGTGTGGTTGTTCGATCTCGTGATGTAATTGTTATAAACAAAAATACAGAGAAAACCAGAATCAAAAGATTTTAACCTGAGATAAACATCAATAAACATAGTTCAGTAGTTGTACATCACCTGGCATTGTTATTCTATATAGGTAAAGTATGCATGTCAAGTCATATAAGAGAAGTATGGTAATCATCTATGAGAATTGGAGGCCTGTGTCAACCCCTGCCATACTACGGATTCTGACCATCTCCCTCACAATAAACCGCGAGGGGGAGGGCCATACTCAGCAATACGGCAAAGCAAGAATTTAAAGCAAAGGGTAATTGTGAAAAGAGTAGACATCTTCAGATTGTCTTGGGCAAACTCTTAAAGTTTACCTGAACATCTAAGTATTGTAATAAATATTGGATACCCTATAGAGGGCGTATTGAGCGATGTTCAAAGATTCTTGAGGGTAGGCTCAACAGGCAAAGTGGATAAGTCAGCAGAACAATTTCAGGAAATGTTGGTGTCCTATAATATATTTAAACCTTTCTTCTTCATGTTATATCCATTTCTTCAAATCTCTTACTTTACTCCTCCCCTTCCCCATGCCCCACTTCCTTCTACGTAGATGGGAGAGAAAAGAGAAGGAGACAAAAAAGTTCAGTATCACCAACGTTCAGGGGACTTTGGATCGGGTGAAGCTGTCCAATGAGCTATGTATAGCATTCGGATGAATGCATTCCCGCATAGATGCTAGGGCATAAGTAGGAAGGTAAATATGCTGCTGGATGAAGGCACACATAAAAAAAGAAAAAAAAAAAAAGAGTCAGTCTCTGAAGCGGTCTTTTGTGAATTAAAAGTAATGCAAATAAGGGGCCGATCCAGAATGTAGGGAGGAATCACAGTGGCCAGTGACTTGTGGTGGCACAGTATGATCGTTGAACAAATAATACTCAAGCATTTGGTGAGGGGTGAAAAGTATATTGAACCAAGTGAACGCCAGGGATGTGCAAGGATGAGGAATAAAATGCACAGCGAACAAAACATAAACGGGAGTAATGACAGTTATCTCCTGTATTTAGTGATCAGTACGGGCTTTCCGCTGTTGCGGAGGTTTAGTAGGGCTGATTCCAAATGGTAAGCTGTGTGAAGCAGCAACATCTCTAGAGGATGAGGGTGATCTTTGGCGTCTATTTCTGGTTTCTAATACTTCCATAAAATCTAAGTCGGATGGCACAGCAGTAAGGGGAGTATTCCGGAATTCTGCATACCAGTTAGGGAGTGCCACTTGTTGAATGCCTAACGTTGCGCAAAAGAGCGGGAGGTCTTCTGGTACCTTAAGTAAAGCTGTGCGACCTTGGGAAGTCGCTGACAAGCAAAAAGGGAATTTCCACTTGTAAATTATCCCTTTTTTGCGCAGAACATCCAGGAGGGGTCTCAGATCTCTGCGGTGTTGTAACGTGATATTGGAGAGATCTTGGTAAATATGTATGATCGCTCCTTCACATTCTATTTGATTTCTACCTCTTGCTTTTCTTAGGATGTCTTCTTTCAGTTTGAAATCAATTAGACAACACACAACATCTCTGGGGGGGTCACCTTCTCTGCCTTTGGGTCTCAGGGCGCGATGGATGCGCTCCATATCAATAGGTGACATTTGGGGGCGATCCAAAAGATTGTTAAACAAGCCTGTAATTACTGAGGGTAGGTGATCAGCATTAACAGATTCGGGGAGACCCCGAATGCGCAGGTTATGGCGTCTCCCCCTGTTATCAAGATCCTCCATGTGACGCTGGAGGTCTCTCATCTGTATAGTGTGATAATCAAGCTTGTGGGTTACAGAGTGAAGGGTAAAATCATGTGTTGCTGTGACCTTTTCTACATCTTGCATTCTGTGAGAAAGGGATAGGATGTCAGCTTTTAGTTCTGTTTTTAGATCCAGGATGGCTGCTCCTAATGTCTCTTTTATGTCAGATGCAATGGCCCGTAAGTCTGACATATTAAACTGGGGTGGTTGTAGAGGAAGAGTGTGATTAGGGAGGGGGTCTTCTGAAGTGGCAGGGGAGGTGGAGAGCGGGGATGGAGGTGGATGAGCCGATTGAGCTAGTACCTGAGCAAATGAGGCGGCCGCCATGTTTGCCATCGGGTCGAGCAGGTTCTCGGGTTTGCTGTGACTCAATTTCGGCGTGGATTCCCTCGGGGAGCGGGATCTGGTGGCGGATGAATTGCGGGACTTTGACCCCATCGATCGGCGGTGAATGCGGGCTGCTGTGTCTCCTTCAGATGTGGTGTAATCCTCGTGGCGGCGGGAGCTCCGTTCTCAGGCAGCCATCCGTCGGCGAGGTCAAACCACGCCCCCCCAGTTGCACTGCTTTCTAACATAGCTGTTGGTGTGCACCAGGCATCACAGTTTAAAGTTCTCAAATTCATACACAAATTGATATAATTGACATGTAAGCTACAACTGCAGCAAAAAAAAAAAAACGGTCCTTCTTTTCCCTGTAGTTCACAAAGTTTGGTTCCCTATGCTACCTTTTGCTTGAAATATCTCCATACATTTCTGAATGTTGGAATAACTGGTTTTACAGAAGACAGTTTATAAAGCCTATAAAATGTGGGTATTATAGATCTTTGGATTTTTTAGTTTGTGGTCTATAGACAACTGGTGGTTCATGGGTGTGTGCTGGATGATCTCTGGCTATCTTCCTATGTTATGCTGGAGAAACTGGTGGAAGTGGTTGGCAGCCAAGTAGAGTATTTCAGGATAAAGCTTCTTTCCAACCCAGTCAGGAACAAGTATGGTCCTGTGCTGCTTCTTTATGCTTCCTTATGTATAATAATGTGCATGTAATGCATAAGATAGTCTAAGTGTAGCAATTACATAATCAGGGCTTTTAAAGAGCAGTAACTGAGTGGGACAGTTTTAAAGGGTTAACAACCAGAGATCAGGAAAAGGTACTCTTTTTTTGCAGCCTAGTTATCAGGTACGTGTTATGATGCAGACTTTATGATGCAAGCTTACAAACAGTCTTTCTTAACCTCCCAATCACACATAATACATGTTGGCTTCTGTTCAGCCTTCCCTCTGAAAGAGGCAATGTTACTGGCGTTCTGCATACAGCAATACTGATAATGCTATAGTCACTTATTCTAAAATGAATGTTGACAATCAGTTAGATCCACTGAAAGGATCAGATATATAGATCTCAACTCACCACATTACAGATCACTCATAGCATCCTAAAATGAGCCATGAACCCCCTCACTGTGTTTTCTTCTGTGTGCCAGGCTCCAGCTATCTAATTTATCAATAGACACAGTTGGTCTGATTTACTAACAGAGTTGAGAATCTCCCCACAATAAATTGTGTGAATATTAACTTCAGTTATCTAATAATATGAAAAGCACATTTCTGTTCACCTTTAGTTTCCAATTGTTAAAATATGAAATAATTAGACAGGGATTTGCTTTTTACAAAATTGGACAATTGCAGTAAATATTCACACATTGTATTGTGTAAAAATCCTCAACTCCTTTAGTAATTCAATTTTGATTACACCAATCTGCCTGGTCTTTGCTCATGTACAGTTATAACAAGCAGAAGTTGTGTAATATTCCACAAGTTTGATAATAAAACCATTTAAGGTAGCTGTCTGAGAATGATAAATGAAGTTGTTTACCATCAGCCTACCCTTTGTTATACCTGTAATGGCCTTTTTATTTGATTGTCAGCATATGCAAGGATCCCAATAATTACTGGAAAGTGTTAAACAGCAGCATAGAAATCAGATTTGTAATGGAGCATAGCCCACTTAAAAAGAGAAAATAACATCCACATTGTAGCCAAAGGCTGTATTAATTGTATTTAGAGGAATTTAATTCCAGCTAATCTTCATTAACAATACCATCTTAGTATGCATAATTCAATGTGATTTTCCACACTTGCTATTCAATAACATTTTCTACAGAGACATGGGAGGGATTGCTGGTATTATTCTCCACAATACATTGCACAACGTGCAAGTATATTTTTGTAGGTTAGCCTATTATTTATTACATACAATTTTTTTCCCCAAAGGTAAGAAAAAAACATGGAGATACAAAGATGCCCTTCAGTAACAAACATTTATTTTGAATGAAACCTTTTAAATACCCTTGGGGGGGATTTATTAAAGTAAACTGAATCCAACCAGCATTTGCTTTGGACATTATAGGCAAGGCAAATTCTAAAGAATTGTGTATCTTCAAAGCAAAATACAGATTACCTCCCTTTTATTTTCCTAAACCTTTCAACCAAAACACAGTTTTATATGGTAACAATCTGCCTATGGATAGGCATTAAAAGCACCCACCCATTTTAGCCAGGGAAACCTCCTTATCTCTGATTTAAGTGGGAATTTACATGCATATTAAAAGATCCCCATATAAAGGTCACCTCATTGCATGATAATGTATGTTTTTCAAAATCCTTATGTCCCTTAAAAAGCTGTGGAATCCTAAATTATTTGTATTGAAAACTATATTCTGCATGCACTGCCTAAAGTGTTTTTGACTTGTGAGAGATATGCTGAAATATGCAGTTCGCTCTTCCATGGAGACATTGCTTGTTTGGGGACAGCAGCAGATGTTATCACAATAACAGATCTACGGTTTTCCTTTACCTTAGTCATGAAAGAGAGGCTCGGGCAATACATACTACAGATGTTACATAATACAGGTGGTGGCCTGGTCCAAATGCAGATGCCCTCCATTCACTGCTGACAGCTAGTTAATCTAAAGGAGCCCTGGAGCATGGGTGGTAGCAGAACAGGGACTGATATGTTTATGCCTATAGCCCTTCCTCTATACTCATTGAAAACTGTTTAGCCAATAGGCAAAGTGGGGCCAGGGAATAGAACACACCTGCAGAAGGGGGAAGGATTAATTTATCTTGGCTATGTCAATGCTGCAACCAAATGTTACATTAAACGTGTGCAGGATTTAGAGACGACGAGGAAGGGTAACCAATATTATCAAAATTGGCAGTGCTATATCAAAAAAGAATAGCAAAAGGCCCAGTTTTTGTTTTTGACTACAAGAAGAACTCTTGATCTTGACCTGTAGTCCTCCATCTTACTATTTAGTAAACCAGCTAGCCATCAAAGTGCATCACTTTAAAGGGTATCTCCAGTCAAACCTTATATTGGATACCATAAGAAATGGTGAGATTTCCCCTCGCATTATGTCCCAGGGACACAATAAAATGTGAACCTCTCCAAAGTGAGCAGAAATTCCCTAAAAGACAGTTGTCACCAAAGAAGGTGTTTCCATTGGAAGACTTCGCTGCATTGCCTATTCTACTAACAACCAGAAGATTTTGTATTTTCCATGTTTTCTCCTGATGACAGTGGTCACCGGGACAAATAGAGAGGGTGCTTCTCCCAAGTAGGGACACAGACAGGAATAAAAACCCATCAGGGGTTCAAAAACAATCTATTACCCCTTATCAGTTTTATTAATGGCTAGCATGGTAACACTAATGCTTCTAAATTACTGGACAAAACCTGGAGGCATAGCAGTCTCATCAGCAGTAAAGGCAAATGCCTGTTGCTGCCACAAATTTTTGACCTGACTTTAATCCCAAGTATTGAGAACTGGAAAAAGCCAAAAATAAAGAAAAAAAGAAAAAAAAGAAAACTGATGCAGCCACCACATCTTATGATTGGCAAGCTGCAATGTAATACAATTTTAGTTTTTGATTTAATACCACTATAAATTAGAAATCTAGCTGATTATTAATAAAAAGCCATATTCTGTAAATATTTTAACTGAGCATTCTGCTGATTGCCTTAGACTTCACATTTATGATACTACTGTAAATTAACTACAAACCTGCTAGGGTTTTATGGTTGATAATCTCACAGTTACAATCACACTGTCACTATTGCTGATTTACTTTATATCAACTTATTCATAGTTAATTTGAAAACAAAGTGTTACTGTCAATCTCTCTATTTCTCAGCAGAATTGTGTTGCCTCTTTATATGTACAGTTGAAATGATCTAGTTATAGTACATAACTGGTATAATTTACCTTAGGAGCACACACTAGCTCAGATATTTGTTCTAATTCTTCTAGAAAATGATCCCAATGCTCTGAGCGCAATGCCCAGAGGTTGACATGACAAGCTCCACTCTGCACTGATAGTTCCACTAATCTTCTGATTTTCAGCTACATTTCTCAAAACTTCCAGAAGCAGAGTGTTCTTTTGTCACTATAAAGGAATCCATCACACAGAGAGGAAGGATATCTCCCGAGTCTGAATTGTATTAACAGATATTGACAGTAGAAATCCGCATGCAGCACTGCTAACTCGTGCTGTTAGAGAATGGGAAATGCTTATTGTGAAATGGGTTTGAATGTTCAAGAAATATATTCTACTTGTTAAAAAAATTATTACTTGTTCTTCCCGTTTTTCAGGGAGACCCTGAGGCCCCGGACCCAGGGCCATTTTTTGCTGACTTGCGGCTAACACTGCTAGGTCTAAAATCCATTTTGCACTTTTTCTACTGACTATTTACCCCGACCCCCATTGGGAGCGTCCTGTGAAACTGCACACATATTACCCTCTGATGCTAACTAGTGCACCTGCAAAATGGGCTCTCCTTGTTGGCCCTTGGGACTAGACAACATATGTGGACCTTTGGTTTGTTCCCCTAGGTCGCCCAGTGGACATTTAGTGTTTATAAAAGTTACCTGCTCATGTTATTTTAGCCCATGCCTTTCTGTTTAATATGCTATACCCCTGCGTGGGTAAATGGTTGTCATGCTCACTACAATGAAAATTATTGTACCAGAAAAATGATTTCCTGTGTATATAAAATGACTAAGATGGAAGTATCATTTTATGTTTCCATTGGGAATGAGAGCACAAAAGGGTGACTCCAATAAAAAGGAACAGTTTTTCTTCCAGATGCAGTTAAGGTCTGTTGGTGCCTCTTTTAGCACAGCAGGGTCTGATGACAACACATTCACTAGTGATGGCCATCATAGCACCAGAACCCTGTAGAGCATCTTACTGAATGAAGAATTCTTTGCACCGACTCACACATAAATTTGTTTACTTTGCAGCTAAACTACATCAATTGATGTAGATCAGGGGTGTCAAACTCAATTTCATCCAGGGCCGAATTGGCATTATGGTTGCCCTCAAAGGGCCAGTTGTATCTGTAAAACTATGTATGCATAGTTCAGGAGTGTGCTACATACAGAATGCAGGGTTCAGGAGTATGCTCTGTACAGAGTGCAGAGTTCAGGAGTGTGCTACATACAAAGTGCAGAGTTAAGGAGTGTACTGTGTACATGTTGCAGGGTTAAGGAGTGTACTGTGTTCAGAGAGCAGGGTAAAGGAGTGCACTGTGTACAGAGTGCAGGGTTAAGGAGTGTACTGTGTACAGGGGGCAGAGTTAAGGAGTGTACTGTGTACAGAGTGCAGGGTTAAAGAGTGTACTGTGTACAGAGGGCAGAGTTAAGGAGTGTACTGTTTACTTATAGGGAGATCATTCATCATCATCTGTCTCTGCCATGAGTGCATGCAGGGCAGGCAGGTATAGGTGGAAGCCATGAGCCCCCAAGAGGAAATCTGTCCTTTTAAACACAGAAGACTTCTGTGTTTGCAAGTGATAACGGTGAGTGGGGAGCAGATGGCGAGAGCCAGAGGTGGCAGAATGGAGTTCTTCTGCGTTCTGGCTGAAAATAAATCCCTGGCTGAAATGGCCTGGAGGGCCAGATTCAACCCCCAGGCCTTGTGTTTGACACATGTGATGTAAATAGTTAGCAATCAGCATCTATTCATTTCATTGAGTGGCACATATTCCACTCCCAGGATGGCAGGTGTGTGCCACGAGTACAGATCAAACAATTAGGAACCATAGAAATTCCATGGTAATGAATAGATCTATGGCACACATGCGCTCTGGGAAGAGGAACCAGCTGGGGACTTTTTCCTCACAAAGGCTGTGCAGAACCAGACAGAGCCACAAAAGTGAAGATCTTGAGAGCAGAAGTGAAGAAGAGCTTTTCACTATGCAGGCTTTACTGAAGGAATAGGGCAGGGGGAGGGGTGTTTTAATAAAAGTCAAGTTACCGAAATTTATTGTAAAGGGTTTTTTTTTTTTGAATAATAAACATGTTATACTTACCTGATCTGTACAATGGTTTTGCACAGAGCAGCCCTGATCCTCCTCCTATAGGGTCCCTCGGCTGGCACTCCTGGCTCCTCCTCTTCTCGATGTGCCACCATAGGAATCTGATTCCTATAGTGACACACCTGCAGACTCAATCCTGAGCCCCATTGCCTTGTCTATAGACACAGACAGTGTAGCTCAGCCCCAGCCTCCCAATCCCTCATCACAGGGTCTGATTGACAGCAGCAGGAGCCAATAGAGCAAAAGAGGGAGAGAACCATTGCTCTCAGGGACAGAGATCAAGAACAGGCTCAGGTAAATAGAAGGGGGGGGGTACACAGAAGGGTTTTTTACCTTACATTAATGCACAGAATCAACAGATCAAAAACCTACTGCTTTTAAAGGACAAAAAAAGTAACGGCATCTTTAAATTACATATGAACCTTGTCATTTTAAAGTGAGTGCAGGCACATTTTAAAGCGGTAGTATACCGCTTTTTGCGAATTTTAACTACAGGTAAGCCTATAATAAGGCTTACCTGTAAGTACAATTAATATCTCCTAAACCGGCATGGTTTAGGAGATATTTGCACTGCATGCAGCCGCTCACGCAAGCGGCGCATGTGCTCTGAAGGTCCGGCGGACCTTCAGCGTTCCTTGCCGGGAACTTGCCAAAAAATTACTCCCGCGCGCATGTGCGGGAGTGACGTCATCGCGGCTCCGGCCAATCACAGCGCCGGAGCCGCCGAACCCGGAAGAGACGCCGAGGGATCATGTCAGCTCCCACAGCGGTGTCCAGGGGTCCGTGTCGGGGCTTCGTTCTAAGGTAAGTATTTCATAATGAGCTAGTATGCGATGCATACTAGCTCATTATGCCTTTGTCTTGCAGGGTTTTTTTTTGTTTTTTTTTTTTTAAGTATACAACCGCTTTAAGCAACTAGTGTGGATTTCAATGGTAAAAAATGTTGATTATTACTGTTTTCTCTCCTGAAGTATCAGTGGTCATATGACAGCTACAGAATTTGCTTTGATCTACAAATCCAGAATTGTGGGAGAGATGGAAGCTGCAGTTACTGGCATTGTTATCGGGTTAAGGACTTTAGGTCCTAGAATCCCTTGTGGCATTTCCCTATTAGAGTTGGTGCCATAATTTCCACTGTCTAGTCTGATGCTGGGGTCTGACTACAGGAACTTTCAATGCATTCTGTGTATAGACATGAAGTCATATTGTATAGGACAAACATAAAGAGCAGCAGCATCATGTGACCACTTTTTAAATCCTTTATCAAACACCCTCACAGCTGGTTTGTGTACACAATCACTGGCCTTCTAGCTCTAATGAAGAGCATCCACCCCTTGGGTATTCCTGCCAACCTTTTTTGTGTTCCAACTCACCCTGTGACATTTTCCATACTATAAAGATATTTAAAAATCCAACAAGAACAATTGGATTTCCATATAATGGCAAGAGCAGACCCAATAATTGCAGATATCTCACCAATAAAGTCCAACAGGGAACTAAAGTATATACTAAAAACTAAAGTCTCAGTTTTGAATTGACCAAACTTTTAATCTTTGTATACTAGAATTTAGGTTAAAAAATACCTAATCTTAAACAGGATTGCCTAATTAGTAATTTTTGGTTAACTGTATATCATAAACATGTATAAAAACAGAGGGCAAAGTTAACCACTTCTGACCTGGAAGGATTTGCCCCCTTAATGGCCAGGCCATATTTTGTGATTCGGCACTGTGTTATTTAATGGACAATTGCGCGGCCGTGCGACACTGTACTTAAATAAAATTGATGTCCTTTCTTTCCCACAAATAGAGCTTTCTTTTGGTGGTATTTGATCACCTGTGCGGTTTTTTTTTTTTTTTTTTTGCGCTGTAAACAAAAAAAGAGCGACAATTCTGCTATATAATATTCCCAAAAAAAAAAAAATTAAAAATTTAAATTTTTTAACATTTTAGGCCAATTTGTTTTCTGCTACATATTTTTGGTATAAAAAAATCGCAATAAGCGCAAAAGTTATCGCGTCTACTAACTACGGGAAAGATTTATGTAATTTTTATTGTTTTGGTTTTTTTTTTTTACTAGTAATGACGGCGATCTGCGATTTTTAGCGGGACTGCGACGTTGCGGTGGACAGATCGGACCCCTATCTGATATTTTTTACACTTTTGGGGGGACCAGTGACATTACTACAGTAATCAGTGCTAAAAATATGCACTGTTGCTGTAATAATGACACTGGCAGGGAAGGGGTTAACACTGTGGGTGATCAAGGGGTTAAATGTGAGCCTAGGGGAGTGATTCTAACTGTGGGGGGGGAGGCATAGCTTGTGAAAGGATCATAGAGACCTGTGATCCTATATAGAAGGATCACAGGGGCTCTATGATCATTCCAGGGAGAAGAACGGTCAGCTGTGTTTACAACAGCTGACCGTTCTTCTCTCTCAGCGGGGAACGATCACGGGAATCAGGCGGCAATCGGAGCCGCCTGCCCGTTGCATCGGCTTCCCCGCTGACGAGTGACCTACGTAGACCTACGTCGTAGACCTACGTCGTAGACCTACATCGGTTTGCGCTGGAGAGACACGTTGCCACAGTAAATCGGCGGCGGGTGGTCGGGAAGCGGTTAATAACTGCATACTGGGAGTTTTTATTCTGTTAGGGGCACCTGCCATTTTTTTCTACCCCTAAATGCCCCTGCATGTTATCCTATGTGTCCATGCACACATAGGCAGTTAGAGGCAGCGTGTCAAGGAGCTGCAGAATTTTGGAAGAAAAATGCTTAGAAAAAATCCAACATTCTTGGAAGTGTTTTTTTATCTCTGTCTTCTCTGGAATACAGCAGAGATCAGTAGTGAGGGTAGCAGGGGAGGTGAGTATTAAATATCTTTACAGGAGCACTTTAGTTATTATTTACTTGCACAACAGAGTAACTTTAAATGTTAGTGGGGATAAGTATACATAAGGGACACTTGGCAAATATCTGTTGTAATAAAGGGGTATGTGATATAATATGGTTGAGAAACAGTAATGTGTCATTGTACTTGGAACTGGGACAAGTAATGCTGAGCGTGAAAGCACAATAAAAGCCAAGAAATGTCTTGCTTTTCTTCTATAGTAGTCTGAGCCAAGTCAGGAAATGAAGCATTACAATATTTATTTTAAAATTATAAAAATATTATCTCTGACAGAGCCTTTTTTACAGTCTGTGTCTGGATATTTAGTTCTAATATAGTCTGTTTTTCTCCTAAACTATTGGCCAGAAAAAATGCTACTGTTTGTTTAATAGAAATAAATAGTGTGCATTGTTGCAAAATTGTGGATATGTTTAGAAAATGTTTAAAATACTACCAATAATATATTAGCAAATAAGTTAAAGTGTTATAAACCCACAATGGTAAAATCAGCCTGTATATGCAGGAAGGTAAGCTCGTTATACTCATTGTGGAACCAGAGGGGTTAATGCTCTGCATTGTTTAAAATGGATGTTTGATCCTGGCTTCTCTGGTCCTCCCCTTCTTCCACTGTCCCCTGACAATTTCCTGATAACACAGAGTCTATGGAGTCAGGCTGCACATGCTCAGTTTGGTGTGTACTGCTAGAGGGGTTTTTCTTTTTTTTTTTTTGGAGGGTGCATGTGATCAGCACAGGGTCTAGAAGCACTGTCCAAACAGAGGATCAGGGGTCCTGTAGCCTCAGAGGACAGTCAGAAAACTCCACCTACAAGTTTAAACCAGTGCTTGGCTGGACACTGATAGAAGTCAAAAGACTACTCTAACTGCTGATGAGAAAAGGTATTTAGCAGTTTATAATTACTAAAATAATTGCATTTCCATGTTCTGTGTACTGTGGGAGACCAGATATGGTGAATGCAAAGTCCTGGGTTTAGTAACACTTTAAGTGTGAATTATTTAAGAAACGTATTACTCACACCACAATGACTGGTAGTAGGTTTGTGTATGATAAAATTTAAAATTGTATCCATGTGTTTTGTCATGTATGAATCTCATGTCCAGTTGTAGGCATACAGTTTGGGGTATATTTACTGTATAAGGCAGTGAATATAATTGCAGGTGTATATTCCTTATGAAGCAAGAGGCAGATAAACAGCAATACACTGATCTGATCTGATCTGGTAGTATACTCATCTGTCCAGGAGATTCATAAAAAAGTGGAACCATGGTTCTCATAAAGATGAGTGCATCTCCCAAAAGTCCATACTCCTATACCAGTTGATCACCAATGGGGCCAGGAGTAGAGGTGGATGATGAGTATGCCTGATCGATTTCACCAGGCACAGGCCGGCTGCTTCAGAGGCCTCCTCTACTCCTAGCTCCTCTACTCATAGCCCCTATATATAGTTTTAGGGTGGGGGTGGGGGCAGTTTTTTTTTGGTGCTGTGGCTGGAATTCAGACTGTAAGGAGTTGAGAAGGATGTTATCAGTGAGGTAGCTGTTCAGTTGTTGAAAAGGCGTTCAAGAAGTTTGGATGTAAATGGGAGGAAGGAGATGGGTCCTCAGCTGTTCAAACTGGTGGGGTCCAGTAAGGGCTTTATAAATAGGGATGTGAGCAGTTTATGTTTAAAGCGGAGTTCCACCCTCAAAATTAACTTTTCCCCGTCCGCTTGCTCTAAATTACCTAAAAAACAATTGGATAATTAAAATTTTTTTTTTGATTCACTTACCTTGTTTTTAAAGAAAATACACTTGTAAAGATGAATTTAGGGCGGCTAAAATAGAACACGAGAGACATATAGCGGAGGAGAGTAAAAAGAACCCCAAGAAGTTCTTTAAGTATATAAACAGTAAGAAAGCGAGGCCAGAACACATTGGCCCCATAAAAGATGATAAAGGAAAAATGGCCACTGAGGACAGAGAAAAGGCGGAAGTGTTAAATAATTTCTTTTCTTCAGTCTTCACAAAGGAATCGGGGGTCTACACGAACCCAGCTTGTAAGGCCGAACTAAATAATACACCTCAGGAAGTGCCGCCATGGCTAACAGAAGATAGACTTAGAGCTAAACTAGAGAAGCTTAACATAAATAAATCCCCGGGACCGGATGGCTTGCACCCGAGGGTTCTTAAAGAGCTCAGCCAGGTGATTGCCAGACCATTATTCTTGATCTTTAAGGATAGTTTACAGACGGGTATGGTGCCAGCTGATTGGAAAAAAGCCAACGTGGTACCAATATTTAAAAAGGGGCCGAGATATATCCCGGGTAACTATAGGCCGATCAGCCTAACATCTGTAGTCTGCAAAATATTGGAGGGGATGTTAAGGGACCACATACAAGACTTTAGTAATGAAAACGGTATTATAAGTATTAATCAGCACGGATTCATGAAAAATCGTTCGTGCCAAACCAATCTATTAACCTTCTATGATGAAGTGAGCTGCCACCTAGATAAAGGTAAGCCTGTGGATGTGGTGTATCTGGACTTTGCAAAGGCCTTCGACACCGTTCCCCACAAACGCTTACTGTACAAACTAAGGAAGATAGGTATGGACCATAAGGTGAGTACCTGGATAGAGAACTGGCTCCAGTGGTGATTAATGGGGAGTACTCGGATTGGGCGGGTGTGGAAAGTGGGGTCCCCCAGGGTTCTGTCCTGGGACCAATCCTGTTTAATTTATTCATAAATGATCTAGAGGAGGGGATATCTAGTACAATCTCAGTATTTGCGGATGATACTAAATTAGGCATGCCAATATCTTCTATGCAGGATGTGGAAACCTTGCAAGCGGACCTGAACAAAATAACGGAGTGGGCAACTACATGGCAGATGAGATTTAATGTTGAAAAATGTAAAGTAATGCACTTGGGGGCCAGAAACCAGAAAGCAAGCTACTCGCTAGGGGGGGAACCTCTGGGTGAGTCTAGGATGGAAAAGGACTTAGGGGTACTGGTAGACAACAGGCTTGGCAGTGGCATGCAATGCCAGGCCGCAGCAAGCAAAGCCAACAGTATACTGGGATGTATAAAAAAGGGGATTCACTCCAGAAATAAAGAGATTATTCTCCCGCTCTACAAGACTCTGGTCCGGCCACATCTGGAGTATGCTGTCCAGTTCTGGGCACCGGTCCTCAGGAAGGATGTGCTGGAACTGGAGAAAGTCCAGAGAAGGGCAACAAAAATAATTAGGGGGATGGAGGACATCAGCTATGAAGAAAGACTACAAGCCCTGAACTTATTCTCTCTGGAGAAGAGACGATTGAGGGGGGATATGATATCAATGTACAAATACTGTACTGGCGACCCGAGCATAAGGAACAAACTATTCAGAGAAAGGAGATACAATAAGACTCGTGGCCACTCACTAAAACTAGAGGAAAGGCGGTTTAACCTTAAAGTGCGTAAGGGGTTCTTCACTGTAAGAGCGGTAAGGATGTGGAATTCTCTTCCACAAGCAGTCGTATCAGCAGGGAGCATTGATAGTTTCAAAAAACTGTTAGATGGACACCTTAAAGACCACAACATTCAGGGGTATACAATGTACGGCTAAAAGCAAACACACACACACATCATAGGTTGAACTGGATGGACTGATGTCTTTTTTCAACCTCACTAACTATGTAACTATGTAACACTAAACATCCTTCCTCTTCCTCTGCCCACGCCGTCACTTCCTCCTTGCATTGACTCCTGGGAGATGGATGTCATCAATCCCAGGAGTCAATGCGCCTGCACCGGCCCTGCTCGTCACTTCAGGTGCAGGCGTGTCATTCCCTGCTGCCCAGAAGCTGTGCAGGGATGACCCACCTGCACCCGAAGTGATGAGCAGGGCCGGCGCAGGGCATTCTGGGACTCCGACGTCACCAAAGAGGACGCTCCGGCTTCAGCTGCCCACACCTGAGATGGCAGCGCTGGACAAGACATTTTCAAGGTAAGTATTTCTTCTAAAAGGTAAGTGAAACAGGGGACAGTTCAGAGGCTATCCTTGCTTAAATGCACCAGCCCTGACTGTCCCGAGGGTATTTTTACCTAAAAAAAGATTTTCAGGGTGGACCTCTGCTTTAAGGAAGGAGGTGCCAGTAGAGAAGAAGAGATTCAAGTTGTGAGTTGTAAATAAAGAGGTTGGTTCCTCAAACCAAGAATAATTGGTATTGTGCAGGCAAATGGTATTATGCATAAAATAATATTTATTAATTATATAGTCAAAATAGAAAAATAAATTTCACATTAATACAAGTGCTGTACAATATCAAACAGTGGCGGCTAGGCCGCATGGTTCCATATTACTTTAGGTGCAGATATGGGGATTCCCGATGTTGAACATAGGGTTCATGTGGTGGTAGACATTGTATGTTAGGTGGGCGAGATGCCTGAACAATGGAGATCTCATCACAATTGCCCCCCCAGTCTTGTGTTTTTAATGATTAGCAACCTCCTGGGAAGGGAGTGAGTTATTGGGTAGAGGCAGAGGGGGGTGGAAAATAGAGTTAAATGTAGACAGGGGTCGATGAGTGAGTGTTACTATAACAATATGACAAAATAATAATGAAGTAGTCATCAAATGAATGCTATGAATTGTACTAAACTGAAAATGACATATTGCTATTGTTTTTAAAACCTTTTATGTACCTACAGGTGTGCAGTATCATTTGAAAAAAAATCAAACATTTTTTTTTCTGCAGCTAAGCAAGGATTATCATTTTACTAGAATCTAAAAAAAAAAACTCAGTGCAGTAATGAGCAGGATCCTCATTAGATCATGTAGATTTAATTATCACTTTTTAGTGATGGATGCATGGATGAAATTGTCTGTAGAATAGCCAAAAGGCAGCTGATGAGGACCCCCTCCTCCTTTAAACATAATAACAACAATTTGCTGAGGCTGCTACAGTAATGATGAGAATTATGGCTACAGGCTCAGCCATCTTGTGGTGCATACTGTAATATACACTAGAACCAAAAAAAAATGTAATTATAAAAAATAAAATGATCTTCTTGCACTTGGAATGCCTACTTATAAAATGTTTTATATACTAACTACCTTTTCTAATTTTTTCAATCTAAAACAAACATGTCTGAAAAAAAAAACCAACCCTACTTGTCTTAGGCACCCTTAACTACTAACTACTGCTGCTCTATATTTGCTGCTACTTACTAGTTGGGGAAAACATACATCACCTGCCTCCCCACAATGCAGCAGTTGGGTGGCCAATCACAAGGCCTCAGGACAATCATGTGGGGAGCCATTTGGTGTTCAAACATTGACAATTGTCAAATACTTTGCAAGGGTGCTACAAGATTATGTAAGCATCTGTATGGTTGAGGAACACCAGTAAAATTAGGTATAATTAAAGTGGAGTTCCACCCGTTTTTCCAACATTATAAAAATTGCTTTTATTCCCCAAATGATCACAGCATTGGCTAAATGTAATTGTTTTCCTATCTACTTAAAGGAAATAATGTTTTATAAATGACATTCTTCATAAACTAACCTTGATTTTTCCTCAGCAGGGGGCTCCCATCTTAATTGTGGGCGTGTGAAGCCCACATGTTACTACTTCCTACAATAGGTGCTGCTGGTTACCCAGCATGCACCTCCAAAGGAAGGTCCCACCCTGTTGTTATGGCAACACAGCTACTGCTGTGCTGGTCTCTGGTGAGAATTGAAATCACATGAATGTCTAATACATTGTTACTGTGGCTAACTTTGTTTATGTTAAACATACCTGTATCATATATATTATTACTATTATACAGGATTTATATCGTGCCAACAGTTTGCGCAGCACTTTACAATGTGAGGGAAGACAATACAGTTACAGTACAATTCAATACAGGAGGAATCAGAGGGCCCTGCTCGTTAGAGCTTACAATCTAGAAGATATATATATATATATATATATATATATATATATATATATATATATATATATATATAAGAGATCTATCTATCTATATATATATATATATATATATATATATATATATATATATATATATATATATTTTAATATTTTTATATATCCATTTATTTTTTACAGTATTGCTAATTTTCACTTGCAGCTGACGAAACAGATTTTCACTTCGCCCCGGTTCACACTTCTGCGAGTGCCGGGTTTGCATGTAATGTCGGAGCGCACTGCTCCGACATTACATGCGATCAGCTGTGCGGTGCGAGTTTATCCATACAGTTTGTATGGCTAAATTCGCATCGCACCCGGAGCAAAGACGCACAGGAGGCATTTTTGCAGCCGCATCAGGATCGGATCGCACAGCGGTTCACACTTGTGCGATCCGCTCCTGTGCGAACTGCACGATCGCACTGCGATATGCGATCAAACTGGGGGTGTCGTTAAGATTACATTGACACCCCCAGCGTATCGCATATGGCAGTGTGAACTGCCGGGGGTGCGTGTGCGATGCGGGAACAGGCTGCGAATTCGCAGCCTTCCCGCACTCGCATAAATGTGAACCGAGCCTTCACCTTTAATTCCACCGTGAATTTTAAATGTACCTTGGCGCCGCGTGAGGGGGGGCGCACATAATCCTCTATCTCCCGCAAGCATTGCCGGGACAAGGCCATCCAGCGCCCAGGGCGAAGACACCAAACTGCACCCCCCCATAAAATTTCCCCTCCAAGCGCAAATTCTCCCCTCTTAAAATCCCCCCCTCCCAGCACAAATCTTCCCCTCCCCCAAATGTCCCCTCCTAGCATAAATCCTCCTCCCCTCCTAGCAGAAATACCCATCAATTATCCCTACTAGCACAAATCCTCTCCCCCAAACTCCCCCTCCCCCCAAAAAAATTCCCCTTCTTGCACAAATCCCCCCTCCTAGGACAAATCCTCTTCCCCCCATCCCAAACCCCCCGAATATCCCGTCTAGCACATCCCACCATATTCCCCCGCCTAGCACAAATCCTCCCCCCAATTTTCCCCTCTAGCATAAATTCCCCCCATCCCCATTTCTAACAGTGCCATAATTCCCCATCCTAGCACAAATCCCCCCATCACCTCTTCTAGCACAACCCCCCCCCCCCAAATCCCCTTCCTAGCACAAATCCCCCCCCCCCGTCCGTCCCCCCAGCACAAATCCTCTTCCCCTTATTCCTACAGCACAAATCCCCCCTCCTAGACAGAACCTCCCCCCCCCCCCCACAATCTCCACAGCACAAATCCCCCCTCCTGGTACAAATCCTCTTCCCTCCATCCCCACAGCAAAAATCCCCCCTCCTGGCACAAATTCTCCCCCCACAGCACAAATCCCTCCTCCTGGCACGAATCCTCCCCCCCCAGCACAAATCACCCCTCCTAGCACCCCCCTCCCCAATTTCCCTGCTAGAAAAAATGTTATCCTATCACCTCTCAAATTTCCCATCCCAGCACAAATCCCCCCCCCTATATTGATCCAACCTAGAAGTAATCATCTTCTCCCCACCCCTCCTAGTACAAATACTCTCATTCCCCTCTCTCCCCCCTCCCTGGTGT
>NC_138774.1:152151608-152201608 GCF_965119305.1 Pelophylax lessonae
GAGACACACACAGAGGGGGAGATAGACAATGAGAGAGACAGACAGAGAGAGAGATAGAGAGACACACACACACAGAGGTGAGAGAGAGAGATAGACAGAGAGAGATAGACAGAGAGAGAGAGAGATAGAGAGACACACACACACAGAGGGGGAGAGAGAGAGACAGACAGAGAGAGAGAGATAGACAGAGAGAGAGAGAGATAGAGAGACACACACACACACACAGAGGGGGAGAGAGAGAGAGAGACAAACAGACAGACAGAAAGACACAGGACCTCACCTTGCACACACTAATCGTGCCTGCCCCCTCCTCCTCCTCTCACAAAGCACACAGACAAGCACAACACCCATAACAGCACTAAGATGAATCTTAGCTTGTCTGATGTCCTCATGGATAGAAGTGCATCATTCCTTTTCTAAACATGCAGTACACTGTAGACTCTTCTACAGCCGCTGCTTCTTCTGTGTTATGGTAACACAATATTCGTCTTCCCTTCTCCAACATGGTGCTTAGCTCCGCCTACCAAACGCCATTTCCGGTTTTGAAAAAATGCAATGATTCTTTCCCACGGCTCCTGGGAATGATGACACACATCTCCCAGTAGCCCCTGCGGCGCCGGAAATTACATAGTTCGCCGCGGCGCCGAAGGAGGCAGAAAATTGCTTACCCCTAGCAACAGGGCAAGTGGAGCAAGAAAAAAAAAAAAAGTCACCAATACTGTGATCATTTGGGGAATAAAAGCAATTTTTGTATTGTTGAAAAAACGGGTGGAACTCCACTTTAAGTATAATATTTAGAGGTACTGTTGCCTTCAGACTTTAGACTAGAAGTTTCTACCGATGGATTCTGACTTCTCTTTCTTTTACGAGTTATTCTTTTTGATACAGACCATAGTAAAAGCAGTCTTAAAAGCTGTTAGGCATTCTATGTGGAATTTTTTTAACTGCCTGCTTCCTTTCACTGGGGTAAAATATTCTATCAGCCATTTAACATCAATGAAATGCTGATTGTTGAAGCTACCTCTTTGCTTGTCAAAACATCTGTCAAAAAAGTCATGGAATAAAGATGGGAAAGAGGTGTTGGAGTGATGGGGAGTCTCTGTGTTTTAGGCTGCGTTCTTTTCATTTGCTTTTGCATTTCATCTGGCTATTTTCTTTATTTGTCAGTTGAGAGCAAGGTTCGTCTTCTGTTTTCCCTTTATCTGTCCTTTGCCACTTCTGTTGGAGTGGGAAATATATTCAGAAATGGAAGCACTTTTAGCATGTGATAGATGGATGTAATTACTATTTGGACACCATGCATATCTAGCACGCATATCTAGCATATCTAGGGCCTAGTAATACATCTAAAACCAGCCTCCACTTGTGTATATTTCACTCAATGATTCCATTGTATATATGTCTGTATGTATGTATGTGTGTGTGTATATATATATATATATATATATATATATGTGCGTGCCATTTTTTTATACATTCCTATGTTTATTCGATAAGTTATAACTGCACTTAGATAGTGACACTTCCCATACCTTCCTTTTTACAATGCATATCATAAATAAATACATAATCAGCCATTAGTAAAACAATTGATAGTTCTGCAAAAGAGACAGACAAAGTTTGATAAACAGCTTCTCTTATCCTGTAAAAGCGATCCTTTTGTCTTTACCCTTCCTGTTTCTTAAGACTCCCTATTGGTTAGTGAGATCACCTATCACATTAAAAAAACAGTAGGCAGGCTTAGGAGGTTGGAGAGATAATTGCAAGCTCAGTCCTAAGAGGAAAGGTTGAGATCTGCATATCATTTAGGTTGTGTCACGTACCTGGTAGTGAGCCTGATGTGAAGAGAAAGGCCTCTCATACAGCTCTGGCTCAGGGGCCACTGGTAGTGAGACAGCAGCCAAGGGAGCACAACAAGGTATGAGTGATCAGTCCAGTAGTCTGAGTGGGTGGCAATAGACAGCAGGTGTATGTGGCAGCAGAACAGGCTGGTGACAGATGAGCTGGCATGGAGCTTGGCTGGTGGCAGACTATGGATATGCAGCAGGAAGCAGGAACTAAATGTGAACTTTCTGGACTGAAGAGTTGTCAGAAACCAAGTCAGCAACAGGAGATAAGTCAAGCAAGAACAGGAGACCGAAGCAGAATCCAGAGATGAGCTGAGATCAGGGCAGGAAGTAGATAAACGAAGGTCGGGAACAAGCCGGGTCAGGATCGGAGGTCAAACACAGGAATCAGGAATGAGCACACAGAAGCTGCAGACCAAACATCAATAAGCCAATACTGCTGCCTGTTTAAATAGCACGTATGGCACCAGCATTGGTGACAGGCACACCTGTATGCGCGAGGGCGCACTCTGTCTTGCCAGTTGCCGGCATGAGCATATGTATGCATCTGGAAACTTTATTTGCACTATAGGCAAGCCTTTCCTGACAGATTGCCTATGTGTATGGATTTACCAACCATTTTGACATGTAATTTTCATTGAAGGTAACTTCTGCTAACTCATGCTTTCATCAAAAGCTAAGTTTGAATCAGTCAGGATTGTGACAAATTCACTTTCAAAGAGGTTAAAATACTTTCACTATCCTTATAATCTAGATGGCTAGGTAAACTTCCACTGTCCTAACAAACTGGATGGCTAGGTAGACTTCCGCTGTCCTAACACACTAGATAGAAGGGTAGATTTCCACTGTCCTAATAAATTAGATGGATAGGTAGACTTCCATTGTCCTAATAAACTAGATGGATAGGGAGGCTTCCACTGTGCTAATAAGCAAAATAGCTAGATAGACTTCAACTTCTCTATCCAACCAAATGGGTAGGTGGCTTTCACTTTCCTAATATGAGATGGTGTGGTTGATTTCCACAGTCCTAATAACATAGATGGCTATATAGACTTCTGTTGTCCCAATGAACTGGATGGCTAGGTAGTTTCCACTGTCCAAATTAACTAGATGGCTAGATAAACTCTCACTGTCCTAATAGACTAAATGACTAGGTAGACTTCCACTTCCCTAACAAACCAGATTGCTAGGTAGAGTTCCACTGTCTCAATAAACTAAATAGATAGGTAGACTTCCACTGTCCTAAAAAATGAAATGTTTAGATAGACTTCAACTTCACTAACAAACCAGATGGCTAGGTAGAATAGGCTGGATAGACTTTGACTGTCCTAATAAACTAGATGGCTGGATAGACTTCCATTGTCCTAATAAACTAAATGGCTGGATAGACTTCCATTGTCCTAAACAACTAGATGGCTGAACATTATTATACTGTCCTAATAAACGAAATGGCTAGGTAGACTTCCACTGTTACAAAAAAAAAAAAAAAAATTAGATGGCTAGGTAGTTACATAGTTAGTGAGGTTGAAAAAAGACATCAGTCCATCCAGTTCAACCCATAATGTGTGTGTGTATTTGTTGCTAACCGTACATTTTTATACCCCTTTATGTTGTGGTCTTTAAGGTGCCCATCCAATAGTTCTTTGAAACTATTGAACGATGCTCCCTGCTGATACCACTGCTTGTAGAAGAGAATTCCACATCCTTACCGCTCTGACAGTAAAGAACCCCTTACGTAGTTTACAGTTAAACCGTTTTTCTTCTAGTTTTAGTGAGTGGCCTCATGTCTTATTGAATTCCCTTTCTCTGAAAAGTTTGTTCCTTATGCTATGGTCACCAGTACAGTATTTTTACATTGATATCCTATCCCCGCTCAAGTGTCTCTTCTCCAGAGAAAATAAGTTCAGTGCTTGTAGTCTTTCCTCATAGCTGATGCCTTCCATTCCCCTAATTATCTTTGTTGCCCTTCTCTGTACTAGGTAGACTACTTCTGTCCTAATAAGGTTAATTGTTGAGAGTACAAGAGCACAGGAACAGTCTGTTTCAGTTTAAAAATAAATCATGTATGGAAAAAAACTTTAGAAAACATGGCATTTACCAAAAAATTTTTAGTAATGCAAGAATTGCATTTAAGAATACGTTTTTATCACTATCATGTAAGTGCTAACTTCCACATGTAGCAATAATGTAACTGTCCCAGAATGCCAGGTTATTCTCTACAGAGAACAGGAGATATAAGTGTAAATAATTGCACATACATTTTACTATTGATTGGCCCATTTGTGTTAGAACTTACAATTAGACTGCCTGGAAAGTGATTGATTTCACTTCATTATGCCTTTACAGTGAGGAAAATTCTCATGTTTTTTTAATCTGACCATTTTCTCAACAAATATCAATTTCATAAGAAAATGCACTTGGCTTTGATATCCATGTAAACCAGAATTATTAACCAACATTTCTGATCTGTCATAGTTTATTTGGAAATATATTTAGAAACTAGAAGGATAGATTAAATGGTGGAATTGTCACCACTTGGCCACTATAGATCCCATAAACAGTGAATGATCATACCTAGTCTGGACCAGGGGTGGACTGACAACTCATGGGGCCCCCGGGCAATAAGAGATTATGGGGCCCCCTGTGTCCACACTCAAGCCACACAAAGCCCCACCTACAAATTGCAGCTCAGCCACATAGAGTGGGCATTTAAATATCTACCACAGCATACCCTGCATGGAAGTTCCTGGCTTCTTTCTGTAGTGTGTAGCCTCTCATGGGGCCCCCTACTGACCCTGGGCCCTCGGGCAGTGCCCTAATCCCCGAATGGTCAGTCCGCCCCTGGTCTGGACTATTATTATTCTGGTCCCACACAGTTTTGGGATTTTGGGGTTTACCATGGATGATATGTTGACATGTGGGATTCCTGTATCAAAGCAAAAAGGCTTCTGTTATCCCCTTAACCTGCTAATAACATACTGTTATTTAGTATAAAATCTATCACATTTTGGGTTACATACTTTTTAGAAGAGAAGCAGTACATACAGGAGGACATTCGAGCATAATGAGGCATGTTTAGTTTTAGAAATGGGCTCCAGGGTGCTTTATGTGTTAGGGCTATCTTTATTCACCCAATCCAATAGAAATAAGCTTCCTGATGTCTCTGCCTGCCCATAATAATATGCTTGTTCATTCTGCTTTTTGTCCCAGCAAGGGGTCGTAGAGAAAATTATTAATAATTAATATCCCAGACTGCATATGAGTCTTCCTGCTGTTTTTCTTTAAAGAAATCAAGGTCCAAAGGTTTTCAACAGGGATCAGCTATAATAATATGCATGTTAAACAGAACTGTTCCCTTGCAAGTTATTTAGAGATATAATTTAAAATCCAGTTTAAAATGCTTTATTTAATAAACAGAATATTTCAATCTATTCTGTAAATACTGTGTAATATGGTTCAAAATGTTATAGTTTCTCTGTAGTAAGTTGCATTAAAATGAAATCCATTCACATATTTGACATATTTGAATACATGTAACAGTCAATTCCCAACCTATCTCTCTGTGTTAATAAAGGGAAACTATAATTTAAATGTTATAGTTTAAAAAAAAAAATATATATATATATATATATATATATATATATATAAATGTATAGTGTATACATTTTAAATGGTTGTTTTATATCTGTTTTTTTACTACATGCAAAAAAAAATACTATGGGCCAGGAGGATGCATCTTAAAATATTACTAAACTAATACTATAAAAAAAAAACAACACAAATTAATTTTTTGGCATAAGTAAATGGCCGCGGCACTTTATTGGTTATAAATAAATTAAATAATTATTTATTCAAAATTCCATCAAATAAATTTCAAATCCAACAAAATTATAAAACATACATCTGTATCGCTCAGTCCCAGAACTCGAGCGAAAATAAAACATATTTAAAACCACCAAAGTCCCCCCCTTGATTCAAGGGTGACTCTACCACATAAAGTGCCAGCGACGGGTGGGGGGGGGGAGGGGAGCTCGCCAGGCAGTCACTTCCCAACTGAGGGGCTTACCTCAGGGACCCCCTATATAAAGCCTTGGGTCAGAAGGTTCTAGAGGGGCGCGCGCTGCTGTGAAGCCCGCAAAAACTGTGAGGGGCTACCTTATTACATTTACAGGGCCAGTGTCCTATAAATTAAATAAAATTCTGACACAAAATTTTTTTTTTTTTTTTTAACATCCCCTGTCCCATGTGCGAGGGCACCTATTACTTGTGCCCTCTTACCATTCTTTACAAATGGTACAATTCTCAAGGAATTTATGTTTTTTACCACAGAGAAAACACAGTGGTTCTTATTCCTTACCAGAATGCAGTTTCTCATTAAAGCCTCAAACTGAGCAAAATAGAGTGAAGGGAAACAAGTGTTGCTCTGAGTAATTCACTTATATGTGTAAATTTCTGCTTCACCTATTAAGAACACTTCTAAAACATGTTTTTTTTTATAGGAATGTAGATGTGAAATATTGCATAAAAACATAACGTATTCACCTTTTGGACCAACAGGTGGAGCTTTGGGCACCTTTTCACTATCTTAATTTGGTCTCTCTTTATTCCTGTGCTGTAAAAGGCCTGTTTTTTTTTTTTTTGGTTATGACCATAGTAAATGATAAGTACTATTCATTCCATTTAAACCCAGACCTAGAATTGCCAGTCTTTATTTCTTTTAACAAGCCCATTCCAATAAGAAGCTAGTTTTATAGAATAAATAATGCATTACATAATAGTTTGCCCAACATTGTTTTTTTTTATGGATATACTACATATTGAAAGACTTCATTATTTTTTGTTATTTACAACAAAACCCTTTTTTTCCTAATGTTGTATACTTGAAGGGCAGACCCAAAATTACTTTTTAATATGTAGGAGCCTGTGTTGACAGGTATTTTATTCAGAATAGCATCTCTCTTAAAACAAGTCTATAGAAATGGAAAAGCAGCGCAAAGCAGTTTCATGCAGCTTAGAAGCAGGTCAGAAGGAGATTACCTGCTGGTAAAATGCACCTGTCAGTAAACTCTGAATGATCTCACATGCAATTGAACGCAACAGAAAGCAAGCTGCATTTGCTCATTGACACAAGACCTTACGCACTGAATGCTATTCATATTTCTAAATTGAGAAGGAAGTTCCTGTGTAGATAACTAAAGTTGGTCTTTGGCATAGGTGAATGAATCCATATGTATATATGTGACAGCCAACTCTATGGGGTTCAGCTATAAAAGATTTACATAGCAATTTGCCCAGTTAATGTACATAAATATTCGGTCTGTGTAAATAGGACAAAAACTGTTATCATTCTATTTCCTGTCCTCAATAAATGTTTTTTTTATTGACTTAGTATGGAATATATCATATTTGTCTACTAGACAGTGCAACATATAATAAGAATATCCTATGATGTTTAGCACCCTTTAGTGTCCAAATGGTTTTAAATCAATGAGCAATATTTGACCAGCACAGGAAATAGCTTGACAACATTTGTTTTTGCTCCATTTATCCGGAATGATGGTAAATGTACTTTCACGGGGCAAATTGCAATGCAATTTTCTTTATAAATAGACCTCATTGTCTTTGAAAGTTCCACTTCAAAAGAAATATGGTATTTGCCAAACTGGTATTTCAGTAGGGCAATATAGAAAAGGAAAGGGGTAGTCAAGTCTAAAGCCCCGTACACACGAGTAGAAATTCGATCTGCCAATTTTCGGCTTGTTAGTATGGTGCTTCCGACAACCGACTCCGACTTTTCGGCCGAAAAAATCCTGGTGTGCAGGCTATATAATTTGTGTCAACCGTCAAACACGTCCGATTTTGGTCTCATTAGTACAGATTTCGATGGGGAAAAATCTTATGAGCAAGACTAGGCATGCTCAGAGATGAAAGAACACATAGAAAGCAATCCAACACATGACATCACTTCTGAAGTAGAATTCTGTAGTGCGGGGAAATTTGTGTGCAGTCTAGAGCACATTCCAACCAACAGACACCACTCTGGACAAAAGACGGACGACTGGTCGGCGGAAATTCGTTGGGTGTGTACGAGGCTTTAGTGTCAGTCTACCTTGAAGGAAAAGTTTTCTACCTGGTCAGCCATTTTCCCCCCAAGAACCGTCTTTTGACACAGCCAGGCATTACCCTTGAGACCTGAGATTGTTATCCGTCCTGAAAACTGATAGATCAATTGATTGCAATGTTTTAACCAATGGCACCTTTGGGCAAGTAATCAGCATTTACCCTGCAGTGTGCTACTTATTAACTACAGAACTTTTAATATCTAGAATTAAAATCAGGCATAATACATTTGATATGCATCAGCTGGTTTAAAAGTGCTGATGTCGTGTGACTTTGACACTTTAGGATGTCAAAAAGAGGAACATCCCAATGGAAAAGTGCATTGCTTGGCATGTCATGACTTCTATTGCCAATTTGTGCATAAGATTTTCAACTCAAGTACCTGATTACATTTTGGAATTCATTTTAAAAGACAAAATGCAATGTATGAATTTTCCAACCAATCATAAATGATCTTTGTCTAAATACACTACATCATTTAAAACATACAACTGGTTGTTATAAAATAATTCTGAGTTGCAAAATATTAATATTTCCTAGATAGCACCAAACGTTTTGCCGTGTTACTCATATTATGTGTAGGTAGATGAGTCTGCTGTCTTCAGAAATCCCCAGAGTTGAATGGGATGCTGTCCAAATGAAATCTGCCTGCTGCACAACAGGCATTGGACGTGAGCAGACTGTCAAACATGACTCTTTTTTTTTCCTGTGTAAGAGCTTTAATTCACTGCAGTCAATTATGCAGTTTTAAACATTACACATCGAACTCTCACTGCAGCCAACTAGAGCTACTGCATACTGATAGTGAATACAAATGGCTTTAGCTTGACTTACGTAGTGCAGGGTTTGCTGAAAAACTAGGAATAAAATAGAAGATATTTCATCCACACGACAGGACAAAGGACACATTTTAAGCTCTCTGAGAGCATTGCATTCTCTTTTTGTGTAGCTGGTATGTAACAAATGAGTTTGTATGTTGAATCTAAGCTTTCCCACTCAGATAATGCATTGACGGGTAAAAAGATTCCTTCCTTTTGTCAATGAACACTTTGCTCCTTACTGGCAGACCAGATCATATTAGCAATACTCTGTAAGCAATGTCTTTATTAATCCTGGTGGACAGGTTGTATAATATAGAGTTACCTATTACATTTTTTTGCTCTTTCAGTTTTTAAATGATTGATTATTAAATATTGATTCATTCTTAAAAAGGCAAAGGAAGGTAAGCTAGTGATATTGCATTTGTTAAACAGTAGCTTTTTTAAAACAAATATAGCATTAAAGAACTCTAACTTTGATGCATTTACAGCATAATTCCAATCAATTTTAAAACGACAATAAATCAATTTCTGCATGTAATTATAAAAAAAAAATTAGGTTTATTTTTACATGTAGTAAGCAAGAAAATCTAAATGGAAATAGTATTGGCCTCCTAGAATCCCCTACACAGTAGCACTCAAACTAGAAGGGGAGGGACAGCACTGTGCTCTGTTGCTTTGCATAGTGCTGATCATTTAGCACCAGGAGCTTCTGGAGTGATGACCTTATCAGTGAATCTCTGTTCATTTTTTTACCCAGTAACAGGCTGGGTCAGATACTACCTTATGAGGCTAATTTAGTAAAGACATTGAGAATGTTCACACACAAAAAAGTATTCAACCATGTGCAGATGGATTTCGATTAGATTGGAATTTGCTTTTCGCAGGATTGGATATCTGAAGTGAATCTTCACTGTTGTTTATGTGAACATTGCCAACTTCTTTTAGTAAATCACACTCTTTGTGTATTGCTAAAATTGACTGTAGCCTGTAGACTAGGGCTCAACCGATATTGGTTTTTCGTTGCCGATATTCTGTACATTTAAAGTTTTGAAAAATAAAACAATTTTTGACACAAATCTGGTACTGAACATGTTAATTTTTGTTTAACGTTTAATGGCTGGCTTGCTGGCACCCTGTGGTGGCTGACTGGCACCCTGTGGTGGGTGGCTGGCTGTCTGGCACCCTGTGGTGGATGGCTGGCTGGCTGGCACCCTGTGGTGGGTGGCTGGCTGTCTGGCACCCTGTGGTGAGTGGCTGGCTGTCTGGCATCCTGTGGTGGGTGGCTGTCTGGCACCCTGTGGTGGATGGCTGGCTGGCTGGCACCCTGTGGTGGGTGGCTGGCTGGCACCCTGTGGTGGGTGGCTGTCTGTCTGGCACCCTGTGGTGAGTGGCTGGCTGTCTGGCACCCTGTGGTGGGTGACTGTCTGTCTGGCACCCTGTGGTGGATGGCTGGCTGTCTGGCACCCTGTGGTGGATGGCTGGCTGTCTGGCACCCTGTGGTGGATGGCTGGCTGTCTGGCACCCTGTGGTGAGTGAGTGGCTGGCTGTCTGGCACCCTGTGGTGGACGGCTGGCTGTCTGGCACCCTGTGGTGGATGGCTGGCTGTCTGGCACCCTGTGGTGGGTGGCTGTCTGGCACCCTGTGGTGGGTGACTGGCTGGCTGGCACCCTGTGGTGGATGGCTGGCTGTCTGGCACCCTGTGGTGGGTGGGTGGCTGGCTGTCTGGCACCCTGTGGTGGGTGACTGTCTGGCACCCTGTGGTGGGTGACTGGCTGTCTGGCTCCCTGTGGTGGGTGTCTGGCTGTCTGGCAACCTGTGGTGGTTGGCTGGCTGGCTTGCTGGCACCCTGTGGTGGGTGGGTGGCTGGCTGTCTGGCATGCTGTGGTGGGTGTCTGGCTGTCAGGCACCCTGTGTTGGGTGGGTGGCTGGCTGTCTGGCATGCTGTGGTGGGTGTCTGGCTGTCAGGCACCCTGTGTTGGGTGGCTGGCTGGCACCCTGTGGTGGGTTGGTGGGTGGCTGGCTGGCACCCTGTGGTGGGTGGCTGACTGGCACCCTGTGGTGGGTGGCTGGCTGTCATCCTGTGGTGGGTGGCTGGCTGTCTGGCACCCTGTGGTGAGTGGCTGGATGTCTGACATCCTGTGGTGGGTGGGTTGGCTTGCTGGCTGTCTGGCACCCTGTGGTGGTGGGTGGCTGGCTTTCTGGAACCCTGTGGTGGGTGGCTGGCTGGCACCCTATGGTGGGTGGCTGCCTGGCTGGCACCCTGTGGTGGGTGGGTGGCTGGTACAGGGGCTGTGGGTGGCTGGCTGGTACAGGGCCTGTGGGTGGCTGGCTGGCTGGTACAGGGCCTGTGGGTGGCTGGCTAGCTGGTACAGGGCCTGTGGGTGGCTGGCTGGCTCGCTGGTACAATGCCTGTGGGTGGTTGGCTGGCACTGCTGTGGGTGGGTGTTTGGCTGTGATACACTCCCATGAGACTAGTCCTGGCTCCAGACGAGGCTGTCCAAGGTGAGGGTGGTGGCCTAAGAAGGCAGAATGACGTCACGAAAATATCTGCAATATCGGTAACTTTCGGGGGGCCAATTCCGATATATCGGGGGAAAGTGCATATCAGCCCTCGATATATCGGCCTTGCCGATAATTGGTCAATACCTACTGTAGACAAGTGTCAAAAAGTACAGGACCTAACTGTGCTGTCTTCCAGGGGTGGCTAGATCACAAGACTGAATGAACAGAATAACAATTCTGTTGGCAGGTTGGACCATTTGTATATACAGCATGTGCCTTTTAGATGTACAGTATATTTCCACACTGGCCTGGAATTCATCTATAGAATAATCAGAAGGAGTAAGTCTAGCTGATGAAGAGCTCTTTCATTCCAGTATTAAAATTGTGGACCTGGCTACCTCCATAGGTAAACTCTATGAGTTACCTGTATCCTCTTTCTAATAATGAATACATCTGAAACTGTATAAATGGTCAATGGGTTTGTGGTTCTAGCACCGCCCTTTTCTTAAAACCCACTTTCCTTCCACAAATACGTGGAAGACAGATATTGTTCAGCACCAAATCATGTTTTACCAATAATTTATTCTAAAAAGCATGCAAAACTTAGCTGTACTAGACTCTGAAACTCACATTTATGTTCAACAAAGTATAAGATGATTTTCTGGCTTTTTAAAGACTTTGGCCTAGTAAAGCATTTGGAAATTATCAGGTAATATTTGATCATGCAGTTGAAATCTGCTATAGCTGCATTTAAAAATACATGACTTCATTTTTTGAAGAAAAGAGAGCTTCATTTTTATATTTGTCTAGAATTCAGCTTTAACTTTCCACATGTTCGCCTTACTGTAAAAGTATATCTACAACCATGCATTAACATTTCATATATGTTGAACAAATACTGTCATTTCAATAGTTGATTTCAATCTTTTTGAATATCTGATAATCCCGCAAGGAACATGCCTGTTTAGGCACCCTCTGTTATGTGGTAACAATGGTCTTCCAATTTTGCTGCATTATTACCCTTGCACCCCTGGTGGAGACTACAGGCCCCCAACACATTTTACAGACATTGCCCACTGTTGTCACTACTATGAGCCTGTCCAGAACAATAATGTGCAGCCTACACTGGAGTGAGTGCATGTAGACAGAAAGTGGCTAGAAAAGGCTAAAGTAGATCAGCAACACTGGCATGCAAAAAAAGGCTTAAGAATGTAAATAGTGTAACCGTTTGCTTTAGTAAATATCATCCAGTTAGGGCTTGGATCTGATTTAAAGGCCTGCTATAGGCATTGTTATATATTACATTGCATGGTTTTGTCTTTACCAATTTAGGCAGCAGAAAACAAAGTTTGAAGTGAAGGGGTTAAAACCTACCATTGTGCCAAACAATGACATCAGATCCCCAAGCCATTTCTTCTGGCAACTGGTAATTAGTGACAGCAGGGCAGACAGCGATGGGTATAATTATTAATGCTGCAGCAGATAAGGATGTGGCTGGTGGGTAACTCATAAAGCAGCAAGGCTGTGCACATGGAGCTGACCTTTGTGCTGAGACATAACTCTACTGACACTGAGACAGCAGCTGTTTACTTAATCTTCTTGTACCACACCCTACATGAGCCATTCGATTTGCTTCTACATATTAGAAATACTGGAAATAGTTTTAAATACCATATGTAGAATAAACTGATATTAAAATGTATCCAGCATTTTATGTTTTATTCATGTTTGTTTTATTATTATTTGTTCAAATGGTGCATACTTCAGAACCTAAGAAATAAAGAAATATTTAGGGAAATCATTTTTGCACAACGTAAAATTTCTAAAATCATAGGGATTGTTTCATAACATTTACAAAACTACAAAACGTATGTATGTCTTAAAGTCAGTTGGCTTAAGAGAAAATGATTGGTGGTGAACCTACAGCATGGGGTGGAGGAGCTGCTCATTGACAGTCATATCCATGTTGCAGCCTTCTGTGACCCTCAAATCAGCCCCTATGAGCATGAAGAGAATAGGAAGCCTCTGCATATTATTCATCTGCTCGTAGGGGCTGATTTGAGGCAGGGGCATTAAAAAGCCCCCCCCCCCCCAGTGCATTGAAACGTGGGGAGGAACTCTATGTCCTTAAAGAAATTCTTTCCTGAGAAAAGCACGTATCATTTTTGACTTCTCGCTGTGCAAATGCTGATTGCCTGGTCATCATGCCCCCTTGCTTCAATATTCACTAATGACTTAAGTCATTAAGCCACTGACCCAGAACAAGTATGCAGAGAAGGAGCCCTGACTTTTCTCTGACTTTGCAAATCTGTATACTTGTTCCAGGTCAGCCAGTAAGAAATTAATGAATCCAAAGGGTCAACTAACATTTTCAGAAGGTGGCTGGAAATGTCAGATTTCTCTTCAGAAGGGTTTATTTTAAACACATAGAGAGCCTCCATAGTGCATTAAAATCCTGATAACTCGGTCAAATCAGCCACTAAACACAAATAACCCTTTATAGCTATGTTTTTGTTAGAATGGGGAAGGGTTGAAACTTCAGAGAGGTCTTTTGTATATGAACTCATCGGGGAGCTTTTCTGTCACTTGTTACATAGTAGGTGAGGTTGAATAAAGACAATAGTCCATCTAGTTTAACCTGTGTAGGTGTATGTGGCCGTAATCATCTCTCATACCCCTGAATGTTCTGATTCTTGAGATGTATGTCTAAGAGTCTTTTGAAAGCCACTATACTTCCTGCAGAAACCACCTCTTGTGGTAGAGAATTCCACAATCTTGTAGCCCTAACAGTAAAGAACCCCCCACGTTGACTGAGGTTAAAACGTTTCTCCTTTAATCGCATTGTATGCCCTCTAGTCCTCATGCAATCCTTTCGACTGAATAGCTTTTTTTCTATGCTGAGATCACCATTGAGATATTTATAAATTGCTATCATGTCCCCTCTCAGGCATCTCTTCTCCAGGGAGAATAAATCAAGCGATTGCAGACACTCTTAAGGTCCTCCAATCCCCTAATTAGTTTAGTTGCCCTTCTCTGGACTCTCTCCAGCTCCAACACATCCCTCCTAAGGACCGGTGACCAGAACTGGACAGAATACTCCAGATGTCGTCGGACCAGAGTTTTATAAAGTGGAAGGATTATAGTTTTATCTCTGGAATACATCCCTTTCTTTATGCACGCTAATATTCTGCCGGCTTTGGCAGCTGCCCCTTGACATTGCATGCTATTGCTTAGTCTATCCTCTACCAAGACTCCCAGATCTTTCTCCATTTTTGATTCCCCCAAAGGTTCCCCCCCTAAAGTGTATTGTGCTTTTATGTTTTTAGTCCCCAAGTGCAAAACCTTACACTTCTCCACATTAAACCTCATTTGCCATGTCGTGGCCCACTCCGTTATTTTTTTCAGGTCATTCTGTAGGATATCTTCTTCAGGCTGTGCAGTTATTGCCCTGGCCAATATTGGGTCATCTGCAAAAACTGATATAGAGCTACTGATCCCGTCCTCAATGCTGTTTATGAATAAATTGAACAAGGTTGGTCCCAGGACTGAGCCTTGGGGGACCCCATACCACCTCAGACCAGTCTGAGTATGCGCTATTTATTACCACCCTTTGGACACGTGCTTTTAGCCAGTTCCGTATCCAAGAGCAGACCTTGCGACAAATGTACAGGAAAGGGAAGAAGGGACATTTGTCTTTGGGATAGTAGGTTACAGACAGACCTAAAAACACTGGAGTTTATTTACTAAAGTCAAATAAGCTGTTCACTTTGCAAGAGACCTTTCCCCAGAGCATATTGAATTTGGTGTGGTTTTACACTTTACAAAGAATATCCAATCACATGCAAGGAAATTTAAAAAAAATGCATTTTTGCTTGCACATGATTGGATGATGGAAGTCAGATGATTGTCACCTCATTCACTAAACTGTGGGGCAAATCCCTGCAAAGTGCAACCCCCCTGCAATGTGAACAGTTTATTTGCCTTTAGTAAATCAACCATTGTCAGAAAATGTAATCCTTTCTCTCCATGCTAAAATTTAACTTTTTTCAGTGCCTGCCATCGTAAAAGGAATTTACAGCTATTCTCACCAATAGGGACACAGCAATAAAACCTAACAGAGGCTTTCCTGTTTTTTTTTCAAAATAAATAAAATGTGTAAGGTGGAGTTGAGCTTTATGGAGCAGCAAAATAGATGATGTGTTATATTGCAATATAATTATCATGAAGGGCACTTTTGATAGTCAGGAGCAGAGTATTGAAAATACATGGCTGGAAGTGGCAGGTTGGCAAGATTATAGTAGTAGGTAGTACACTTAAGCCTGGTACACACGGGCCGATAATTGGCCTGTGTGTACAGCAGCTTGTCTTACAAAAGCCAGCTGAACGTCCAGCTTCTGTGGAAGGGACATGCCAGAAAAACATCTGCTGATTGGCATCCAATCAGTGCTCTCAGCCAATGGCTGTGAATGCTAAATGGTGTGTTCTGACTGGAGGGGTCACCCCTGTCAGAACACAACAGCTCAGCAGAGAGATCGCTGTACTAACATCGGATTGTTAGTACTGTGGCTCCTCCTGAGCGCCTCTGTTTTTTCTCGTTCAGCTTGCCGGGTTGAACAGAAAAAAGACTCATAGTGTGTACCAAGCTTAGCAACCTGTTCTCATTGATTTTTCTTGTATTTTTAATGCTGTAAATTTTCAAAAGACCATTTATTTTTGAAAGTGAGATATGTTTACTTGTGATAAATTGTAGTTTATCCATATTTATTCCATGATTCATGTCATATAGAATAGTACTTTATGACAGTGGTACTTTGACGTAGTGGTGGGCTTGAGCACGATATGGCCATATGGTGGGACTAAATCCCCATTTTTATTTATGGATTGTCTCCATATTTGATAGTCATTTCTTTTGCATGTGTGCGCTATTCTTTTTTAATATACTTTATGACATCTAGTAATCCTTGAGTCAAAATGATGACCTTAGGGAGACGGTGATTAAAGAAAAGGGGAGGGAGTGTACAATAAGGAAGGTGTGGCACTTGAGTTTATGACTGAACAGCCATTGTTAGTGACAGCCCTGCTGTGATGGAAGGTCCCAGATCCAGCCTCTCTTTGTTTTCCTAACTCAGACAAAATGTGCAATTTCAGATCTTCTTTGCCTGCAGGCTTCTGGAAATGCTGCTATAAATACACAGTATAATGAGCTGAAGAAATTTGAATCAAATTAGTAGCTTGCTTCCCCTAGCAATAATGTGTTATCAGCTCACTTCCCAGCACCAGAAGACATTTCTAGCTGGCAGATCAAGGAAACATTTAAAATTATTAACTCCTCTCAACCCAGAGGCGGCTTGTTGGGGGTGAATTGGGGCGTCTCCCTGGGCAAAAAAATTGAAAAATGCAGTACATTTTAATTATCCAAAAACACTTTTTAAATATTGTCTATATATGACTTTTCATAAGATCATGTAACACTAAGAGGGAGGTAATCAACATGTACAATAATATAACATCCAAATCATGAATGTTCTACAACTTATAGCAACCAGTTTATTATCACCACTATTTTAGGCTTTATTATTATGGTCATTTGCATTTTTAAAGCTTATTGATACCATTGGGCCTTGGCGGACTGCAAACATATCTATAAATAGGTCAAATGACATAGCTATTTTCTTTATGTGCATTCAAAATTAGCTGTATATACCAGGGGTGTAGCCATGGGGGTCACAAGTGTAGCGCAGACGGCATGTAGAGAAACCAATGCCCTCCATTTTCCTCCTGCAGCCACGGAGAGCCTACTTCTCCTCCTCTCCTTCCCACACTTTTTCAGTGGCTGCAGGGGAAAAACTGAGGGCATTGGTTCCTCTATATACCACCCTTGCCGCACCTTATGTCATATGTTACATGTCTCCTGCTGCACCCAGGCCCCTCTGAGCTCCCCTGATCGCCCCCCGGCCAGCTTCCCCCCTCCCCTCTTTCACTGGTTGCTGCAAAGGATGTGTCAGGATGGATTGCAGAGGAAGGGGCTGGTAAATATGTAAATTAACAGGCCCCTTACTTTTCTGAATGAACACAGTAAGTGTCGGTACTGATCACTCCTGTTTCCATACGTAACTGAAGTATAGTAAACTGTTTACTATGCTATGGTTTGTGAATGAACAAGAGGCTCTGTACAGAGCTATTCCTGTCCATTCATTTTGTGCAGCTGAAGCTCCAGAGATGGAGATTGAGGGCTGTGCCTTATTCCACAGCATTCCACAAAACATGTTGAAGAACTTTTAACTCTCCCCATAGCCCTCACATATAGTATCTTTAGTGCGGGTCTCTGTACGTCTTCTGTTTCATAAGTACCATACTACGGGGAGTTTCCCTATTGTGTATTGGAGGCGTAACATTTGCTGTTTGGATTTTGGTTGTCTTTGTGGTTTTTACTATGTATATTTTTGTTGAATAAATGTTTTATATTTTTTAACCTATTGTTGTGTGACTTGGAGTGCTAATAAAAGTCCAATTATTTTTTCAGATTTTTTTTTATTGTGTAAAAGGCAATATAGTATGTATCTTGCAAACATTATATGTAATGTTGGAATTATTCAACCATTTAAATAAATAAATCATAGGAATGATCTTCCAATGGTTGTTACCATACTGTTTCTGACTGTACTTTATATTGCAGCATACTAGTCCTGAATGTACATTTTTCTTTACAGTATTTAATGTTTACTGTATTATTCTTTACATAGACATCTAAGTTTTTACAAATCTGTGTCAAAGGTAAAGCAGGGATATTCAAAACCCTATTTGCTGACCTGTTTTTATTTTTTGTAGGTGACTTGCCTCCATGATTTCTTTGGGGAGGATGATGTATTTATTGCATGTGGCCCAGAGAAATTCCGATATGCTCAAGATGACTTTTCTCTGGATGAGAATGGTGAGTCATGCAAATGATATGCTTTTGTCTTCTATGTATACTGCTGAATCAATAACATATGATCCGTAAATTGTATTTATCCATTTCTAAGGCCCCTTTCAAATTTTGGTTCTGTTAAATGCATGTAAATATTCATTAAAAAACACAACAAGATCTGTGCTGTTACAGTAATTGGCACTGTACACACATGTACATTTTTGTATAATGTGTTTGTTAAGGCCCATTCAGATTTATGTGTTGTGGTAACGCACTGTAAAACCCCCTTCATCATGTATTGCTACAACACACTGTAAATCATAATCCTTTTTTTTTTTTTATTCTTTTTATTGAAAAAGTTTGTTTTTCGGTACAAAACAAAGCCTGTGGGGCATACCCCGGCTTAAACAAGCACAATCATCAACCACTAACACTACCACAACAAAAACAAGTTGGAGGTCATAACTATAACCTCCCAAAAGCATACTGCTCAGTGTTTTCAATTTATCAGCACTGTGCATTCTCGAGAGGGCTGTCTATCATGCAGGCACCTGCACACTCATGGTGTTCCAGCCTCAGAGTTTTGGTTGTCCACCGTTATTGGAGACGCTATCCATGCCTGCCAGACCTTTTCATATTTTTTGGGCCAACTCCTGGAAATGTATGTCACCTTGTATAATGGCACCACAGTGTTAACCAGTCCCTTCCAGAAACTAGGGGTCAGGGGAGGTCTGACATCCACTTCCGGACTATCGCTTTCCTTGCATAGAATAATAGGATACAAATCAGGGTACATGTTGCCTTGGCTGTCGCCAACTGGTCCACTAACCCAAGGAGACAAATCCCCACTGTTAAAGGATCGAAACGGAGGTCAAGCTCAAAATAAACCGAGACACCTCCTGCCAATAAGAAGCGATCAGAGGGCACTCCCAAAAAATGTGGGAGAAACCCGCAGAGTCCCAAGTGCATCTCCAGCAGGAAGCCAAGACACTAGGATACATACGATGTAGTTGCTGTGGAGTGTAATAGATCCTATCAATATCTTAAATTGAATCAAGACATCCCTGGTCACTATAAATTGCTTGAACGGGAGGTCCCATATGTCCTCCCAGTCCTCATCATCCAGCCCCTCCTCCTCCGCACACCACATCACCCGTAGCCCATCCAGCTCGGCGTGAATAGAGGACTGTAAAGCCTTATAAATCGTGGATAAAGGTTTGTGCAAGTCAACGTCCCACAGGACAGACTCGAGGTCATTACGCTCCAGGCCAGTTATGGGAGCAAGGAACTGCGCACAGTAGGCATGGCTCAGTTGGAGAAACCTGAAAAAGAAGGAGTTGGGGAGCTGAAACTTAGTCTTGAGGTTGTCAAATGTTATCAGGGTGATTCCATCGCTGATTTCTGCCAGGGTCTTGATGCCCCTATTAGCCCACAAGGCGGGATCCGGAACAGACAGGAACTCCGCCAAGTGTGGGTTGAAACACAGTGGGGTATCTGGAGACCAGTGAGCCCGTCTCCGATCGGATGCGACTACCGTGAGAGTCCACACCCTCACCACCGCCTGCATAGCTGGAGTTAAGGGGGGATATGATTCCTTCAGACCTCTATCTAGAGTGTTACAAAGCATTTCATAGGAACCTGCATGAGCCACCTCCAGGACCACAGAGGAGTTGGTAGCATTAGAGATAAGCCAGCTATGGGCATGTCCTAGCATAGCTGCTATGTAATACGAGTAAAAGTCAGGGCAAGCTAGCCCCCCCTGTGCCTTGGGTCTGCGGAGAATTCACTTACTAAATCTGGCAGGATGTGAGGACCATAGGAAAGTTGTTACAAGGGAGTCCAATTGAGTAAAGTGAGATTTTGGGATCCAAACCAGAGAATGTCTAAGAGTATATAGTAGGACCGGGAGAATTTTTTTTGTCAGTAGGTTAATTATCCCAATAAGGGATAAGGGGAGATGAGACCACGCCTTCAAGCGTTGTCTACACCACTGTACTTTAGGTTGTAGATTGAGTTTGATGAAATCCCTGGTATCGGGGAGATATGAATACCGAGATACTTAAATGGTATGGGCCAACTTTAGCGGGGAAGAGGGGTCCCAGAGGGCGGCAGCCCCCGCATCTATAGGTAAGACTTGTCCCAGTTGGTGTGCAATCCCGAGATGGTCGCAAACTGAGCCATAATCCACAGCGATTCAGCAAGGAAAGGACTGGGGTCTCCCAATAAAAGGATGAGATTGTCCCCATACAGCCCCAACGTTTCAACAGTGGGGTCAACACAGATCCCCCTCCCTCCCGGCGCCCTCCGCAACGCCTCTGCCAAGGGCTCCATAGCAAGCACAAACAGGGCCTGGGACAATGGGCAACCCTGCCTCATCCCCTTTTTAATTGCGAAGGGAGACGAGAGCCTTCCGTTTAATCTGATACTTGCCGTAGGAGTCCAAAATAATAAGCCAATCCAGCGATGAAACACAAGACTGAACCCAAAACCTCCAGTACCTTCATCAGATAGCTCCATCGCACAGCGTCAAAGGCCTTTTCAATGTCAAAAGACACCAAAACCCTTGAAGCACTGTCAGGTGGCAGGAATTGAGGATATTCCGGATATTCACATCTGTCAATTTACCAGGCATAAACCCCGTCTGGTCCATAATTATCAACGACGGCAGCCCCCCCATCAACCTAATAGCTAGACCCTTGGTAAGTATCTTGAGATCATAATTCAATAATGATATAGGCCTGTACAATGAGCAGCTAGTTCAATCTTTGCCCGGTTTAGGCAAAAGAACTATGTGTGCCTGGTACATGCTGTCAGGCAGCCGGCCGGCCTCCAAACACTGAGAGAACAATTGCTGTAGCTTAGGAACTAATAATTCTGAATAGGTTTTGCAACAATCCCCAGGCAGGCCATTGGGCCTTGGCGATTTGTTACAGGGGAAGGAGTGAATAGCAGCAGTGATCTCCTGAAGTTGTAAGGGCTGTTCCAATTCCTCACGAGCCGCCTCTGAGAGGACAGGAAGGCCCAGCTCCCCCAAGTCATTCAGACAGCAATCCCCCACATCTTGGGACTGTTTATCATACAGTGTACTATAAAAGGAGTGAAATGCATTCAATATTCCCACCGGGTCAGTAACCGAGTCCCCAGGTGGGGGTTCTGACCTCGGGGATCACCGTCAGGTTCATCGGTTCCCCCACTAAATTTGCCAGGAGTTTCCCATTCTTATCCCCCGACTCAAACAACCTAGCCCGGAATTGTGCGTGGTCACGATGGCTCACCAGGGAGGTATAATGGAGCTTCAGCTCCCTTCTGACACTCGCCAAAGCAGAGTAGGTAACATCACCCGGATCCGAAGCGAAAGCTGCCGCAGCCTCCGTCTCGTCACGCCCCAACTGAGCCACATGGGAGGCTGCCTCCATCCGGTCTGCCCTTAATGGAGGAGATATACTCGCCCCAGATGAAGGCCTTACAGGCCTCCCATACTGCATCAGTGGGGGCCGACTGCTCATTAGTCGTCCAATACTCGGACAACTTGGGCGACATCAGCTCCTGTATGTTGCCATTGTTCAACCAGTGTGCCGCCAACCTCCAGCAGCCCTGCTCGCGACCGGCATCAAGGACCACGCAAACCTCCAAGGGAGACTGGTCTGAGAGGCCGGCCGGGAGATAGGAAGCCACGCGAACACAAGGAAGAACTGCATCAGTTCCAAACATTAAGTCAATGCGAGATCCCGATTTGTGAGTGGAGGAGACATAAGAGTACTCCCCTTCCTCTGGGTGTCTCCACTGCCACAACTCCTGGAGACCAAAAGTGTCGGCCCAGGTGACAAGATCCGGATGTGCCCCCTGCAGGGGGTTAGCGGCTTTCAGAGTCCCGTCCATTATGGTGTCGAAGTCCCCACCCACACACAAATGGTAGACCTGCAAGAAAGCAAGCTAAGTGAAAATGGTGTATAAGATGCTAGAGTCAAAGGGTGGAGGAATATATACATTGACAAGAGCCCAACGTCTTGCATAGAACCTCTATATCAATATGATATACCTACCCCCAGGATCAGTAATAACCTGCTCAACAGTGTAGGGCAAGGTTTTGTGGAGCAGAATAGTCACCCCCCCTGGCATAGGAGGAATAGGTAGCGTGGAACCCCTGTTTGACCCTTGCCCACCTGAGGGCCATAATTTTACCACCAGTCACATGGGTTTCCTGTAAAAACAAGGGGTATGCAGGTACTTAAACATCAAGGACCGTTTGACTCTGTCATTCAACCCTCTCACATTCCATGAGATCAGTTTTAAAGTAGTACCCATCGCATGTGGCTATAGAAAAACAACAGGGTAGGATATGTAGCAGGGCGCAGAACGCAGTAGGAGAGCACACAGAGTACCTGTAGAAGCATCCGGGGACAGTCCACAGCAGTCCGAGAGGAGATCCATAAAAGGCTGAGAGAAGTAGAAGGCTTGAGCAGATGCAAAAACACATAAAACAGTATGAACCATGCATACCAAACATACCTACTAACTAGCATAAAGGATTAATGGCCTTAGGCATTATGGCAGTTCAGGGTCAAGCAAACAGCAGACGGGGGGGGGGGGGGGCTGGGCGACAGCAAAGGGAGAATGTACCAGCACCAGGCCTCAGAGTGGGAGAGGAGGAACCAACCACCCCCCCAAATCGCAGAGCAACATGGAGAGGGGGTCATGAAGCAGTCAGTGTGAGAAGCAAGGTGAAAGAGAAGGGGAACCGTGGGTTGGAGGGGGTAGCCAGGAGAGCAGCAGCAAGGTAGCTGGTGCTGGCAGCAAGCATTTAGACAGACTTGTGAACAGGAGCATGGAGAGAGGGTCAGTGCAGAGTATCCAAGCATCAGCATCTTCAGGTCAAAGTCAAAGAACTTCACAGAGCCTTTGTGTTGCACCCTGAGACGGCTTGGATAAAGCATGGAATATTTGATTTTATGTTCCCCGAGCCTGCGCCGGACATCTGTGAAGTTTCTTCGCTTCTTTTGCAGCTCTGCGGAGAAGTCAGGGTAGAGATGCACCAGTGTGTTGTCATATGGGAGGGTAGGGTGCTTGCGGGCCTCACTAAGGATATGGTCTCTATCCCTGTAATTTAGGAAATGCACCAGAAAGGGCCTGAGAGGGGCCCCAGGCACTCCGCGGCCTGTGGGGACCCTGTGAGCCCTCTCCACCACATATGTCGGGGAGACATCAGTAATATTAAGCAGAGTCTTAAAGAAGGCCTCAGCGAACTCCGCAGGGTGATCCCCTTCAGCCCCCTCTGGAAGGCCCAGCACCCTAAAATTTATTCCTCCTCTGGCGATTTTCTGCATCATCCGCCTTAGCTACCAGCATTTGCACAGTCAGTTGCAGTGAGTGTAGGGAATTTGTGTGCAGAGTGGTGGTGTCCTCTGCAACAGAAATCCTGGTCTCAGTCTCACACAGTCTGTCCAAGTCAGCCCTAATAAAATTACACTCCTCAGCCAGGTGGTCAATGCGAGCAAGGAGGGAGGTCTTACTATGCTCAATCACAGACAGGATCATAGCGGTGTCACTTGCCTGTACCGAGGGAGAGGAGGGCTAAGAAGTGGAGGGAGCCGCAGACTTCTCCATGTCATCCAGCAGCGTGCGGAGCCGTTCCAAGATGGCGTCTGAGCACGAGGGCGGCGGAGGATCTGTTTTTTTTTTTCGCGGCTGCAGCAGAGGATTTGTGCTTGGCCGGCATGCCAAAACGTTCCAAGGGATGTCCAAAGAGGGATTAGCCCCTAAAGAAGCAGGATGCACAGCTGGAACCAGGATGATGAGATAGCACAGGATTCTCCGGAGCTCCCGCAGCACACGTCCTGCTCGCTCTACAACTGGACACGCTACGTAAATCACATACTTCAGTGCTTTTCAATGTTGCACATTTGAACGAATACAGTAGCATTCAACACAGCTGCACTGCATCACGCCGCTGCAGTCCTGGGTTGTCTCAGATAATTGGTCCATTTTTGGCCGCATTGTGGTACATCGGCAGCCCATTTACAATTAATGAGCTGCCCTAATACAATGCATGTTAATGTTTAATGCTGCATGCACTAACAGACATTCATTGATGCACCCCAAAAGTCTGAATGGGCCTTAAAGTCTTGCAAGTAGCATATATGATTTATTTCCACAAAAACACCTTTGGTATAATGAAAGCAACTGTATATAAAAGCTCAATACATGAACTTTAATTCAGCTGTAAAAACATTGAAAAAAACTCAAAATGACCTGTCACAAATGCACATATTGTATTGCATGTTAATGCATGTACACAGGTTAGCCATTATTTTAAATGGTGTGTACATAAAAACCCGCCTCCACAGCGAAGCCATGGCTGACAGCTCAGCATGGAGACGGGTCAAGTTGGCTTCAAAAAAAGGTATGTGTACTGATTTTTTTCTTTGCAGGGCTAGATAGGTTAGTGTTAGATCGTGGAGGTCTATAGATGCAGGGATTTTAGTGGTAGGATGGACTTCTACTTTAATCACTAACATTCTAAGATTAGTTTCTACAACTTGCTACCTATGTAGTGTACACAATAGCAAATCATTTGTTCCATTGGTTTAACAATCGATCACAGCTGATTAGTTATCAAATTTAGTACCAATTTTAGTGAATACTACTGTACTAATCTTAGTAGCATGTTGACCCTCTAAACATTTTCAGTGCTGCTTAAGGGTAAGTCTGCCTAATATAAATTATTATGACTAAGGCCTACGTAAGAGGCTGAAACGCATCAATAACTACAGGTTTTGATGCCTTTTATTCGATAGACTTAATAAAGTTGTATATGTTTTATTTTTGAGACATCATGGGTGCCATTTTTTTTTCTCTTTGATTAGACCTAATAAAAATGATACCCTCATCAAGGTGAAAACAGGTCAGGCTATTGCTAGGAATAAATATTTTCTGTATGCTTAATAAGTAAAAGTACAACAATTATATAAATTATTAAGTATTTGAATTCTGTGTTTCAATGGTGAAAGGCTGACTGGCATAACATTAGTTTATAAAATATCAGAAAACTCAGAACCATAATCTTTCAGATTGGCCTATGTGAACAAATGGCCTTGTCAAGTCCTTTTCCTTCTTTTTTGAATTGTAACTGGACAGACAGTGGCTATGGTATACAAGTTTCCCTAGTCAGCAGTTTGTTTCCTTGCAACTATAATTTGCTGGTTTTCGCTCCTGTAAGCTATCTTACAAGACCCATGCTACTTTGCTTTGCTTCTGTCTACAAATGTGCAGTAAAGCATATAACAGCTTTGGGGAACAAGCTGCCATGCTGACTTGTCTTCTTTTGTATCTTTTATACTATCTTTGCCGTAGTTTGGTGTGAAAACCTGGCATTGTGTAAGTAAAAATAAATTCTGCCTGACCTCACAACAAACTCTACGGCTGGAACTCCAGGGGCAAACAGATTTTGCTGTCTGCCACATTTAATGCCAGGGGGGGAAATACAATGAAATGCAATTATTTTTATTTGATTCATAATGAAAAACACATATTTATGCCAGGCTGTTTAGCATTGGTTCACCAAATCTCTGTGCACTTTTCACCCCGACTTTGTATTTATTTAAACTCTTTCTGTTTTAATTAAAGTAAACATCTCATTATTGTACTGTGAAAGCAGCCATTTTTTAATATATATTCACATCAGATATTTCGATGTAGATACAAAGAAGTTAGTGGTAACTGATTAAAATATCAGTTTTAAGGTAAAAAGAAACTGTAAAAGACAGTATCAAAGGATCTGATATTACTGATTTTGTTTTTGAATGCTCACAGCCTGGATCTGTAATCCATATGTAGGCAGGTGCAGTCTATTTTCTCCACTGCAGGTGGCAATCTTCCGCAGGCGCACTGTTGTTGGAGAGGATGTCAAGAGGAACAGGGTTCTTTCTGTGGTTTCCTGGGTCACTGGGGAAGCTATCCTATTGGATGATGCCACCCTATATGACTCGAGCAGACATTTTGGGTCAGGCAGAGCCTAGTTATGGCTTTATATAATGTGAACTTTCTTCAGGACAGCTTAGCTCTTACCTTTTATACCCAGTGAGGTTAAGAATGTTTACAAAAATAGATGATTCATTTCTCCTTAATCCTTCTCTCATTATGGGCTTGTGCACACTGCAGCTCAAAAAAATAAAAAAAAACAAAGCTGCTTTTACAGGCATTTGAGCTTTTATTTCTCTGCCTAAAAGCTTAAAGAGGTTTGTGCTTTTTTGTGCTCTGTTGCACATTTTTATTGTGTGTTTTATAACTTTTTCGATCTTCTTTGAGCTCATTTGTGCTTTTGCGGTCATAATTGTTTTTTTCACTCCCCTGAGCGAATTTTTCAATTTTTTGTGCTTTTTTGCACTTTTTCAAGTTTTTTTGCATGTTTTCAGGTGCTTAGGTGTCTTTTCTGCTCAAAAACTCCTCTCAAAAATGGGAGTTTGGTGTGGGGGGGGGGGGGGGGGGTTTGCCTGTAATCTCACATGCATGTAAACTCCTGAAAAAGCCATCATGCGCATGGACACATTGGCTAAAATGGAGGGGAGTTTCCAGGCAAAAAAAAATGAGAGCTCATAAAAGCTCGAAAGCCTGTAGGAGCAGATTCTCTGAGATGCATTGTTCATGAGCCCTATATCTGAACTGGACCCATCATGGTTCCTGCCTGTTCACATTTCTTTTTTCTATATAGCACGATAAAGTTGTCTGTAGACATAGTACACTCTGCATATCGAGCAATATCAAGGACATCCATTTGTATATAAAGTAAATACCCCCTAGGCTAAGTTACAAATGACTGGCTGGAATCATCAGGTAACATGCACATTTACAAAGATGCATGAAATAACTTTTTTTTTACTAGCATAAAAACTGCAGCCTCTCTTCTCTACTTCCAGTCGGCACATTTCATTTTGTAAATGCTTCCACCACACTACACTGAAAGGATGTGTTGTGTAGAAATCATGATTTTATCAATATAAGAACAATGTAGCGCTAATCATCAGTAAAAGGTTCTCAGAAAGATTAAAAAGTCCATGTAAAGTCCCAATATGATCAGATGAAAAATGTAGCGAATCCGTGATACCACCACCAGACACCCAGTTCACACTGACCCTTACCACATAACGATGATCCCCATGACAGAGATCCCAAATGCCAAAAATAGACTCAGTAGGACTCGATATGTATTCTGGATAATATGCATCCTTCTCTGGAAGTCTCAGGTCAGTAGTCACAGGTATGTAGGGAATGAAGCACAAAGCAGTATCATAGCGCAGACCATTTATTAACCAGATCAAAATAATAGATTAAAAACACTTACAAGGATCCAATCATAACGAGCATGTAAAGCAGTCCAAATTGTTTCCAAGCATGTTCCGCCACGGCATTCCACCAAAATGATGGCCGCCACGTCTCCTCACTGTGGGCGAGCGTGTCCACTGTGTGTCCACTTTATTACCAACTTCTGAAGTTTGTATGTTTGAAGCTTTGAATTTCAGTTAGCACAGCAATTTTCTTTATTATCGATGATTTTATCAATGTTGGTATTGGCTGCAGCAACATAAGTTATTCTGATTTTTTTTTTTTAAAAGCGTATCAAATAGCCTAATTCCCACAAAAATTATATGCAGATTTGTGAAACACTACCCCACTTTTGTAAATATATATTAAATCTTTTTATTATTACTGTATATAATGGAGCCAAATTCTGTGGGTCTTTACAGAGTAAATAGAAACATGATTGTTAATGTAACACCATGCATTTGGACAGTTTTGGGTTTTATTGCTGATGTACTATCAATGAAAATTGGTTGGGACAACAAAATGGCTGCTTCCTATACATGTCAAGGTAATGTAGCAGTCTATGGACTGTGTGACACATGTATTATAGTTTTATTTTTACTACTTTAAAAAACACTAATTTATTTTCTTTCTTCCTATGCAGAGTGCCGTGTCATGAAGGGAAACCCCCCTCCGCAGACACCAAAATCAAGTTCTGCAGGTGTGAAGAGTGCAGCCAAAAGTCCAGCACCACAACGCCGCAGCAAATCCCCTGCCGATTCAGGTTAGTAAAATTACTGAATCATTTCTGACATAAGGATATTGTATATGTCCACATCACAAAATGCCAACCCACATTCACAGGGTATCAGCAAGAGGCCACACCTTGAGGGTCTTTCTAATACTTTTGCACTTCAATCTTTTTCTGACTGAAGAAGGATGGCAGAACAGGACATAGATGTGTTGGGACCCCTATACAGCACATATGTACACACAGGTGCATACACACATATTGTAAACATATACAGCTTTCATCTATAGTATATATGGGTGCACACACATTAGGGTTGATTTGGGCTCCTTTCACACGGTCCGCTCCATTGGCGGACTCTGTGCTGCTCAACGGGGGATCGATACACTGATCCCCGCTGAGCAGGCAGGTGACAGCTCCCTCTCAGCTCTGTGTGCGGAGAGGGAGGTGTCAGAGCCCCGCTGCTATCTATTGGGAATCGGATGACAGCTGACCGCCTGTCTGCTCTCATCCGATCCCCTGGACGGATGGAAAATAGGGTTTCCATCCGTCCGGATTTCATGGACAGGATCGGATGCGGATGGCAGCGGGTGTCAGCGGACATGTCACCGCTGACATCCGCTGTCCAATAGGGATGCATGGAGGATCCGATCAGATCCGCCTAAAAAACTGAGAGGCGGATCTGATCGGATCGTTCGTGTGAAAGGACCCTTACTCAAACTGAAGAGTAGAACATCTTGTGCAGCTGTGCATGATAGGCAATCAGCTTCTAACTTCAATTTTTGAATTAAGCTTTGACAAAAAAAACTGGAAGCTGATTGGTTTTAATGCAGAGCTGCACCAGATTTTGCACTCTCTAGTCTTAGTAAATCGACCCCACACACTCTCACTCAAACATTCTTTATGTGAACACAGACTGGAAATGCATAGGCACATATTATATATATATATATATATATTGATATATATATTGATATATATATTGATATATATATATATATATATTGATATATATATATATATATATATATATATAGATAAAGTTATGCATATATACACTAATATATTCCATTTGCTATATACTGTATACTATGTGATAATATCTAGGGATCAACCAAAGTTCAGGATCAGTAAAAAGTCAACTCTGATTTCCATGAGCTGTGGCTAATTGAGTATTTTATAGGCCTTTGTAGCACACTTTTAAGGCCCTTTGTGCATCTCTCAGATGCAGTGCTTTATGGTAATGCACATCAAAGCATGTGTTACTGCAACAGACATGGCTGCACATTTTGTGCTTTAGTGTGGTGCAGTGCCCTTCATTTTGAATGGCACCTTGATGTACTAAGGCAACACACCTCTGATGCACATGCCCTGCAGGGCAAAACAATGCACAGTAATGCACTGCATCAAGAAAAAAGCTACATGTATGTCTTTTGTCCATACTAGTGCATTTTCAGCCCTTTCAAAACAAAAAGACAGCATTAAAGCAAATTAACATGCGTGTGTTAGTGCAATACACAACAATTGAAAACTATGAATGGGCCCTCTATATTATTTCACATAAGGCAAAGAGTAATGTGTCACATAATCCCTAACAAGTAATCAGTTCTTAATTGTCATGTAGTTGCTGTAGGTTACTGAGATTTGCACATCAATATGGCTCTTACTGAGCATAGCCTTTAGTTCAGTTTTCTTCAGGAATGATTTCTAAATACATACCCTAAGCCCTCATGCACACAGGGTGTTTATTTAACTCTCCTAGAAGCCAGCAAAGTTTTTGCAGAAAAAATGCCCGATGCTTGTAAACATGTCTAAGGGCTCATGCACACTGCATCTCAAAGAAGCTCAATGAAGCTGCTCTTACAGGCTGTTAAACTTTTTTGAGACCTATTTTTTTATTTTTTTTTTGCCTGGAAACCTCCATGTTAGCCAATGTGTCCATGCACACTATGGCATATACAGGCATATGAGCTTACAGGCAAGAAAAACCCCACCAAACTCGTGTTTTTGAGAGGGGCTTTCAAGCAGAAAAGACACCTAAGCACCCAAAAATGTGCAAAAAAAGCACACAAAAAAAAATGAGCTGAGAAGAGGGTTTGTGAAAAAAACGTACAATAAAAACGCACAAAAGAGCACAAAAAAGCAAAAGCTTCTTCAAGCTTTTAGGCAGAAAAATAAAAAGCTCTAGTGCCTGTAAAAGCAGCTTTTTTTTTTTAGCTGGAGTTTTCGTGAGCCCTAGCTTTTAGGAGCTTTTACAGGCGTCAAGCTCTTGGATGTTAATTCATTTTATTGGCCAGACTAAATCATTTATTCTGGTCATTGAAATTACTTAATGCTCAAGCGCTAAACACACCTAGTGTTTAGGCACTTTTAGCAGCTTTTAGTAGCATCAAACTTTTTTTCTGCCAAAACTCTGCTGCCCTGGACACACAGGCAGTGGGGTTTGCCTGCCTCTAAAAGCCCCTGCCACTAAACGCTGCTAAAAGCCTATGTGAGCATGGATACATAGGCTAACGAACAGGGGAGTTTGGAGGCAGGAAAAAAATGCCAGATGCCCCTAGAAGCAGCTGTAAAAATGTCCAGTGTGCATGAGGCCTAAAGCCCGGTTGAAGTCTCACAAAGTTGTATCTTTTTACAGTCCTGTTCCTTCATATGTCTTGATTTTGCAACTCATTTTTGCCTTGAAAATTCTTCAAATCTTTTTCTTTGTCTGCTTAGGCTTTTTGTACAGTTGCAATAATTACGAACACACATTAAAGTGCCTACCAATTTAACGCATTGTTTATGTGTTTCTGATGCTTTTGTGGTGATTTTTTGAAGCTTTAAAGAAGAAGTAGAGCCAAAGTTTTTTTGGCTGTACATCTCCTATGGATCACAGGAGTGCAGCTCATTCTGACCCATCACTCAGCCGGCAGCTGTGCCACTTGGAGACTGATCTAGCCACTTCTTCCCCTCCCTAGCCTAGTACTCCAGTGAGCGATGAAGGGGCAGAGCAGAGAGCAGGTGACTGACAATCACAGATCTCTGTTCAGAGCGAAGGGGAGAACTGAGCAATCAGCAGTCCTTGATCGCTCAGTTCTCAGTGCAGAGGCAGCGTGGCACAGATGTAGCATTAGACTGATACTACATCCACCTGAGAATATATATATATTTTTTTGTAAATTCTATACTTTTTTAATGAAACTTGGAAAATGCCTTGTGTGTTTGTGTTTTCTCTTTGTTTTAAAGGGAGAGTGGTGTCAAATGGAAAGTGATGATGAAGTTGCTAGATCTGGTGTTGGTGTGGTATCTGGTGTTTTTGGTTTGGTGGCTCAGTAGCACCCCTACGCATCAGTTTCTTGGCTTATTAGTACCCCTGCTCAGCAGATCTTCAGTGTTCTGGCTTAGTAGATCTCCCGCTCAGCATTTCCCCATCTCACTAGTACTCCCAGTTTAATAGATACCCCACTCTGCACTTTCCTGGCTCAATAAATCCCCTGCTTAGCATTTTCCTAGTTTAGTAGTACACCCCCCCCCCCCCCCGAGCTCAAGGGCACAATATCCCTCCCATCTTTGCTCAGTAGCCCCCCTGCTCAGTAGTGGCCCATCCACTCATTAATACATTCCCCATACCCCCTCCTCTCCTTTTAGATGTACATTACCACTTCTCAAGCTCATTGCTCAGTAGTACATTTCCACCCCTTCTCCCCCACTATGGTAAACAAGTTAGTGAGCAATTTGCAATGCAAACTCAACAGTGTGTACAGGACTGTAAGGTATCCATATTATTTAGTGAGGAGGTGGTTTGCTTTGCATTCAGAGCACTATAAAATTAAAATGCCACATCTTGAAGCAAGTGTAAATGAGGCCCTAGTCATAATATTGCTTGCTGCCCCTCATCCACTGTGCTATATTTACTGCTCTAACATGAGACATTTGTTTGCATTATCAGATAATTTGAATAAAAAGTTCCTTCTAACTCTAGGGTATTGCTGAAAATGAAGTAGGAAACAGTAATAAATAACAGAAGTGGATTAAGCCTGGATGAGCTGTTCTTTGTACTATATTTCATATTTCAGTACAACATGACTGGTGTTTCTACAATAAACAATGCTGTTTATTTGTATTGAACTTTTTCATTTGCATCATGTCTATTTTTGAAGCTACAAAGTTTCGGTTAGCAGTAGCATTATGAGATGCATAATGGAACCTGCTGCAATTAGGCCATTCATTTCCAACTCAATGCAAAATTTTTACCTGCACTATTTTTCTTAACAAATCTGTATTACCATTTGTGTGTTGTGTCACGTTTTACCACAGGTCCTTTTTTCTTTATCATATATGTGCGCTTAAGTGCCATTCAGAAAGAACAGCAACACAAACAACATACAGTATACCAAAGCATTAACATGAGTACTATGTGTTAAAACATATGCAATAATGGGTGTTACCCAGTGGCGACTGGTGCTCAAAATTTTGGGGGGGCGCAAACTGAAAAATGTAATAGGCATTGCTTTGCGGCAAAAAACGCTGTAAAAAAATTGCGTGACTTTGAGGTCGCAAAAGTGTGAAAGGGGCCTTCAGTAATTAAGGTATAGTGTGCCCCCTTTCAATGCAGAGAGACCAGCGTGCCCCCTTTCAATGCAAAGAGACCAGCGTGCCCCCTTTCAATGCAGAGAGACCAGCATGCCCCCTTTCAATGCAGAGAGACCACCATGCCCCCTTTCAATGCACAGTGACCCCCCTTTCAATGCACAGTGACCAGCGTGCCCCCTTTCAATGCACAGTGACCAGTGTGCCCCCTTCAAAACAGTGACCAGCGTGCCCCCTTCAAAACAGTGACCAGCGTACATGCCCCCTTTCAATGCAGTGACCAGCGTACATGCCCCTTTCAATGCAGTGACCAGCGTACATGCCCCCTTTCAATGCAGTGACCAGTGTACATGCCCCCTTTCAATGCAGTGACCAGTGTACATGCCCCCTTCAATGCAGAGACCAGTGTACATGACCCCTTCAATGCAGTGACCAGCGTACATGCCCCCTTCAATGCAGAGACCAGCATACATGCCCCCTTTCAATGCAGTGACCAGCGTACATGCCCCCTTCAATGCAGTGACCAGCGCACATGCCCCTTTCAATGCAGTGACCAGCGTACATGCCCCCTTTCAATGCAGTGACCAGCGTACATGCCCCCTTTCAATGCAGTGACCAGCGTACATGCCCCATTCAATGCAGTGACCAGCGTACATGCCCCCTTTCAATGTAGTGACCAGCGTACATGCCCCTTTCAATGTAGTGACCAGCATACATGCCCCTTTCAATGCAGTGACCAGCGTACATGCCCCCTTTCAATGTAGTGACCAGCATACATGCCCCCTTTCAATGCAGTGACCAGCGTACATGCCCCCTTTCAATGTAGTGACCAGCATACATGCCCCTTTCAATGCAGTGACCAGCATACATACCCCTTTCAATGTAGTGACCAGCATACATGCCCCTTTCAATGTAGTGACCAGCATGCATGCCCCCTTTCAATGTAGTTAGTGACCAGCGTGCATGCCCCCTTTCAATGTAGTTAGTGACCAGCGTACATGCCCCTTTCAATGCAGAGACCAGCGTGCGTGCGTGCCCCCTTCAATGCAGTGTGCCCCCCAACCAGTGCACTTACCTGGAGCCCTGGAGCAGTCCCGGCGGCGGCTTCTCTTCAGTCACCTGGCGTTGCGTCTCCACAAGTCCTCCCGCCTCTTCCTTGGCCAATGGCATGGGGTTTGCCTTGCAGCCAATCAGGAAGTGCGTATCGGACGCGCTCCCTGATTGGCCAGGAGGAGGATCCATGTGACAATAGCGAATTTTCATTCGCTATTGTCACACAATGGGTGGGCTCGGGACGCACTGCTCTGTGCTCCGGGTTCACCCTTTGCATCGCCCTATTAGAGCCTCTGGCTCTAATCAGGTGATGCAAAAAAAAAAAGCCCCCATTGAACTCCATGCGTTCGGCGCCCCTGCATGTAGATTAGGGGGCCGGACGCATGGATAGGGGGGGCGCCCCTGCTCACCCAACGAACCGGCCCCCACTAGTGTTACCACAACCCACAAGTGTAAATCTACCCTCAAATGACACAGGATTTACCAGTCGTAAACTTTGTCGGATGAGATGGAAGAGGCATACATTTTCCACCATAGCTGAATTACTGGGTCAGGTGCTTTTCCTTTATATTAGGTCCCATTCAAACTGACAAAGATACACATGGATTGCCATAGTACATGCAAAAATAATACAAGTGTTTGTTTGTTTTTTTGGTGCATCAGATTGGCCAAATCAATCACAATCCTGCCTGGTCAGTACATAAACATGCATCATGCACACAGGCATTGATTTAGGCCTCTTTCACACTTACGGACCGCTCATTTCATCAGTTCAGTCAAGTTTTTTTGTCATCAGTTTTTTTTTTTTTTTATTCAACATTAGTTTTTCATCTTTTGACATCAGTTTTTCATCCGATCTGTTTATTTTTTTAACGGATGAAAAATAGGGCTTTCATCCGTTCAAAAAAGGGATGTTGATGGAAGCGGATGTAAATGAATGATCATCCATTTACATCTGTTTTTCTATAGGAATGCATTAATGTCCGTTTTTCATCCATCAATAAATGGATGAAAAACAGATGAAGGCTCCTTATGTGTGAAAGGGACCTTACTAAAACTGAAGAGTGCAAAATCTGGTGCAGCTGTGCATAGAAACCAATCAGCTCCCAGTTTTTTCTTTTTGTCCAAGCTTAATTGAACAAGCTGAAGTTAGAAGCTGATTGGCTGCCATGCTCAGCTGCACCAGATTTTGTACTCTCCAGTTTCAGTAAATCAACCCCACAGTAACTTGGCTAAGGTCATTTAGCCAGTTGTGGTCGGCTAATTAAAGATGATTAGAAACTGCGAGTATGGATAAAGTCGGTGTGGTGTGCCGGAACCGACGTAGGGGGTAGGCCTGTAAATAAAAGTGGGCCCCCCGAGGGATAGTGTAGCAATAAAAAAGGGTGAAGGTGGGTGGGGTGACAGCGTTGTGACGCGGCAAGCAGGGAGGGGAGGAGCAGCGTCTTAAAGGCACGCTAGCTCCTCCCACAAAGAAAAAGGCCTGCGGCCTAACACTTGTGGTCGGCTAATTAAAGATGATTAGAAACTGCGAGTATGGATAAAGTCGGTGTGGTGTGCCGGAACCGACGTAGGGGGTAGGCCTGTAAATAAAAGAGGGCAAAAAGGAAGCAGTAAACACACTTAAACATGACACAACTATGATACACGATACTTGAAGGCTAACCTTACCTCCTTCCCCGGTTGTGGGGTGTAAGCGTGGAAAACAGCTGATTCCCACCGCCCTGGTTTTTTTTTTTTTTTATTATGTGCCCTGGCGTATTGGCACTAGCAGCAGCTGAAGCCGCCCCTGTTCTGAATGAATGTCCGGAATGCGATGAGGGGTCCCAGCCTAATTCAATGCACAACGAGCGAAAGTAAAATATAAATCGAGTAGTGGTTAGGGGACTACCTGACAGGGAGAATAGCGGAGAGCAGAGAGCAGCTGGGAGTGTCCTGAGTTGGTAGATGTTCAGGATTCCAATTGGGCACCAGTTATCCTCAGACGGGTAGAAGGGGATGCCAACGGATGGTATGTCTGCCCAGCCTTTGAACGTCGAGGTGAAAGGACAGTGGTCCTCTACCTACCTAAAACCTCTTTGAGGAGGCTTAATTGCCTATCTGACTGGGTAGCAAAGGTGAAATCCCGGGACTAAGGAACCCATGGAGGCTAAATAAATGGAGGTTGATGACTTGGTTTGTATGAGGTTCGAAAGGCGATGTGTCCAGTACGCCAGAAAGGTCCAGAATTTCCCATCTATGGGCAAACGTTTGTAGTCTCGTGAAGATCTACCTTGCAAAACCTTTAGTACATCCTTCGCCGGGCAAGCCCTGAGAAAAGGAGAAAGGCTTGGAACAGATGACAAGGCGTGGATTGTATTCCAGACAAAGTAAAGTTTGAACGTATTATATGAAAGTCTGAGCTGAAAGGTGGCAAAACAGCGAATGCGACCATGGTTTAACTGAACGACCGTGTAAGACGAATTCTACTGAGGACCTTGGGAGATGGTCGTGGCTCTGTCGTTAGCCCTCCTGGTGTTCGCAGACAAGGCTACCCGAGACAATTGACACTGTGAGCAAAATCCGGGCTGGCCCAGGATCAACTTGACGAATTTGGGGAACTCGTGATGTGTACGCAGATGAGGAAGAACTGAAAGGTGGCCGCCAACCAGGTCAGCCAGCGAACTAGCCTCATGATCAAGGAAGATGAACGGCCCTTGATTATGTCGCAGGCTGCTTAGTTGACACTAACACTTCACAGCCATACCTGTCCAGGATATGCCCCCATGCAACCGCCGCCGTCACTATGGGTAAATTCCGAATAAGGCCGAAGTCTCGTGAGAGGCAGGTAAGCCAAGAGACTCTGCCGGCCAACAAACACCTAACCAAGAGTTAATATGTAGCTGCAACCCGGTACCGGCAGCTGCGTCCGTCCAGACACTGGGGATTGGGCGGATCACGGTGGAATGAACATGGAGACCCCAATACCAGTGTACCAGGAATCTGTTGGGGAATCTGAGTGACCAAAGTTCATCTGCAAGGCCCGGTATTAAGCCCAACGGCCTAGAAATAAATGACCTACCTTGGGGAATAATACGCATGACGAAGTTCAAAGAACCTACCAGAATGAATATCCTTACGAGTAAAAGTTCCCACTTGTAGGACCTTGACTACGTCCTTGCGAAAACGCCCGAGCTTGACCACGGGGAGACTAGCCTGCGTGGTGTTGAAAACAAGTGTGATGCCTAAGAGGACTAGTCTAGTGGTGGGTACAGCAGTCCTGTTTAGTGACAGGGGGATGCCTAAGGTAGTACAGTGCTACAGTGACTTTGACTGCCAGGGTTGCAGTCGCTATGTACGACCAACAGGAAATCAACCACGTGATGTAACATCGTGGGGCACCTCGAGAAAAAGAGGAGGAACCAGCAGAGAGTCTCAGCAAATCTGTAGAATCTTCTCGGGCTACTCTAGGCCCCAACGTGGGACTAACAGCAAAGTAACCTTCTTCTGCCCTTGACACCATGAACATGCCATAAGGAGGGACGAGGGGTAACACATCAAAGGCGTAGGAGTAATCGGACTAACTGAGCCATACGCCCTACCTGCCTTCAAGATTGCTTGAATGGCATTAACCACGGTGAAATAGTAACAAGAGAATTGGTAGATGGAATGAGGGCAAATACGGCTCAAGTTAGTGGACGGACCAAGAGCAGACAGCTTGATGACAAGATGTTTATTGGAATATGCGCTGGTGGCTATCCCAACTGAGCTTGTGCGCCCGGAGGCTTGGAAGGCACATGGATTTGGCATGGGCCCCGAAAGCATATGGAACAGACGTATAGTCTGCAGGTGCTAAAATTACAGGCACCTCCATTAAGGTTATTGCGTAATTGAGCCAAATAAATGACGGGGCGACCAAGCTTGTCCCTTAGGCTACGTTGATCAGGCTTACTAGCTCCCCCCTGAGGAACCAAAAAAGGAGGGATCGGCCTCCGAGGGGCACAGGTCGGCAGTATGAGAGGTGGAAGAGCAGACTGCCCAAGATGGGGGCACTAAGCCTGCAAAACTTGAAAAAATATTTATCGAGCCCAAGAGGCTCCAGTGAGAACGGACGTTAAACTGGGCCAGGGCTGCCAATGCTTGCTGATACAGACTTGTGGAAGTCGTAGAACAAGAAAACCCCCCGTACTAGAGGCCCAAGTCAAAACCTAATACCTTCCCGGCATTGCAGACGCGCGGAGCGCGCAACGTCCCTGTGATGCCGAAGGCTAGGACAAAATCTGGTATGGAAGCTTGTTGAGTCTTGGGTCTCTGGCCTTCGTCACGATGGCCAAATCCCCGTAATTGTACACCCAGTTTCCTACAACGTCTTGGAGGCAAATGGTAAGGAAACCAGATACATGTCCTACCCCTCTAAGATGTCCTTGTGGAGGCTGGGGGGACCACGTGTGCTGGGGTAAGGACTGGGGAAGCAGAAGGGGAGAAAAGGCGAGGCTGGGGGCCTGCTCTGTCAGCTGTTAGGAGCGAGAGCCTGTAACGGCTTAGAGGGAGGTGAGACCATGTGGGATGGCCAGCGTTTCCAGTTAGGACAGTTTGATAGTAGTGATCACGAAATGGTGTCTAGCGTCACTTGTAAGTCCGTCCTTGCCCCCCCCCCCCCCCCGAGAGCTGGTACCCAGTCCAGGATCCCCGGGATGTGCTGGGAGCCGTTTGCAGAATACAGCCTTCTTGCCGTAGCTGAAAAAAGGGGGGTGCCCCTGTGGTGCAAAACAGACGAAATCCTGGGGATGGACCAGGGTCTTAAAAGGAGGCCTGGCATGGAAGGTTCTCAGAATTCCCTAGGGGTACAAGTTCTCGCAGGGGAGGTAGGCCTAGCGGGTGTGCCCGGGGGAGACGACCCTTCACCTACTTGACTGCTTGAGACATGCTGAAAGAGAAAATAACACACAAAGGAAAACTTGGTTAAACAAACACTGTTGAGATAAAACAGAACTGGCTGACTAACTAGTGCCGAGGCGAAAAGCTGACTACCCCGTGACAGGTGAGGCCCTGCTAGTTGCCGAGCGGCAGGTGAGAGGCTCTATCTATGATTTGGTCGTGGGGCACGAGCCACTAGCGTGGTGGCGGGGGGTTGGCCTCTCGGTGACGGTAAAAGAATTAAAACGTGTGGCCGTGACAGGTGAGGCCCTAACTATGACCCCAAGAGGTGGGTGGATGCGAGGCACTAACTATGATTTGGCCCGAGGGCGAAAATCTCCGTGTTGAGATTGGGGAGTTGGCCTCGCGGGACCAGCTACCAGGGAGACTAAGGCCAGCGCCTAGCCCTAAATAGCCAGTTCTCTAACCCTATACGGGGGCTTGATGAAGGGGTAGTGCAACATACCAGCGAAGAAGTAGTAGTAGTACACACGGTAGTAGCATAGGTAGTGTAGTAGTATGAATGCGGTAGCGATAGTGTTAATAGTCATGTAGTGTAGCAGCGTATGCCGTAGCACAGGCGGTAGAACAGCGTTTAGTAGTGATGAAAAAATAGTGTCTAGTAGTAAATAAGGCAGAAATAGTATCATCAGTGATGTAGCGTGGCCGTGTAGCAGTGACCACAGTAGTGACATGCGTAGCATGTATGGCAAGGTACACGTAAGGTAGTGGTATTGGCCGCGCATCCGTAGGTGTAGGGCAGTAGCGCGTGTGGTAGTAATTGATGCCATGGTGCATACAGTAACGGCATGGCAGTGTAACGGTATGCAGTTTAGTTGTGGTATTAAACAGTATAGTCGTGTAGTTGTAACCAGTGGAACACAGAAATAGGAGTGTGGCGGCACGTATAGCAACAGTCCAAGAGGTAACAGTAGTGTAACAGTAACATAGCGGCAGTACCCATAGTATCAGAGTAGCAATACCTATAGTAACAATAGTTTTTTTTTTTTTTCTCTTTGAAGTAGCAATACTCATAGCAAAGTAGTATTAGCAGAGTAGCAGTACCCCTAGTAACAACAGTATTAAGTAGCAGTACCCAAAGTAACAAAAGTATAAGAGTAACAAACCCATAGCAAGTATTAGCAGTAGCAGTACCCCTAGTCACCAATAGTATTAGAGTAGTACCCATGGTAACAAGCAGTGTCCATAGTAGGGCAACAGTACATATAGTAGAAATAGTAATAACAGCATAGAAGTACACAGCTAGTAACAGTGGTAAAGACAGAGAGTGTAGTAAGAAGCAGGGCCGTGGCCTGGTGCAGGCAAGGCAGAACAAGACCCCCAAAAAAAAAAAAACCCTCGTATGCAGCATGCCGTGGCCTGGAGCAGGCAAGGCAGAAATCAAGCCCCCGCAGGAAACCCCCCCAGGAAACCCCTCCCCCCCCCCTCCCAGCGGTACCTGCCACCCGGCGCGGCCGGATGGATGGACGGGCCGCCCGAGCGGAGGATGATGGTGCAGGAGGCTGGCAAGTTGGAGGCAGGCCGGAGGGAACCTGCGGCAGTGGCGGGGGTGTCAGCGGAGTCGGCGGTGCCATCTGGAGTCGGCGGTGTCAGCGGGAGTCGGCGGTGCCATCTGGTGCCAGCGGGAGTCGGCGGTGTCAGCGGGAGTCGGTGGTGTCAGCGGGAGTCGGCGGTGTCCGCTGCACATCCCGCGGGGCCTGGGGGACCGGAAGTTCGGCTGTCCGGTGACAGCGTTGTGACGCGGCAGGCAGGGAGGGGAGGAGCAGCGTCTTAAAGGCACGCTAGCTCCTCCCACAAATAAAGGTCTGCGGCCTAACACTTATACAATTTGTATAGGGACTTTGGATATAAAGTCCTATATTTTTCATTAGCTCATTAAGTCACATACTTTTTGCTGTGATTTGGATTTGTTCATAGACTTTTTACTGTCCTTTGGAGGGATGTTCTGTAGGGCTTTATAGTGAGCACTTCACTATATTTGAACTGGCAACAGTAAATATTGCATTATGTGACTGGACAATTATGTTTTAGTGTTTCATGTGAACTTTGTGATGAAAAAAAATATTTTTCTTTATAGCTAAAATTATTGTGAGACATATTTTTGTATGACTTTGTTTAGTCTAGACCAATAAAATGTCACTCCGAATGAAATCCTTCTGCTTGTGGTTAGAAAAGATTGTACTTCCACATTTTACTTGATAGATTCGTAATTAAAATGAATTATGCATGATGTTTCTTAATTATTTATAAGAAGTCCATATGTCTTGCAGCTTAGAGCTTACCATTTCCTTCCTTTATTTGACCCATCTATGTCATTCTTAAATGAAAAAATGGGGAAAACATAGGTTTAATGTGTACTAAAGAAAAAAAATTGGATTATATAGGACTAAAAACTTGTCCCCCTCAGAAAAGGCATTATCATTTCTGTCATGGTTTGGGTTTGAGAATGGAACTGTTCACTTTCAGGGTTGGTACTGAAAAGACCAAATAGTAAATATTGTATTGTATATGGCTAATAGCCATAATACCCGAATCAGTATATGAATCTCTTTTTTTTTTTAAATGTTGACAGAAAATCATTTACACCTGTTGCACTCAGGTGTCCCAGTCAGCAGATCTCCACAAACATGTGCAATGCCCTCCTTCAGCATATAGTCCTTTTTGTTTTTCTAATCATTTTTTATTTATTCTATATGCCTTTCTATGTCTTTCCACTTTTACACGCAGGCCAGGGTGCCCAGCAAAAGTTACAGTGGTTTAGACAAACCAAATAACACTGCCAGAGGTGTTTACAGTGGTCAGCTCTTAATCAAATGGTTTAAAAAAATTTTTTTCAAAAGAATAAAAATCATGTTGGTGTAACTGCTTAAAAAGTTTAGCTGGAGCTTTGCTTAAATGTATTTGTTGCCTACTTAAATTTAATTGAAAATGACATGTCCACAGGGTGACAACTTTGCTGTGTAATTTCACTGCAGGTCTAAAGCTGGATACACACTATACATTTCTCTTTAGATTTTTTCTTTTAGATTTACCAAAACCATATAATATGAGGTCAAATCTAAACTCTTTCAATTTGTATGGAATCAGACAGGCCCCTGCACTATATAGTTGAAGGTAAATCTAAAGGAAATCTAACAACAAAAGTTGTATGGTGTGTATCCTGCTTAACATCATAGTCACCCTGTTAAAGTGGAAACATAACAGATGACCGGTTACTGGGGGCACTCAAAAAGACAAAAACTGCTATGGTAATGCTAGTTTGACAGAGACTACGTTAGTAGATAACTTTGGGCCGGTTCACACTGGATGCCATGCGGATTCCGCACCGCATCAGAATCGCAGGCAGTTCACACTACTGTCCTCTGCGAACTGCTGCAAGTGTCAATATAAAAGTAATGACAACCCCAAATCGGTTTGCAGAACGCAGTGCAAATTGTGAAATCGAACAGGAATCGGATCGCATAGGTGTGAACAGTCATGTGAGTTGATTCTGGTGCAGACAAAAAAAAATGTCCTGCTTGAGTTTGGTCCCAATGTGATGCGAATTCAGCCATGCAGTTTGTATGGCTAAATTTGCACTGCACAGACATCGAATGTGATCTGCACAGCAATGCAGTGCGAATCACATGTCATGTCTGGCATCACACCAGTGTGGACCGACCCTTTAGTAGATCCTTGGAAAGAGGTGGAGGTTGTAATTCCAAATAAACAGGTAGCTCTTCTACCTGCAGTGTTCTCAGGGGCAGAAATGTTGACAGGGCCATAGCACTAGTTAAAGTCCTGTCAATTTTTATTGTACATGAAGAAATTCTCATCTCATTTAGGGGGCTCAAAATGCCAGCAATAATGGGAGATGAAACTGGACAAGCAATACTGCATAAAAAAATTATAAGGGCCGGTTCACATCATAGAAACACAGTCTACATTTTTGATGCATTTTGGTGTATTTTTCTTCACCTTAAAAAAGTACATGTGTGTTCCAGTGTGTTTTTACTGCGTTTAGGTGCGTTTCAGTGTGTTTTTGATGCATTTTACAGCGTTCCAGTACAGTTCAGTGCAAAAAAAAATGCAGCATGTTCTACTTTTTTTCTGGAACTGGAATGCACTGGAACTGACCACACTGGTGTGAACTATGTTATTGAAAACCATATAACCTATCCATACATTTTTATGCAGAAGAAAAGCACACTGGGCTGCATGTGGTGTGGTGTGGACTGGCCCTAAGATTTGTAAAGGTCCGTACACACGTACAGATTGTCGGGCGAAAAGCTTCGGCCGACGACCGATCGGCCGATTGTAGGCTTGTTAGTATGATGCTTCCGACAGCCGACAGCGCACTTTCGGCCGAACAGAATCTGTTGTGCAAGCATTAAAATTTTTGTATGCCGACACCAGAGCGGCCGATTGTTCGCCAGTCAATACAGAATTTGGCCGACAGACAGCAGATTTGCAAGACTGGGCATGCTCAGAAAAGAAAAAACACACGGAAAGTTAACCATTACATGACATCACTTCTGCAGTCGGCTGTAGTCGGCGGACAAAATTCTTGTGCAGTCTTTTGCACTTTTCAACAGACACGACAGCCCGGGGACAAAAGACAGCCGATCTACACGTGTGTACGGGGCATAACTATAACTGTCTTACCAATTACAGTTGAAAATCTTATGCTTTTATTTGCAGTATTTATTTTTCAATGATAATGTTAGTGATAAGTTGTAATAAATATATACACAGTATATGCATACTGTATATCTATTGTGACAGTGCTAGGCCCTACCACTGTAAGCATAGGGAAAAGCAACACAGGATTCTTACTAATGCAGAGTGTGGGGCTCCAGAGTAGTGTCTCTCAGAGAGGAAAACAAGGTATTCAGTATTCTCAGGTTTTTTTAATCCTGGATCGGGGGGCTGGAACTTGAATGCCTGCAAAGTGTCTTGGGTGGACGAAGCCTTCAATTCTGTGTCAATCAAGGTCTTATTAGAGACCTGCAGGCTGTGTAAGGGTACAGGTGTGTACACTCGTTATAAGCGAGGCTTGGCCATAGCTCAATGCTCCAGCCAGGAGGAAGGTGTGCGATCCTGTTAGGAGACAGAAGAAGTGACTGTGGGATTGATTTACTAAAACGGAAGAGTGCAAAATCCAGTGCTAGTGTGCATTGTAGTCAATCGGCTTCTAACTTCAGCTTGTTCAATTAAGCACTCTTCAGTTTTAGTAAACCAACCCCAGTGCTCCATTTTGGAGAGAGTTGGGGTGGCTATGTGAGTTTGGGAGACAGAGAAAGCTGGGACAACTAGGCAAATCCAGGGGCCTGAGGGAATCTGTAACTTTCAGGGGGGTGAAATCCCGGAGTTTCAAGAGAAGCTCTTTTGAAACGCCAGGAGTGGGTCCGTTACAGCAGGGAGCTGTGACTACAGGCTGGGTGAGCCAGGAAAGTCCAGAGAGCCAGGAGAAGCTAGATAAGATGGTCTAAGGGGCCAGTGACAAGAGCAGCGTTGCTGCTGAAAAAAGAGCCAGGTGGCTTGGTATTTTTTTGTAACCTGTTTTCCTGTAGGAAACTGAAACACCTGCATGTGCAACTTTTAGCTTTCATTCAAATAAAAGCGGGCTGGCAAGTTTGGATTGCATGGTCTCACTTAAAAAGATGCTTCCACCACTGAGCCAATGATCCCCCCACATCAAACTATATATATATATATATATATATATATATATATATATATATATATATATATATATATACAATTTGCAATTTGATTATTATTATTATTTTGATTTGCCTATAGTTCAGTTTTGGGTGGTGTTCTGCCAGTGTGCTTCTAAACTCCAGCATGCAGCAGTTTGAGTGTGCTATACATGGGGTGCAGAGATAAGCATACTTCTAGAAGTGCCTTGCTACTGCACTGAAAACTACTGTACAGTTTAAATCAGTGCAAAAATATCAATAAAGTGTTTGGTTTGCCAATGCTTGTATTAAATGTGGAAAAATACAGGCTATGCTGACTGATTTTAGGAAATGAGATGTTGTATAGAATTAGTGAAACGGACGTATATTCAACATGTAATCAAGCATAGGAATATAATGCATTCTTAAGATATTAGGCAATCCTTCAGTGATCATATTATTATATCATATCATGTCAAATAGGAAACGTGAAATATATTACTGAAGACTGACTACATATTTTATTTGCATAACTGAGTTTTTACTTTATTACTCTGTGGCAGAAGATAAGCATAAGTCAGAAGACAAGTATAAGAATACTGGTACAGCTGCAATTTCCCATTGTATGTGCCTTGAAATACTATTGTATGTCTACCTCAGTGGCAGTCATTACATTTTAGGAACTACAGATTACTGTACAATAGACTTAAAAGTGTCATATAGCTCCAAAAAAATGACACTTGCCGAGCTTGGTTCTGTTGCTTTTTGTACAAGGTAAAACATTAAAGACTAAAGGAGCAGGATCCTAAAGGAAAGGCTCAGTTTAATGATATTTAGCCAAATGTATGCATGTGGGTAGGAGTTAAAATTTCTGTTATTTTTTTTTTTTTTTTCTATGACCCCATTGGGGAGATCAGTGACCCCATGACAATAGTGGGAGTGGCAATTGTCCCCAAGACAGGAAGGCATGGACAGCAGTGAAAACATTGTCAGAGGTTCTAAGCTATCCCTGACTTACATTTTAATTGTGTCCCCCATTGGAGACCTGCTTGCTGGAAGACCTTGTATCAGTCATTCGGTAATGCTGTCTACAAAATATATCTTCTAAACGGTATTTTACATCTGTGTATCCTCTCGACTGAGCATCTGAAGTCAAGAATGAATATGGCAGTGAAGGGATGGGACTGAATACTAAGTAGAAACAGAATTTTAGTGCATTTCAAAACTGTTCTGAAACATTTGTTTCCTGCCTACCCATTAGATCAGCACAATTTAAAGTGGAATTCCAGACTAGAACTAATGGAGCTTAAAACCGCTCCCACACCCCTTCTAACTCTTATACTAACTACCCTACATAAAGTAGATGCATTTACTCATCTATTCTCAGGGTGCTCTGGTCCAATCATGTGATCGGCACCAAGTGGCCAGCTTCAGGGGACAGCTGCGCTGACAAGAGATGCCCCATAGTAAGCCTATGACATCACTGCTCAAGCCATATCCATTGTTTGTGCTTTCTCCTCTCCCCTGATGTCAGCCACTGGAGAGGTCTCTGGACCGAAGCTACCTGAGAATCGGTAAGTATATGCATCTTCCTTCTACAGGGTAGTTAGTATAGGTGTTAGAAGGGGAGGGGGTTAGTTCTAACCTGGACTTCCACTTTAATATCAACTCAACAGAGTTAGGGACTTCTGACTGGATAGAAATTGGATTGTATTGGCAGGCTTTAGCAAAACATTATTGATAAACCATATATAGATTGTAAAGTCAGATTTTGAATGATCAGCTTTAATCCCAACAGTACTCCTATTATGGCTAACGATTTTTCATACGATGCATACTGATGGCCAGTATTTTTATGGAAGAACGTTCGATAAAATGTAGAACTGTGTAATGAATGTAGAGAACGAATAGCTTTGAAATCAATTCCTTTTTTTGGCATTTGGATCAAAACCAGATATTCCATTAGAACTTGTGCACACAGGCTTCTGCTTGTATACAAGCAAAGTGTACAAAAGGTTTTACAAAGTTTTTTTAATCTTCAGCATGCTTCCAACAAGATTCAGTTAGTGCTTAATATTTCTGAATGGCCACAATCAGGGCCGCTGATAAGGCAGTACAGCCAGCCCTCCTGTACCGGGCCCCTGCGGAGCAGGAGAGCCGACTGTACTGTCTATGAGTTTCATGCTACACCAGGCAGTCAGGACAGACAAGGCAGAGGCTTGGGCGCTGCAATCTGTAACAGAGGAAGCGCGGAAACACAAATTGTTGTAGTTCTCCTGCAACTCTACATACAGAATCCAGGCAAAGACATGGTGGGGAAGGCAGACAGAAAAAAGTCAGTTTGCAGTTCACTTAGCTGTTATTTGCATACCTTCTGACCATCACAGAGGGGCACAGGGTCTGCCCAGCCACTTCTTGCACCTGGCTGAAGTGCACTGACATGGTGGCTGACTTAAGTAAAGGAAGGCTGGGAGGACAGGAGCTGCTTCTACTTTTTCTATTCTTTTTTAAATTATGTTCCTATGCCCACCATGGTCTGTGCTGACATGGAGCTAGGAGGGTGGTCTGTGCTGAGGGGAGTTTACTAATGTGTGGGGAAATCTGTACTGGGTATGGATTTTGGAGGAAAACTTTATGGGGGAATATGACCTTGGAGGGGAGATTTGTTCTGAGAGGAGGGGGTTTGGTTGTCCTGACCATTCCAATGCAGTGCAATTTTGGAACCTATTCATTTGAATAGGCTGTAAATCCCACCAGAACACACAAACCTCAGTGCACGCACTACTCTTAAAAACGCATCTGCAATACCATGCAATTTGTTTTAGGTTGCCATTAACCATACAAATGGCACCCACAACAGATCACAAGGGAAATGGTTTTCAGCACAATGCAAGGAACAAGCACAGAAAAATAAATACAATTCTAAAAAAAGAAAAAAAATTCTAAAACCTAATTGACAAAAAATGCTTGTTCACATGAGCTTTGCTATCTGAAGAGCTGTCAGCTTTTCGATTGTTCTTCAGAGAGCTTTTGACAGTTTGTGAGGAGGCATATTGCCTCCTTACCACCTGTCTTTAACAGGCAGGCCACAATCGTGCATGCAGTCGCAGGTCAATTGCAGAGCAGCACTAATCACTTAAATGGGTTCTTTTTAACAAGGGCATCATTTCTGCCATGGCTGCACAGCATCGCAGCCATGGCATGTGTCCCTAGCCACTGCCTCCCTTGCTAAAGTTACAGTTGGCAGGCAGTATAAGCACAGCTCAGCCATGGGTTTTCACCACCCCTGAACTTGTGTGAATGAGTCCTAAGGACTCATTCATCCATCTACTCTGACCCTATGAATGAGTGATTTGTTCATGCAATTGGAGCTGCCTGTTACTCTAAGGGGACACAGTGCTTTATTTATTTATTTTACAACTAGTAAACAACCTGGTTGTTAAGGAGCAGGTGGCCGCTGCGCTCTTAACAACTGATGAGTCATCAGCTGTCAGCAGGGTCCCCTGCTGACAGCTAAAAGTAAAAAAATCTATTCCCGGCAATTCCAAATTTTAGGAAAAAATGTGGTAGGGATGTATAAATGTGTAAAATCTTGTATGCAATGCTCTTAGACAAGACAAAGCTCATGTGTACAGGGCTAAATGTTTATGTTTATAACAGAAAAGACATTTTGTTTTAAAAAGGTCTCACTTCTATGACATCTAACCATTACAGTAAGTGCTGGCTCACACTGGTACGATGTGGGAACCCTGTGACTCCACTGTGGGTTTCCAAATTGCACCTGACTCGCAGGCAGTTCACACTGCCATATGTGAACAGCTGGGAGTGTCAATACAAAGTCAATTAGATTAGTTTGCATATCGCAGTGCAAACTGTGAATTCGGACAGGAATCAGATTACATAGGTGTGAACACCCATGCGATCCAATTCTGGTGCGGACCAAAAAAAGGTTCCTGCACGACTTCAGACCGAATGCGATGCATATTCAGCCATACAATCTGTATGGCTGAATTCTCATTGCACAGACATCGCATGTGATTTGCAGAACAGTGCGGTGCGAATCACATGCGACATCTGACACCGCTATAGTGTGAACCGGCACTTAATGCAGATTCATCCAGCAATAGACCCCTATTTCACAGACATTTCATTTAGAAACATGCCATCAGATGGGGTAAATTTATGTGCAACCTTCAGCGTTGGTGCTGAAGGTTACACAGATTTGGAAGTCAAGATATGTCATTGCAAATAACCACACATTTTGGGGTTTTATTATGTCTCTAGTTTATCTCTAACACAATATACAGTACTTGTACAGTATATACTAATTTCACAAAGATGCAACTTTGTTCATTCAAGTACCATTCTCTAGCAGGGAATTCAACCACAGAAATGACTTCATATTGTCTCTAGAAGCAATGCAGGGTGATGGTATTGTAATAGTTACAAATTAATCTCAGAAACAAGACAATCTAATCAGCAAGGCATGTTTTCCGGGCTTTAATTTCATGCTTGCTTAATGGAGGGGTTGGAGTAAGGAGATAAAAGCATTTCCATGAGTCTGGAAGCAATTATCCAGCAGAGATACACCATGCCAATCAGGTCCAAATTTGCATCTGCATCCCAGTAGACTTTAAAGATGGCTGTCCTAGGGAGGGCACATTTTATTCTGCAGGGGCTGGAGAGGTATACAGTCTAAAACCTAAGAATTTGATCAGCACACTAATGAGTTAATTAAAAAAAACATATACTGTGTGTGTGTGTGTATATATATATATATATATATATACAGTGGGTACAGAAAGTATTCAGACCCCCTTAAATTTTTCACTCTTTGTTATATTGCAGCCATTTGCTAAAATCATTTAAGTTCATTCTTCTTCCTCATGAATGTACACATAGCACCCCATACTGACAGAAAAACACAGAATTGTTGACATTGTTGCAGATTTATTAAAAAAGAAAAACTGAAATATCACATGGTCCTAAGTATTCAGACCCTTTGCTCAGTATTTAGTAGAAGCCCCCTTTTGATCTAATACAGCCAGGAGTCTTTTTGGGAAAGATGCAACAAGTCTTTCACACCTGGATTTGGGGATCCTCTGCCATTCCTCCTTGCAGATCCTCTCCAGTTCTGTCAGGTTGGATGGTAAATGTTGGTGGACAGCCATTTTTAGGTCTCTCCAGAGAGGCTCAATTGGGTTTTAAGTCAGGGCTCTGGCTGGGCCATTCAAGAACAGTCACGGAGTTGTTGTGAAGCCACTCCTTTGTTATTTTAGCTGTGTGCTTAGGGTCATTGTCTTGTTGGAAGGTAAACCTTCGACCCAGTCTGAGGTCCAGAGCACTCTGGAGAAGGTTTTTGTCCAGGATATCCCTGTACTTGGCCGCATTCATCTTTCCCTCGATTGCAACCAGTCGTCCTGTCCCTGCAGCTGAAAAACACCCCCACAGCATGATGCTGCCACCACCATGCTTCACTGTTGGGACTGTATTGGACAGGTGATGAGCAGTGCCTGGTTTTCTCCACACATACCGCTTAGAATTAAGGCC